>NC_139700.1:3485198-3913456 GCF_964188405.1 Protomyctophum parallelum | reverse complement strand
AACATGCATTTGTTTCTGCCGTTGAAAATTATGTGGGAAATGAATTGTTTGTTCTTCTTGGATCTTGGTTTTGACTGAGAGGAAAGGCTCTGAGCTGCAAAGGGAATGGGCAATACGGTGTGTTTTATTTACATTTCGTGTTTTTTTTCCGTGAGCGTCTGCAAACACAAAGAAAATGCACATATTGTCTGTGTGCGTGCACATATTGCGTACACGAGTACAAGACATGCACAGAGCATTTCTACATTGCCGTATTGATTAATACTTTTACTTAGGTAAAAGAAATGTGAATGCTTTCCCCACCACTGCGGTTTGCTCCATCAAACACCTTTTTTTGTTTTTCGTTTTGTTAATCCTATTATCTCTATCTCTCTCTCTCTCTCTCTCTTTCTCTCTACTGCATTCCACCCACCACCACTGGCATTAATGCCGTTTTCCCTCTCGTTCGCTTTCATTTTCATGTATACAGTATGCTTCCTCCCCCCGCCCACACACACACACACACACACACACACACAGTTATTATTCCTGTCCAGGATGCGTGTCGTCGCTGTCAGCAGGGGAATCTTGTAATCTCCATATTTCCCTGTTTTTATGGTTTCTTTCCACTGCTTTGTCACACAAGAGCGTCACACAAAAGTGTTGATTTATTTCGTCGACTAAAACTATGAGGGAAAACCTTTCACTGACAAAAAATAGAAACTAAGCCATGATGACTAAAACTATGACTAGATATGATGTTGTTTATTTCGTCAACAAATTTAAAAACTATACAAAAATATTAGGGAGGGGCCTGGGGCCATGGCTCAGTGGTCCAGGCGCCTTGGCTGGTAATCCAGTCTGGCTTAGTGTGCCGCGGGTGCGACTCCCGATCCCGACGGCCTTTACTGCATGTCTTCCCCCCCCATCTCTCTCCCCCCCTTTTCCTGTCAGCCTACTGTCTGGTCCCTCCATAAAAGATATAAAATAAAGGCGAAAGCCACAATTTTTTTTTACAAAATATATATATATATATATATATATTAGGGAGAGACTAGTGGAGAAGAGATGATTTTATGTTTGGTTGCGATCGGGTTGCTCTGAAGACGCGTTGTGAGCTTGTAGATTGACAGTCAAAATCCATCTCCCTCTCCCTCCTCTATGCTCAGCCTCTCTCTCTCATCTCTGCTAGATGCCAGTGCCAGCCTGGCACAGTGCATCACTGTTGTTCAGGGTCATACTAATTCTTGGCAGATGTTTCGGTGGGCAGCAATGCCAAACGTTTTTCCCTGTCTCTCAGCTGCCTTCTGCTTCCTAAATTACAGACTTGCCTAATGCTGCATTCACATGGAGTCAGGCAAGCGGTAGACAGCAAAAAACTGACTTTTTAGTTTTTTAGTGGACGGGAGCAGGTCGTAAACGGAACAGGACGGAAGGTTTTGCCGTTCGCCGTCTACCGCTTGCCTGATTCCATGTGAATGCAGCATTTTTTTTTTCAGTTTTGAGGTGACTTCTTTTTATGCTGTTTTCCGCATTCCTCATAGTTTGGTGGATTTAGCTCTTATCCTCTCTGATTGCAAAACCACCCCCCTCATCTAGACTGAGTGGCAAAACATTAGTGTTTGAAAGCACTCAACGGTCCTGCGTATCACCTGTTTCTAACTGCGTACCACCTGTTTCTAAATTGCACATAATGCAGTTGTGTTATTGAAAACGAGCACTTGTACGCACCTGTACGGAATTTCTTGACAGAAAGTAGCTCATAACATGTCTATGGTGGATTTTTTTCAAACAAAAGCTTTGCAGATAGATAGATAATTCAAGCTTTCTGTACAGCTGCAATGTTGGTGACTTCAGTTGTATGAAATACAACTACAATACACCAATAATATAGTGGTTGCAGGTATTCATTGATTGCCCGAGTCCCGTGGTGGGAGTTCTGCTCTGGTTTTGGTGAATATTAAGTAGTTCCGGTCATTTTGTGGGAGGCACAGGGGGCCACGCATTACAAGTAAATTAATCCACAAAACTTGTATTGCTGACCTATTTCTAAAATATTAGCGCAACTTTCGTTCAACTTTAACCCCTCTATCACATGGAACAATTTTTTGAGCGTAGTGATATGGACACAAAAACATAGTTCTGTGTGATCCAGGGGTCAACAATGAACGTAGAAATAGGTCAGCAATACAAATTACTCTAGTTTTGTGGATTCATTTACTTTTAATGCGTGGCCCCCTGTGCCCCCAACAGAATGTGACATGTCTGCTGTTTCATTTGTAGGACTACGTATTTCCAATTTCCAATACTTTTTACTTAATTCTATGTTCCTCCTATTGTCTTCTACACAGCAGTCTCTCTCTCTCTCTCTCTCGCTCCCTCTCTCTGCGTGTGTTTCACTGAATCTAAATTAACAATCTTAAGCCACTGTTGATTAGTCTTTTTAGAATTCCAAAGCCTCTTAACCCATTCTGAACGGGCACCCATTTTGGTGTCGGCATCATGTTATGCTTTAGCTATTTAAAAATAGCAGATCTACAAGCTCGTATCGCGCCACCGAGTGGCGCGATACGAGCTTGTAGGTCTGCTATTTTTTTAAAATCGAAGAGCGACTGACATTTTTTAGAATCTGATCTCGGGTCAGAATGGGTTAATCAGACCAGTGTGTGTCCAGTGGAAACCTCGTATAGAATCTGATCTCAGGTCAGAATGCGTTAACTCTCCGCAGTTCTTTCTTTCTCCCTTGTTTCAGTGTACATACTAATCACAGCCAGGGCCTGGCTGGTGTTTCATTTGTAGAAGAAAATAGCTTTAGCAGGTTTGACTCGTGATGGCCATCCAAACAGCCCTTGTCCTAACAATTAGCTCCTCCTGGTTTGCTGTGATTTCAGTTGTGTCTTAACTCTCCGTAAATTGCTTTCCTATGGGCCTCATTCACACATACCAAACACCAATCAAGCAAATGTTTGGTCATTGTTTAGTTTTTTGGGGCCACCATACAATGCTTTTCCAATGGGAGTCACATGGTTTGATCAAACATTTGTGTTTGATTGCGGATCGCTGGTGGTGTTCTGCCCCTCCCCCCTCATCAAACAAAAAAAGTTTGGTCAAACCATGTGACTCCCATTGGAAAAGCATTGTGGTGGCCCAAAAAAAACCAACCAAAACATTTGCTTGATTGCTGTTTGATACGTGTGTATGAGGCCTACCGGTTATGTAACTGTTATTTCTCATCAGATGAAACACAGAGTAGATTAGGTGTGGGCGGTGGAACCACATACACATGAGTTAAGGTGAACGATTACATCCCTTCTCGTTCCCCACTCTTTCCTTCATTCTCCTTTTCATCTCCCCATCCATCCCCCATCTCCCTTCCAACAATACCTTTTTCTAATCATACAACCCACCCACACACCACTTCCCAGCAGCTTGCTCAGCAGCATCCCTGTTCTATGTGAATCATGTGAAAAGGCCCTAGGTATAGGCAGGTCGGTGTATGGACGGGCTACATACAGGCTGTGGAACGTGTGGATGTGACGGGCCCTGATATGATCACCACAGCCACCAAGGCTATAAGATCAAAATGAGAAACACGGAGAGTGCTGACTCCGTGGCTTTTCAGGGAGCGGTGTTATTTATTCTGCCTTCTTCACCTTTACCCCCGTCTGCTCTCCTTTGTTACCCCTCCATATCTTCCCTTCTATCTTGCCGAATTCCTTCCCACTAAGATGCAGTATATTGGTCACAATATAGTGGTCCGTCTAAGTGTAGAGGCTCCAAGTGTAGTGACGTTGACGAATTCCAAATATTATCAAAGTATTCCGCGGCACCCCTGGACTTGCAACAGGGGCACCCACTTTGAGAAGCACAAAGGGAAAAAGATTTATACCGCGTCCCCCAGGGGTCTAAACCTTTTTCCTCCTCTACACCAAACGTCCTTGGTGAAAATACACTGGCTCACACAGGTCGCAATGTGACATGTTCGGAGCTTGTAGTTTCTTCTATTTTTTGCAGAATGTCGACGTATTTTTTAGAATGCTCGCCTAATACGACATGTCCTATTAGGCCCTATGGACTTTGTTGTACGACGAATAGCAAAATAAAGCCGATCTACAAATTCACTGGGGCTGGTAGATCAGCTATTTTTGACATTTACAATTTAGGCATTTAGCTGCAACTTAATTTATTGCGAGTTACAGTAAGCAATAACAATAAGTAAACTAAGAACCGTAGAATATCTGTACAATGAAACTATGAGTACACTATAGAATGTTATGTCTACATAATATGCTACTGGTATCTAAATATATATTGAAATGATTGATTTTACAATAATCCATCCATCCATCCATCTTCAACTGCTTATCCGTAGTCGGGTCGCGGGGGCAACAGCTCCACCAGAGTGCTCCAGACTTCCCTCTCCAGAGCAACATTAGTGACTTCCTCCTGGGGGATTCCGAGACGTTCCAAGGCCAGTGAGTCGATGTGTTTCCTCCAACTGCGCCTTGGTCTTCCCCGGGGTCTCCTCCCAGTGGGACGTGGTCCTTGGTCTTCCCCGGGGTCTCCTCCCAGTGGTACAATAATGTCATGCTCAAAATTTGTTGTTAATTATACTGTCCAGCTCCATTACATTCCTTTCCTTCCATCTCTCCTTTCCCCATCTTCTATCTTCTTTGTAAACCTCCTGTCCCTTACTTCTGTTCTTCTGTCCCCTCCCTCCCTCCCTCCCTCCCTCCCACCCACCCATGCATCGTCCCCTCCCCTCACCTCCCTAGCTGTTGCAGTGTGACCTAATGGCTTGGCAGCTGTTGGTCTGTGTTAGCACTTTTCTACCATTAGCTGGACATTGGCTTCAGTGCTGGAAAGAAAGTCCAGGCCAGACGCACAAGGACACAACTATGGAACAGTGGTCACAGCACTCAGCACATGCAGATTAGGCTACGCACGCACGCACGCACGCACGCACGCTCAGATTCATCCACAGGCATAGTGTACAACACAAACATTGGGTTGTCCATGAATGAATATCCTATACAAGAAGCCAGCCAACCGCTCACAAGCTCATGGGTGCATGTATACTGTACACACACACACACACACACACACACACACACACACGCGCGCACACACGCACGCACTGTACTTTAATTAAGTGCTCTCTCTCTCTCTGATGACATGTTCAATTCGTCTTGTCAGGCCATACGCAACAACACAAGCTTTAGAAGCCGCCCAGCAGCCCACTCAGGAATACACACTGACTGGCATATAGATGACCATGCATTGTACATGTGAGAGGGGATTGGTCAGATCAGGGATTAACCCATTCTGACCTGAGATCAGATTCATTCAAGGTTTTCCACTGGACACACACTGGTCTGATGAACCCATTCTGACCCGAGATCAGATTAAAAAAATGTCAGTCCTTCTTCGATTTTTCAAAAAATAGCAGACCTACAAGCTCGTATCGCGCCACTCGGTGGCGCGATATGAGCTTGTAGATCTGCTATTTTTCAATAGCTAAAGCATAATACGATGCTGACACCAAAATGGGTGCCCGGTCAGAATGGGTTAAATTGGCGTAACGATACAGTAACTGCATCGACATATCGATTTTGGAAGCCAAGGATGTGTATGCACGTCCTGTCAAATAAAACCGTAGGATGCCTAGTACGTGTGGATAACTAATTCACTGCTCCGCTTCTTGCCTAACTCCAGCCATATACCTAAAGGACAGTCATTTCAATAAATGACTCATTGAAATGATATTTTACGAACGCGGTGATGCAGGGCAGTTGGGCACATTCGGAAATGGCGCACCGGAGCCACTCGCCTATTAGTTTGCATTGCACATAGCGCAACGCGGTGATCTGTGGAAGGTTTTTTGGATTTCCAATTTTCCATCCATTTCCATTTCCGTTTGGATGGGGGCCCCTCTAGTGGACAGAACGTGCATAAAAACTCGATATTCTGTGTATACGGTATAGGCTATATAATGAGCGAAGATTATGTAAATGTTCGAATATTACAAATAATAAAGCAATGAAATTCGAATGGGATTATAGAGGTGAACTGACAGCCCTAACGTGTGTATACATGTCTTATGGTGTTTTATTATTTAATTATTTTTTTTAAGATATCTTTTGGGGCGTTTTTTTGCCTTTATTATTGTCATGATTTGTCAACTCGGCTGTTGGCTTTGTCCGAGGCTTAAATGCCTTTAAATAAATACTTTTGGAAACGTCTATGGCAAAAATGAATGGGGAATTATTTCCTGCAGGTGCCCTCGTCGTTCTGAAAGGGGGCAGGACTGCACCGCTAGGGTCGACAAACACAGTATCACATTTTGATACAATCACGACAGCAAGAAAAATACTCACTATCATTACATTGGTTTTAAAGTGAACTCCCATTCGCGTGTGGATAAAAGATGCTCGGGGTCACTTACCACCCACCAGTAGTAGACATCGGAGGGCAGCTGAACGTTGTCCCGCGTCCACACGGGCGACACGTCCGGGTCGTAGCTCTCGTCGAACCACTCGGACACCCCGGGGTCTCCGACGCAGCGCCGGCACGCGCACGTCTTCTCCGGGGGGGCCTCGGGGGACAGGGGCAGCCGGTGGTGGGCGGCGGCGCCCGCGTAGCTGGGCACCAGCTTCACCCGCCTCGACTCCTCCCACCCGGGGGGCTCCAGGTAGTTGAAGCCCACGCCGCCGCGCAGCGAGACGGAGAAGAAGAGCGAGGTGAGGAAGACGAGCGCCAGCGAGCCGAGCAGGACCCAAACTCTCAGGGAGCACCTCTTCACTCCTCCTCCTCCTCCTCCTCCTCCCCCTCCCCTCTCACCTCCTCTCTCTCCTGCCCCGGGACCATCTCCTCCTCCTCCTCCTCCTCCCCCGGCCGCCCCTCCGCTCAGCCAGGGCCGGAGCTCTGCAGAGAGCCTCCCGCCGGACCCCTTGGACGGCCCCCAGCCCCCCCCCCACCACCAGGCCCAGCGCCTGTCCCGCTGCAGGGCGGAGGAAGGGATGCGGCCCCCCCATGGCCATGCCCCGACGCCTGGGCCTGCCACAATCCCCAGACCCACCCCTACCTGCCTCCTCTCTTACCTCCCTCCCCACCTAGCTGTGGTCACTGGGATCCCCCCCCCCGGCCCCTGGGTCACTGGAATGGGATCCCCCCCCCCCACCCCGGCCTATAAGCCAGCACAAACGAATGTAGTTTACAAGAGCGCAGGAAGTGGAAGCGTCACAACTGATCCGTCTCGCGTTCAGAGCGTGTGCTCGCCGGGCGGCGCGGCGCAGCGCGGCACTCCCACACGCTCCGTCTGTCTGCCTCGCGCTGGACGCTGCTTCCCTTCGATATATTCCCTGCTCCAACTCCTCTTCTCCTCGTCTTCGCTGCTCCTACACGGCTCTGTGGTCGCCTCGCATGGGACGGTACGCGTGCGTGCACAAACACACACACAAACACACACACGCGTACACGCACACACACAGCGGTTGTCTTGACTGATTAGAACATATCTGTTGTCCTCAGTTCAGCGACGGTAACTCGCTGCTCCATGCTCATTCCGTCTTAACCTTTCTCCCCGCTTTCCTCTTCTTCAGTCCTTTCTGACTTTGCTCTCTTTATTTTGTCCGTCTGTTTCTTTGTCCTCCGCCACCACCCCCGCCGCCCCCTATCTGTCTGCGTTAGGAACACCGTCCATATCTTCAGCAGATGTTGCCTTATTGCGCGGCGAGTTAGTTTGTTCCTGGAACGGCTGTTCACTCCGGCTCTGCTGCGGTGGAGTCTCTCTCCGTGCCGAGTCTCTCCGTCTCTGTGGCTCTGCTGAGGCGACGGAGCCGGAGGAAGCGTGCAGACTAGAAGAGAGCAGGAGCGAGAGAGAGGGGAGGGGGGAGGCGTACCGGGGAGGAGGTGGTCTGGCAGGAGAGGTGTTCCATCACTACTCTAGAAAAGAACGCCTCTGGCTCTTTCTCTTTTCTTTGGGCTCTCTCTGTCTCTGCGTTCCTTTTTATTCTCTTTGTCTCCTCCGTCCTCTGCTCCTCTCACTATAGTTCCCACTCTGGGTTTCAAAAGGTCTTCTTAATAGTACCGTGCGGCGGTTGAGTTCTCTCCCTGTCAAGTGTTTCTAACCTCCTGCATCTGTCCTTTCGGTCCATTCTCTGTCTGTTTCAAAGGCTACCTTGTGAGCAGTCGAAGCGGTCCAAATATACCTTCTGTCATTCATATGCCATCTTCCATTTCTGTTCCAACGAAGGTCATTCAAAAAGAAGATTTACATCCTTTGTTGGAAATTATAAAGAGCACCATACGCAAGGTATGTGTCTCGATAATGATGACACGGACACTTTCCAAACACCAGAACTGCTGTTTCTTTTCCTTTGCAGTGTCAATCCTGACATGACAAGAGATAAGCGTCCTGATGAGACTGATGAGGCCCCAAAATGCCTGACAAACGAGAGGGAGATAGAGAGTGGGTTAGAAAGAAAACAACCAACCAGTCAATGTCAAAATCATCCTCTGTCCAGCTGGCAATGAAAGTACTGTAGAAGAGAAGGTGTGTGTGTGTGTGTGTGTGTGTGTGTGTGTGCGTGTGCGCCGTGCGTGTGCGCGTGCACGTCGCTACGTGGTTTTCAATGATTCTGCACCTGGGTTGGCTTTTGCCTCTCTCTAATCCGCTGAACTTTAATCTGAGTGTGTGTGCCCTTTACCGTGCACACTTTATGCCAGCTATCCGCTTGATCCTCCAACCGGATCGCCCTCCAGACAGACCAGTCAGCCCCGAGGGGTGCTGTTGTTAGCCACTCCTATACAGGCGGAAATCAAGCTCCTGTGCATGTCTTTGTGGGTGTTCTTCAGGGAGTTCTCAGTGCCGTCATGACTGTCACGCTGTTCCTCTGGAAACCTACAGAGAGAGAGAGAGAGAGAGGATAGTGATATTTGCTGTTGACCTCCTCTTCCTTTCTTCTTGAACCCCTTCCTACGTTTCCCCCCCCCCCCCCCCCCCCCCTCTGTTTTTGTCCCCAGCGACCCTCTCTCTTCTCTCTGCTGATGCAATCTTCTTCTTTTCACTCCATTCTTCATTCTGCCCCTTTTAGTTCTTGTTAGCAAATTACACCTTTTATACTCCAAGAAGGCGCCTGGCACAGCCGTGTGGCCTTTGGCGGAAAAAGAGCTACACGATATAACACAATATTTTAAAACCTGCACACGACACTGCACTGTAAAATCTACTATGTTTTAATCATCATTTCGATTTCTGTAAAAGAAAGGGGATGACCCATTGTCATGAATATTGCAGGTGTAATGAGATCGTCAGCTGATTATATTTCTAGTATCTACTTTGACCAAAACAAAACCACCATTTTGCCGTACAGTAGGTGACATTAAATCTAAAATTGCAGTTGCAGATTGCTTTGTGCGTATTGACCCACCAGGTGGTCATGGAATAAGCATCTACTATGGATAAAAGCACTGTTGAATATGTACTGTGTGGATTGAGCGCAGCTGTGCTACACCCTCAGAGACTTTCAGAAAGCCCCCTGTCAACAAAATCATTTGAACACAAGTGACAAGTGATGTTGTTATAATATAAGCACATATATTAAGCTTATAGTGGACTGAACTATAGAGACTAGAGAACGGAAATATACTACTAGAAAAACATGGCCAACTACTGAAACATGCCACATCCAGCAGCCTGCTGTTCATTTAGGTACGAACAAATTCCGAGAGCGATAGCTACAAGTTAGCACTCCGGGTCCAAGGATAGACTCCCTCCCTGCCTAACCTCCCCACCCAGCGCTGAATAATGATATCCTTCTATGGTCTTTTGATACATCGCCATAGCAGCCATAAATGACACAAGGTTACCAAGGCAACAGAGAAACTTCAAACCCCCCCCCCCCTCCCGTCACTTTGATCCATCTAAACAAGACATGCATGTTGTCTTCTCCATCTCCTGTTGGCACGCGTTCGCAATCACCTCTTACTCTGACTAGGGATTATCAATACGTTTTGGGCTTTAATCAAGCCTGTTAACAGTTTGACTGTTTTTTACGATTAACCCGCATTTTAATCAACCCCCCTTCACTGCCGAGATTGTTGTATTACCTTTAGAGCATACGCTGAATTATTTGGGCTTTTAATCCGCGAAAATCCATCAAAAAAAGCTCCCGTGGTTTGTTATGATCTGTGTGTAGCATCCACCATCTTGGTGCACCCGGAAGACGCACACAAGATTGGTTTCAATGAGGCGTTGCACCCAATGCATTTCCATTGGCCTCAATTTCCCAGAAGCCCTAGCAGCCCACAGCATGTGACGATTTCCGGTTTCGTCATCACAGCGAAGGCATCCAGTCTCATACTCCGCGACGAAGACGGATTTTCTTTTGATTCATTACATTACGGCGGATTAAACACATAAAACAAAAGGCGGGTATGTCCGATACGGCAGCGACATTAACCTGGAGTAATCCATTCCCGGCACGGAAACTGTTAACGAGCATAGCGGCCCATGACGTCATGTTTTAAACAATCAAGACAAGACGCGATCAATAAATAAATGTAATCATCCATGTAATCATACTCTAAAAGTGTATTGATACCTGCTAACCAGCGCTGTCCGGGTTTTTTATTGTCTCCCGTCTTTCCACAAAATAATAGAAAAGGCTCGATATGGGCTCGATAAGAACCCGGCTCGGTAAGCCTGATTGATAAGTGCATGCGTTCTCTTGTGTGTGTGTGTGTGTGTGTGTGTGTGTGTGTGTGTGTGTGTGCGTGTGTGTGTGTGCGTGCGTGCACGTGTGTGTGTACGTGCATATGCTGCTTCTGCACCTGCGTGTATGAAGGAGGGGTGGCAAGAGAGAGAATTGGTTTGTGTGTTTTCAGCCATTTCCTATCCAGGAAACATTGACAACACATACATGTTTCTCTTCCCCAGCGCGAGCACAGCATTCTACCACTGCACACTGATCTGATTGACCCCGGGTAGTAGGTTAATAAGTGTCCTTGCTCGCCGGCACCTCAGATAGTTGTTGAGTGAGAGAAACCATGGTTTATTTGCTTCCCCCACCCACCGGGGACTGCCCATAACTCCGACACCCCATTACTCCGACTGCGTGGCTTTGCGTGCAGTTAGGGTTGGGGATAGGCATAGTAATGCGCAAGTCGGACCAACGCAGCGTCGGAATAATGAGCCGTCGGACTAATGCCACGCACCCCCCACCCGGTGATTCAGATTCTACAAGCTCAAAACGCGTCGCTCGCTGCCTGCTTTCTACTAACTCATCAAGGTGACACTGACAGGCAGCACAGAGCATGCAGGCAGAGTGCACCACGGGATGGTTATATATTTTATAATACATAAACGCTGCTGCCGCACAAGGCATTTTATTTACATCATGATTTTACATTCACCATCGCTGATGAGCAGCGCTTTGGAGGGAGGCTTGTTCAGGAACTCCATTATATCATATATGGCTCTGCATCAATGTAATAAACATGTGCGCTGTGAGCCAACGTGAGCCATGATGTCATAAGTTTTGCGGATTCACCGTTTTGCCTGTTTACACGGAGAAGGGAGAAAACAGCATTCTCAAAGATTTCCACTCTGGAAGGTGTTTTCACTTTGTTGCGTTTTCACCTCCTAAAAACACCGTTCTCGTCTAAAGGGACACCAGCAAACGATACTTTATTTTCTACGAACACCGTTCTCGTGTAAAGACCACCTAAGTTCCATTGTTAATCCTGCACCTGGTTAGTGGTGTTGTTTCTCTGGGTTTAATAGCAAAATGACTACATTTACAACTAGAAACCGTGATCTGTGTGTGAGCAACAGAACAGACACGTATACACACACATAGTTTAACCACGGGCTGAAATCTGTTACTGTGGAGATTTCTCCTTTGCTGTCTCTTTTTGAATTATATGGCTGTGCTTCCATGAGCGGCTTCACAGGCTGTAAATCTTGAGGTAAAAGTTAAACAGATGCTTTCACTATATGAATTTTAACAGGTTATTTTCCTCCCCAGAAACTTGCGGCCGCATGGGAAGACTTTCTTTCGTCTACATTTTTGTCCTTCATAGTTTCTAAAAGTGCTCATTTTGCATTGTTGGTGGACCTCATTGACGCCAAGGAATATATGATTAGGTTAGTCATGTGGCAAGCTACTTGGATTTAACCCATTCTGACCTGAGATCAGATTCATACGAGGTTTCCACTGGACACACACTGGTCTGATTAACCCCATTCTGACCTGAGATCAGATTAAAAAAATGTCAGTCGTTCTTCGATTTCTTCAAAAATAGCAGACCTACAAGCTCGTATCGCGCCACTCGGTGGCGCGATATGAGCTTGTAGATCTGCTATTTTTCAATAGCTAAAGCATAACATGATGCCAACACCAAAATGGGTGCCCGTTCAGACTGGGTTAATGATAAATTCTACCGATAAGCCATTTTGGGAAAATGAAAATCACTGCTAAAAACCTTCCCCCATGGGGGAGACTATGATAAACAGACAAAACAATACTTATTATGACTGCAACAGCTTAGATGGACTAAACAGATGTGACTTTTGCACACATCCTTGCATTCAAGAGGCCTGCTTATAATATAATCCACTAGCGTTCATAATGTACTTACCAGTCCACACATAATAACCCCCCATTACAGTAAATGATGCAGTTGCCATGATAACACAACAGGACTTTTAAGGCTCTTAACCCATTCTGACCTGAGATCAGATTCATACGAGGTTTCCGCCGGACACACACTGGTCTGGCGAAGCCATTCTGACCTGAGATCAGATTCTAAAAATGTCAGTCGATTTTTTTCAAAAATAGCAGACCTACAAGCTCGTATCGCGCCACTCGGTGGCGCGATATGAGCTTGTAGATCTGCTATTTTTCAATAGCTAAATCATAACATGATGCTAACTGGGTGCCCGGTCAGAATGGGTTAAACAAAGTGTCGGAATTCTCATTACTAAGACAACAGTATCAGCTCTCTGCATTGAAGTGCTATGTTTTGGTAGACCTGGATAATAAGCCAGACCGAATCAGTTTTATACAGTATGGTCGTCACAATATCACATCAGATGTGCATACACATCTACACTCTATCACCATCACTGCACTTCTTGTTTTCCACGTCTCCATCATACCTATTTAGTCTGCTTGCAGCTGCAGTACTGAGTGACGGCTTGTAATAATGGAAGCATGATGAGAATTTAAGCTTTGCAGGATGTCACAAACTCAATTCCCACAGTATTTGTGTGGTAATATTCTTCAATTGCCTTTTGAATATTAAAATGTCTCCAATGTTGACTCAAAAGAACATCATAAATGCTAACTGTCAATCACCACCCACACATTCCCCCACTATACTCACTCTGACTGTCTCCGTCTCACACATTCTGCATCCCTGGCTGTCACTTTCTAGAACAATAGATGTAATCTTAAAAGAGGCAGTTCTGCAAACATTATATTTTCTCTTCCTCCACATTACCTTCCTGTTGTCTGATATCGTCTAATTAATAAAGCCACAGTAGTTGGCTCCAAGTGCCACATTTTGAAAGTATTAATATCCAGCAACTACAGACCAAAGAAAATAAGTATTTGTGTGAGAATCGTGTAGAGGGAAATCGAGATTCCCATTTAAGCAAGAATCGTGCTGCCAATATATACAATGTGGTTTGCGGTTTCACATCAATTGCAGGGTGTCCGACTGTCCGTAACAATATGGAGAATGACATTTTCGCATTGTTTTCATGCACCAATACTCAATAATGTTTTGAGCGGTAGCACACCGTCTGTCCGTCCGTATGTCCACTAGAGTAGGACCTTTGACTCCTGTCTGAGTACGACCTTGAACCTAACCATAACACACAGCTGTCAGAGTGTCCGTGTTTTTAAATTAAACAGAAAAGGATTAGTGATTTTATTTGGTGAGCCCAATTGTACAGAAGAAGCAAGTGCACGTATTAGCGTTGTCGATCATGAGGAGATTATTGTTAATGTTTTCTTGTTTTTCTTTGTCGAGGAAGAAGAGGACAATGTGAACCACGTCGTGGAGCCTGGCGCTGTCAGTGTCAGGACTCAGGAGGTTGTTGTTTATTCACAACATGGCTCAGAAAACTGATTTCTTTGGTGGGCTAAATCCAAAACGAGTAGTACAGAAGAAGCAAACGTTGATGATGAGGAGATTATTGAGCTACTTTGTCGAGAGTTGTAGTCGTTGTAACTTGTTGTGGAGCCAGTGGAGGAGGAGAAGGAGGAGGAGGACCAGGAAGGCAAAAAGGCCACTTGTTCTGCGTTTTCACGTGCGTGCACCTCCTCAACGTTCCACACCTGCTAATGTAAATGACGTCCCGCGGCGCTGGTGGTGTTATGACCTAATTATGGCATAACACCTGAACTTATGACGTGCATTATAGGGGCCTCTGGCTCAGTTCTAACAATGTATGTTTGATACTCTCAGACTCGGTTACAGTTTTCTAAAGCTAAAACTACCTGTCCGACAACCCCCATTTGTCCTTGTCCTGTACGCTTACTGTGATAGCTCACAGCACGACAGTTTCGAGGTGCAAACAGCCAACAATATAAAACTGCAGGGTAAAAACCATTTCATCTCAAAAATTCATTTCCCCAAACTATATGCTTGCTGCACATGCTCATCATGCACACACACACACACACACACACACACACACACACACACACTGATCACTTTTAATTTTTGTAATAAATTAAAGACCTGCTGCCACCTGATCTCCAGTGTTTTTGTGGGCATGTCTTCCAACAGCTGAGGAAGGATTTGGTTTGTTTGGCTGTTTCTTTGAAAATTGGTTCTTCCCTTGTCTTTTACAGGTTCTCATAGAAAGAGATGAGTGTTGACAAACGTGCTTTTTATAATTATGTTATTTAGTACTCATTGACGATGCTTCGTAACCCATTCAGGACGGGAATGCCTTTTGGTGTTTTACCCCTTCTGGACGGGAATCCCTTTTGGGGTTCTTGTTGCTATATGTACAGTATAACATAACATAACATAACATTTTTGTAATTTTTGACGGGCCTCCTGTCCAGCTTTTGGTGTGTGTCCACAAACTTTCTGTGTGTCCTACACAAACATTAAATTCCCATTGACAATGAATGGAGGATTTTACATCATAGTGATTGTACATCAAATATAGGGCTCCAATTTCGTCTCATCTTTCTGTTTTGGGATTTAGCAGTGGGGAAGGGGTGTTCTGGTTACCTGTCTAAATCCCTAAAACACCTCCGTTACCCGTTATATTATGCATAGTTGTGGTTTGGGCGTTACGATAATTAAAAGAAATTTAACCAATCACCAGTCCACGTGCCATTGCCTTTAAGAGATCCCTTATCCGCTGCCCGTTAGTGCTATATTGCTTCATAGCCTTACGGTCTATAGCCCATGGAAGAGTGTTGCGTTGCTGCAACTGAACGAACAAATGCGTGGAATCGCGCATAGTCTTTGACTATACAATTATAAACACAATGGACACAAGGAAGGCACTCACTTCTGCTGATTATAGGAAAATTACAAAGAGATGCGTATAGGAGAATAAGGAGAGATGACACAGCCTTACTCCAAGGACATCTCCATGCAGGCGCGCAGCCCGCACCGCTCTACCAAACTAATTTGGCACGGCTTACGGGTATAAATTACGGGTGGTTTTAAACTCCACTGTCGCTTTCCCAAATGTGTGTGACCAAAATAGACCATGACCACACCTCTAGTCTGCAAAAAAGATAGCGGGTGATAAGGGACAAAAATGCCATTAAAGGTTTTATGACATTCATTTTCATTTATTTTTCTTTTTTCTTTTAGGTTTTATGACCTCAATTACACCCAAAAAACCTGAACTTTGAACATTCAGTGGATTTTCTGTGGTCTGAAGTTTTCTTTGGGGTTTTTTGGGCCTTTTGAGCTACAATGAAAACAGGCAACACAGTGAAACAGTGACATCTGCTGGCAAATCCCATTGACATATATGGGATTTGCAGTAAGTGATGTCACTTACTGCCGGCAAATCAGAGCACCTGTTTGAGCCAGAAAACCCCAGACCACAGAAAATCTACTGAATGTTAAAAGTTCATGTTTTTTGGGTGCAATTGAGATTAGAAAACCTAAAAAAAAACAAGAACAATTCCAAAACCTTTTTTTTAATGTCACAATCCCTTTAAGGGACAGAGAAAGCTCCTATATTCGTAATTTTCGGGCAGCGGCTGAATTGCGGACCGCGTTGCGGGTAAGGTCGTAGACTAAATTGGAGCCCATAGGGCCCTATCTTGCGCCACCCTTAACCCTTATCCCTAAACTTATTGTCTCCACCAGCCGAAGGCATGGGGGAGAGTATGTTTTTGCACTCCGTCCGTCCGTGTGTCCGTCCGTCCGTGTGTCCGTGTGTCCGTCCGTCCGTCCGTGAGCAGCTAATCTCGGCCACCGTTAACCCGGTCGATGCCAAATTTTGCACACACACTCCCTGGATGCCAACCATGAACCTCTGCCCCAAACTTTCCAGAACGGCCTGTTATAGCGCCACCAGGAGGCCGCTTTGTGCAAAACAAGTTTTTGCACAGTACACCTACAGATTGTGTCCAAACATCACGCAAATTGGTACACAGTCTCTCTAGAGCCATTCAACCAAACCGGTCTTTCAGATTTCTCAGACTCCATCCTGATTGGTTAAGATTGGCTTCCAAAATTCACAGGAGTGCTCAGTTTCAAACAAAATGCTGCAAATCATGAACACATCGCGTGATTTCCGTGAAATTGTGCACCCACATTCCCACTAGGCCGAGGACGAAATGCCACATGAACAATTTCAACTCAGCCTCAAGGTGGCGCTATAACTGGCCCAAAAGTGTTTTACCTCTAACTGCACGGATCTGTGGATAACTTTGTATGCCAACTCCCTAGAGGCAAAAAACCTTTGCCTGGAATTTTTCACATCTGCTCTTTATAGCGCCACCAGGAGGCCGACATATGTAAAACACATTTTCTATTATTACTCCTTCAGATTTTATCAAAATTTCACGCAAATCGGTACACATGATCTCCATAGTCATGTGATTTCTCATATTCCATCCTGATTGGCCACGATTGGCTCCTACAGTTTTCAGGAGTAGCAAATGGCCACAACTCCTCAACGCAGCGTCCGATTGCGATGAAACTGTGCACGCATATTCCCACTAGGCTGAGGAAGAATCCTGGTGGAGACCTGTGCCGATTGGCACTTTATCTAGTTTGCCATGTTTTACTATTTAGAAAAGTATTTTAAAATAGTTCAACTCTACATCGACATATTGTGGGCTTGTAGATCGGCTATTTGAACTATTTTAAAAGGTTTTTGAAAATAGTAAAAAAAATCAAATAGGTTTAGGGATAAAGGGTGGCACAAGATATAGCCCATAGTGTGTTAGTGTCTTTACAGTACGTCATGATGATGACGACGACGATAAGAGCGCCCCTCACTTCATACGGGTGTGATTTTTATTTAATTAATATTTGACATTTTTCAGAAAACTTAGTTCAGTATTTAGAAGGCGTTTTTTAGAATCGGGGCTCAGTTAATCTGGGTATCATCACAGATGAATGGTGATGTTTTTCGAAGCTTTTCGGTCTATCACAAATTCACAATGCATAAATCATGAATACGGTATAGGGTATACTATAGGGTATACTATATATATAGAACTTTCTTCGGCTTTGGCATATCCATAACAAAATGATGATGAACCTTGCAGAGAAAAAGAACTTCAGCAGTGCCTTGCTTGATGTTCGGTAGTTCTTGCACCTCCAAGATGTTCTATCTCACTGAGAACACCTGAGCTAGACGAACATTGTGCCGGACACTTGTTTTATTTCCACAATCTGCCAGCAAAGTACCGTTTGAGAGAGATAGATAGTTGAGAGAGAGAGCACTGCTTGCCCAGAATGTCCACTGTGTCTGTTGCCAGAAAAGGCAATATCTCGGGGACAAACTATGTCAAAACACATGACATTTGAAGTCTAGGTTGATCAAAGTTTCTGGACTCACAAACCCAAACACTTGTCATGCTATGCAGTAGGTGGTTCTCTTTCAACGGCACTGAGTTGTATCTATAAGGACTATTAATAGGGACTGTTTGATTGATTTCGCTTGGTGTGAGGGAATGATTGGATTACTGTCCAAAAAGTGCAACCCCCCCATTTATCATTCACTCCTGCTGGCAGTGGGGCTAGCCACTATTTTGCCAACGGCTGATTCGCATCTGGCTTTAACCAGACTATAGCCACACAACACCTGATGCATTATAGATACTTGGGCCAAAATGTGTAATGTTCTAAGATGAATAAGAATTATTATAGAGCATCCGATGCCATTTTGCACTTCATAAGTGCAAAATGGGTTCCTAATGATCTCTAACGTAAAGACACAATTTTGATTATATTATTATTCAACCTCATTTAAAACAACTATTGGCGCACAAACTGTTTCATCAAATTGAATAATGTGAAATGTGTTGTCTGAACTACCAATAAAAACCCAATCAATCGGGTTTGAACGAATTTGTTTGTTCAAAGTTTGTTAACAACTTAAACTCTATAGTTTACTATTGTAACAACATGTCTTGGCTATCTGAGGTCTCTCTCTGCAGAGTGCAGACTAATCAAATCCAATGAGGTTTAGTGGATTAAAGCCATGGAGTTGATGGCAGGCTTGTCAGGTCAGGACTCCTCTGGGAAGAACTGCAGCTGACAGCAGTCTCACTGTGCGCTCAAACCAGTTGTGACAACAAGCAAAGTTGTTCATTTCCCATGTATGGCGTTTGTCTGGCAAAAGTATCGCAGCAACACAAAAGGTCCAAAAAGTATACTATCTAGGTCAAATAGATACTTTGTTTTCTTTTAGTTCATTTATTTCAGTGCTTTTTTGACAAATAATGTAGGCCTGTGTAGGCTGAACTTGAATCTATGAAGCTCATTTAGCATGAGTTACTTTTTCTTTTTTTTTTAAATATTTTTTGTCCCACGATTTTGTAACCCATTTTTCACCCCTGTGTCAATCATCCTGTGATGTGATCCTGGGCTCTACACACCCTCCGCCAACCTAGGGAGAGCAACGAACTTAACTCATGCTTCCTTCATGCTTGAGTGTCCAAGTTGCTCCTTTACACCTGACAGGGGGGAGTTTCCCTGGTTGGACGTAGCGCGTGGAAGGAGCACGTTATTCCAACCAGTTCCTTTCCCCTCCATCAGGCGTCCCGGCTGGCCAGGGGGAGGCAGTTTAGAGACCAGGATTACTGCATGTTTTTGTGAGCGTACCTACCCTATAGGGGACACGGGGAGAACATGCATGAGTTACTTTTTAACACCAAATTGTTTTATTTGCACCCTATTTGCTAGTCATTAACTGGCCAGGGTTCATGCCACTTACTCTGATCTTGCCCTTTGAAAGTTGCTCTGGGTAAGTCTGCTAAATTCTTAAATTGTAAATGTAATTGTAAATCAAATCGGAAAAAAAATTATCACTTGAAAACAGAGTGGACCCTCGAGTTGTAACATCCGAGCCAGGATGCCTAGGTAGTAGGTTGGCTTAATTATTGGTGTGTTTTGTAAAACTGGACTCCTGCACACCTCAAAACAGAATAATAAGTTGATCATTGCAGCTTGGTTGTTTCTTTATCTATGAGCCTAATGCTGGTGAGCAGCTACCTGACTAGAATGCTAATGTGCATTAATGAGCCATGGTACAAGGGTGGGTGGTTTTCTGATTTGAGTCCCCTGACCTGAAGCAAACACTCTCACTCACACACACACACACACACGCACTCACACACACACACACGCACATAACCGCGCACACACACACACACACACACACACACACACACACACACACACACACACACACGACCAACGACTGATACGTTTTGAATTATTAAAGCTGAAACATAAACAAATGAAAATGCTGTCAGTAACAGTCTGCCAGATGTCATCAAGAGTCAAAGAAATCAGGTCAGATGAATCAAACATGATTTATATATTGTTCATATATATATGTGTATAATTCTCTGCACATGAAGGAATAAAGCTACAAAGTCAAGGAAGCTGCCCTGTGTTGTGTCCTTGCTGTGTCACACTCATACATATATGTTTTTGTTTCTTTATTCTGCTTTTTTTTGTTGGTCCAATGACTCTGAAAATAAAAACCCAACTGAACTGAACTCAACTCAACTCAACTGAACTGGAAGCCGTTTTCCGTTGCCAGTCGTGCTTAGTCACTATTAACAAAACCAGCACAAACCACAACGCAAAACTCACAACCTTAAAAGGCACCTGAGTCGCTGCCTGTGACCAATGGGAGGGCAGGAGGAGGCCCAGGAGGAAGTGAAGTGATGGCACAGGAAGTATAGCTGAGAAGAGAGTAGGCTATACAGACACACTGTTTGATTGTGAGGACATTATTGACGGTGAAATGGAAGCTACAGTTACAGTTGTAGTAAGGGGTGAAATCAGGAGGTGTGAGGTGTTGATTTTATAAAATTATATTTCACATCATATTGGCTACATTTACTTGAGTAGAATATGCTACTTAAGTCAAATGTTTTAATATCTGTACTTGAGTGTATATATATTCGGGGGGGGGGGGGATACAATTATTGTACGTTTGACTCCACTACATTACTGAAAAGGAAAACCTACCCTGTGAGCTTATAGATCTGCTAATTTTGTTTTTGAGAGGTGCAATCCCCTCCAGTGTGTGGCTTTTGAAGAATACGTCATATGGCAGCCAAGTCTAATGTTTGTTTAGAGAGCACTTATGATGTAATTCGTTTGTCAGTCAAGTCTATGGACTGTAATGTTTGTTTAGGGCACTAAATGACATCATATGGCCGATATAAATACAGTGGGCGGCTAGGCGCCCCTCCCCTCACTTCACACAAGTGTGATTTATTTTTGAGGGGCGCTAACCCCTCCTATGCCCAGGTTTGTGTGTCTGTGTACCACATTTGTGATGATTTGATATGCTGAGCACGGAATGTGATGTATGATGAAGAGCGGCCCTCACTTCACACGAGTGTGATTTTTACTATTATTGAAGAAAATGTAAAGCATGAACTTTTGATTACTAAGTATTTTTAAAAGCAACTACTTCAGTAGCAGTAGCTACTTCAAGACGTACACATTTAACCGAGCAACTTGTAGTTACTGCGTTTGTACTGCGTTTGAGTAGTTTGTCCACCACTGTATTGGGAGAAAGTGTTTATGAAGATTGTACCAGTGGCGAAGGAGAACACGGAACCATTTCTCCCAATAACCAGAGGGCATATTCCAGGGGTGGCTGGAAAGTGGCTGGTGCCCAACACCACCACTGCCAATGTACCCTCGGGCCAAGCATTGAAACTCAGCTGACTGCCATGTGGACAACCCTGTGCTGTGAATTATTTATCAGAAAACAAACAGTTATAGGCCATATAAGAGAGTTAAGTTTATAAAGAGACAAAATGAAATGAGCTGGTGTAAATAAGTGAACTAGCCGTTTAAAAATGCATGTGGATTTGGAAAGGGATAAAGTACTTAAATGAATACCAAGTAGTTTGCGGCAAAAATGTTAAAGTTATAATGCTGTTAGTACCAATGCGGAGGTTTTGGTGCACAGCTGGGAAATTAATTCAAGATGCCAACAGTGCACGTTGCTCATGAAGCAATTTAAATTCATATTATTCTGTGGAGCTGTGGAATATTGTCAATGATAAATCTGAGGCCAGTATCATTATTCTTAGTGGGTTGGGGGGTTTAATAAACAGTCAAGCGGGAATTACAGTGCATGCTGTGTGCTGGTGAGACGACGAAAAGCCCAGATCCAACGAAAGGGAAAGAGTGAGAAAAGAGGATCCGTCTTGCAGCCTTCCCGTGGCCAATTAAAGACATCAGACATCTATCCCAGTATCCGCCGGTAGAATTTAAACGAATGTGAGCGATTGAGTGTATTTGCATCTGTCTTTCTTTATGTCTCTCTCTCTCTGTGTGTGTGTGTGTGTGTGTGTGTGTGTGTGTGTGTGTGTGTGTGTGTGTGTGTGTGTGTGTGTGTGTGTGTGTGTCATGCATGCGTTCGTTTGTGTGTGTATAGTGTACCCGTGATCTGTATCCTGATTCCTGAAGCACTTGTATAGTTTTCCAAGTTTGCGCATCCACTATTGTTTGTGTTCAAGAATGTCTTGTTAAATGTGAATGTAAATAAAGATGTTAAATGTGTGTGTGTGTGTGTGTGTGTGTGTGTGTCTGTGTGTGCCTTTGTCTGTGTGCCCTTGCATGTATGTTTGTTCATTTCTCCAGATGGAAGCAGGCAGACAGCACCATAACCATCGGGATCCGACCTCCGGCGAGGCCTCTAGGTTTAACAATAACCTATGCTTTCTCATGGGAGCTTTGTGAAACAGCGGGCCGTGACACTAATGTTCTGTACGCAATATTGTTTCCCCTTGGTTGGGGTGGGGGGGGGGTTGGGGCTCAGCTCGTCATTGGCTTTGTTTTTTCCTTAACATAATAAACGATTCCGTCCATCACGGCATGCCAACTTAAATAACATAAAATAAGTGTGCTTGGTGGTTATTTCATAATCGTACGATTGACGATCATCGACACACATATACTGTACAAATAGCTCATAATCCCCATTTGTTGTCTCCACCAGGCCCGAAGGCATGGGGGGAGAGTATGTTTGTCTCCACCAGGCCGAAGGCCTAGGGGGAGAGTATGTTTTGCACTCCGTCCGTCCGTCCGTGTGTCCGTGTGTGTGTGTGTGTGTCCGTCCGTCCGTGTGTCCGTGAGCAGCTAATCTCGGCCACCGTTAACCCGGTCGATGCCAAATTTTGCACACACACTCCCTGGATGCCAACGATGAACCTCTGCCCCAAACTTTCCAGAACGGCCTGTTATAGCGCCACCAAGAGGCCGCTTTGTGCAAAACAAGTTTTTGCACAGTACACCTACAGATTTTGTCCAAACATCACGCAAATTCGTACACAGTCTCTCTAGAGCCATTCAACGAAACCGGTCTTTCAGATTTCCAGAACGGCCTGTTATAGCGCCACCAGGAGGCCGCTCCAGGAGGCCGCTTTGTGCAAAACAAGTTTTTGCACAGTACACCTACAGATTTTGTCCAAACATCACGCAAATTGGTACACAGTCTCTCTACAGCCATTCAACGAAACCAGTCTTTCAGATTTCCAGAACGGCCTGTTATAGCGCCACCAGGAGGCCGCTTTGTGCAAAACAAGTTTTTGCACAGTACACCTACAGATTTTGTCCAAACATCACGCAAATTGGTACACAGTCTCTCTAGAGCCATTCAACGAAACCAGTCTTTCAGATTACCAGAACGGCCTGTTATAGAGCCACCAGGAGGCCGCTTTGTGCAAAACAAGTTTTTGCACAGTACACCTACAGATTTTGTCCAAACATCACGCAAATTGGTACACAGTCTCTCTAGAGCCATTCAACGAAACCGGTCTTTCAGATTTCTCAGACTCCATCCTGATTGGTTAAGATTGGCTTCCAAAGTTCACAGGAGTGCTCAGTTTCAAACAAAATGCTGCAAATCATGAACACATCGCGTGATTTCCGTGAAATTGTACACCCACATTCCCACTAGGCAGAGGACGAAATGCCACATGAACAATTTAAACTCAGCCTCAAGGTGGCGCTATAACTGGCCGAAAAGTGTTTTTACCTCTAACTGCACGGATCTGTGGATAACTTTGTATGCCAACTCCCTAGAGGCCAAGGAAAAACCTTTGCCTGGAATTCTTCACATCTGCTCATCCTGGTGGAGACCTGTGCCCAGTAGGGCACTTTTTCTAGTTTGCACTCCTTCCGTCCGTCCGTCCGTCCGTGTGTCCGTGTGTGTGTCCGTCCGTCCGTCCGTGTGTCCGTGAGCAGCTAATCTCGGCCACCGTTAACCCGGTCGATGCCAAATTTTGCACACACACTCCCTGGATGCCAACGATGAACCTCTGCCCCAAACTTTCCAGAACGGCCTGTTATAGCGCCACCAGGAGGCCGCTTTGTGCAAAACAAGTTTTTGCACAGTACACCTACAGATTTTGTCCAAACATCACGCAAATTGGTACACAGTCTCTCTAGAGCCATTCAACGAAACCAGTCTTTCAGATTTCTCAGACTCCATCCTGATTGGTTAAGATTGGCTTCCAAAGTTCACAGGAGTGCTCAGTTTCAAACAAAATGCTGCAAATCATGAACACATCGCGTGATTTCCGTGAAATTGTGCACCCACATTCCCACTAGGCCGAGGACGAAATGCCACATGAACAATTTCAACTCAGCCTCAAGGTGGCGCTATAACTGGCCGAAAACAGTTTTTACCTCTAACTGCACGGATCTGTGGTTAACTTTGTATGCCAACTCCCTAGAGGCCAAGGAAAAACCTTTGCCTGGAATTCTTCACATCTGCTCATCCTGGTGGAGACCTGTGCCCAGAAGGGCACTTTTTCTAGTTTAAGTTTGTTCACCGCTTCTCCGTCTGAGTCTAATCTAGTTTGCCGCTTGTTTTGATGACTTGTCGTTGTAACTGATGGATCGATGGAGAAGTCCATGTTATTTGATAATCAACACAATTCTCCGTCCAAGTTTAATGTCAAATATGCATTAGACTAGAGCAGTGGTAACCAACCTTTTCAAGCCCAAGAGCCCATTTTATTCCCAATTGTAAGCCAAGATCTACCACTAAAACGTGTTAGAAAAAACACTTGTTTTTTTGCTATTTCTGACAGGCTCAATGCATGTGCACACATCCACACAAAGACTAAAGCTTAAATTAGAATAAATACTTATAGTAAGTATATCAAATAATATTAAGACAAATGTATTAGAAATAAAAAATATTAGGACAAAAATAAAAATAAAATCTTTGTTGAGTTTTTTTTTTATAAAACAAAATGCAAAGTACATGAATTGCTTTTACAGCACAATATTTTGTTTCTCATTTCAATGAATATTCACACACACACACACACACACACACATGACTTTGTCCCTATAATGTGCACCGTTCCACTTCCTCATATCACGCAAGAGACGCCACACACCAGTATAGAAGAGAGATAGTCACAGGTCACTTTGACACTTACTCACTTGTGGTAACTTGTGGGGGCTATATTGTCTTCCATGGAAAATTCGAAGCGATGTTAAACTCCGCATGGCTCATTTCCATGCGTCACACAGTCAGGGACCCTGCTGACGATTTGGTCCACTGTTTACCCTCCTATTGCATATATCAGCGCTGCATGCAGATCGGCTATTTTACCGTTTGTGAGGACGCACACATGAGCGCGCGTTATTACGCGGCAGAGCCCTTTTGTGCCCTTATATGGAGCTCACCGATGTTGTTTGCGCCTGATGCAATGTGTCTATTGACACATTAAGATTAGACAACACATAGGCTGAGTCATGGTGACATGAACATGACGTCAGAGCCAGAGGTCTGTAGAAAAAGTGTTAAAATTATGTTTTATGTGCCTGAACTGAACCCACAGCTATTTTGTATGATAAAAGGGGATGGGGTTGATATTGTGATGTCACTAACGTGGTGTATTTCGATTGGGCCTTTTGACTAATATAATTAATATCTACCTCATGTTGATTAGGTGATGTAAAACAAACGGTGCAAACACAAACATTAAACACCATTAACAATAAAGAGACAATATGACTTAATGAGGCACATTATGACGTAAACTTTCCCTTCATTGTCAATGGCGTTTACAAAACAAATATTGAACTAAAGACAAATATTAAACCTGTGTATAGTAGGGGCTGGCGCCCCTCAACAATACACAGGGGAGACATATTTCAATATTCTAACCACACCTGACGGGTCTATTAGAGCAAATGTTAACTCCATAGACACATACAAAACTGAAAATGTACAACAATCACGGCATTCTATCTTTAATATAGGATGTGTTCTGCCAAAGTACAAAGAAATAGTACTTGCTGACGACAACAGCAAAGGCAGCAACAATTTATGACAAATTCATTTCATGCCATTCAAAAGGGTTGTGTGAAGGTGTATTCCGTAGTTTTTCCAGTTCATTGGGTTTTCACCGCTGCTCTCCCCATTAGTGTATTGTTGTGTCACATAATCACATTATCATTAGAGCATTATGGCGTTCCCTGAGTGAACGGCTAAGAGCCTTGCATGCCAAGGCTGCATCTCTGAATAGGGAATTAATTAAAAGTAAACAGTGTGTTGTAGGTCAAATTGCTTGGATGTTGTCCGCTCACAATTACACAAATGGTCTTCTAGGGCAGTTGCACAGGGACTGAGGGTTTCTCTCTCTCTCTCTCTCTCTCTCTCTGACAGATTCATTCACTTAATCTGCCCGGTCTGGGAATTTAATGTTAGTAATTCTGGCCACAATCTAACTTCTCTAACCTTCGTTATAATACATCACATCATCCCCGCTGACCCTGCCACTTGGCACTTTCTCTTCATCCTTACAAAGTTTCTTTCATTCGTCCTCCGTGTTGCTATTCGCCTCTCTTCGCCTCCTCAGCAGCTAATAATAATTCGTCATTATCTCTGTCTACCAGTTCTACTTTTAACCTCACATAATCCTCTCTCCAACACTGCTGCTCTTCTCATTCCTCCAATCCGCCTTAATTTCCTCTCTCCAATCATACCGTGCCTCAATTTTAAACAGGACCTTAATAGAGCGGCGCAGTCCCTCCCCCTTTCAGAACAACGAACGGCCCAGGAAATGAAAACGCAATGCATTTCCCCATAGGCAGTTCTTATTTAATTTATTTAAAGACCTTTTAAGCATCGTACGAAGCCAACTCTTGTCGTGACAAATCATGACAACACACACAATATTTTGGACCAAACAAATAATTACAAAGAAGAAAAAAAACAAAGAAAAGTGTTGTAACCTGCCGTTTTTTTCTACTTTCTAATTCTTTGTTTGGCCCGAAATATTGTGTGTTTTTATTTTTGCCCAGAACCGCCACAACAGGCCTCGGCCCGGGCTCTGGACAGGGCCCCTGCCCAGGCTCCATTATACAGTATGGTGCTGGCCTGTTCTTCTAACATCACAAATATGTTCTGACATCTGCATAGACTCCATATTTGGGCAAGCCTGACAAAGAACTCCATATATGGGCATAAAAGGCACACATACAATTCCAACTTGCATCATTCCAAGTAGGCCAGTGCCTTCGACACAGCAAAGTGGCTCAAGTTCGGTATTGTCTATGGGGAGGATTTCAGTGTAATATGCACGGATTTGGGTTTTTTTCTAGTAGTGCGTGTTATTTCACTGTGTTTGGGTGAGACCAGGTTCCTCCCATAGCTTTTTTTGTTACTTTTTTCCTTTCGAATTTTCTCTCTTCCAAATTATTCTCCATCTTCTTATCTGTTTGCCTTTCTTTCCTTTCTCATTTGTTTTTCCCCCTGCACTCTCGGTCGCTGAGGCTCTGTGCCAGATATGGTGCTGCAGCAGAGAACATCCATAAAGACAAAGGCAGGCACGGGGTGACACCACTTTGGAACACAGCCCCTGATGCACCCTCCTTGGGAAAGACTTACGCCGGGGCGGCTCTCCGTTTGCCCTGTACTCTTTTGCTTTACGAACACACAGTCTGGAGTGGTAATTTAACACGAAGGGATCTTTATAGGTCAGTCTTTACACTCTAAGATATAATTTACTATTTCACGGTGCAGAAGAATTCACACCCCACAATTTACTCTGCCACCACTAATACTATATCCAGCGGTATAACACATTCTCACAATATATCTAGGTTACATTAGTACTTTATACAAGTGGCCCCCATTTTAGATGTACACTCTCTCCACCCACCAATACATCTTCCAAAACAGTCAACATAATTGCGAAAGCCAAACGTACTATATGACCCAGACAGTGACCCAGAATATGAGTGTTAAGGCAGAAAGAATACCAAGCTGACTAACTCACATTCTTAACACGGAGCCCACCAGAACCGTAGTAACCGTAGTAACCATAGGCTACGTTTTCCAGGGTTTATATTCTTTAATCCATGTTTTGATCCGATCGAATCGTTAGCTGCCGTTCGTTACATAACAGACAAAGTCGGATTTTCTGATTAATGGCCTTTTAAAACTAGATCAACCAGCCACGGAAATCGAATGGAATCTGTGTCAAATTCAAGATATGTTTGGTTCCAATAGACTTGAGAGTGTGTGTGTGTGTGTGTGTGTGTGTGTGTGTGTGTGTGTGTGTGTGTGTGTGTGTGTGTGTGTCTGTCTCAGGGCTCACAGGAAGGAAGCCGATAAAGGAGGCCTATAGTCCTACATATTTTGTGAAAGGAAAGCAGGAGGGATCTCCTCCTATCTTGTCTCCCCTTTCCCCCCCGGGGAGCTTCCAGCGCTCCAGAGAAATGTGAAAGGAAAGAAGAGAGGCTCAGAGATGAGAAGGTTATGGGATATAGATGAACACCTGACAGACACCGGCCAGGGGAATTGTGACCTATCAGCAGTAGATGAAAGACTGAAAAGCAAGACATGAATGATGCAGCTCTAGAGAGAGAGGAAGAGAGAGAGACACACACACACACACACACACACACACACACACACGAGGCGTGTAACAAATACATAGAAAAGTAGATAAATATAGCTGATCACGACTGTTGTAAACTCTAAGTACTGGACAGACAGGTAATAATAACCGCTAACTGCAGCAACTATAAAATATGCTACAGTTCAGGCAGTACACAATACATATCAAGTACACTGTGTCTCACATACAAGTACACAGCCATGGGCGATCAGATTATAACAACAACTATTGGCATTTTTCGAGGTAATGCTCTTCTTCGTGTCATCTTTAAATGCACACTCTAGTCACATGATGATGACACTGGTGTTCAACCATAACACCCACAATGTCATATTACAAAGTATTAAGAAAAATCACATACATATACAGCTTAAAGAATTACATCAGGCCAGCAGCCACCCTATACCTTCAACACGGCTATATCTACAGGTAGATAAGAGGCCCATTCAAAGTAGAATTTCCCTAAAAACATTTAGGAACAGGAATCTGCTATTTTTTTGGCGAAGAGATTTGATGTAGGATGTAGCCGGGGGGAAAAGTACAGAGCCAACTCTCCAACTCAGGCTGAGATACTTTTAGGAGGACACACCGTTAAAAAGGAGAAATATGGAGAAGGTATACAACGTTTCTGCACAATAGCGAGGATATATAATACAGCATATTGTTATCTGTGGATTTTATGGTTCAACAGGATCAAGTGGCTATCATGTGAATAGAGCGTGTGGATTTAAAGTTGGCGTCTCCGCAGTGTACGGTAAATCTGAAGGAAAGCATTAGTTCGGACTGTGCCAATAAATTGCATTTAAGGCAACCAAAGTGTGTGCAGAGCGGCGGACCTCTCATGTGTAGAATTGCTGTGTTCTATTGAGCCAGCACCTGCTTTAAAAGGGATGTGCGCGATTATTATTCACTGATGTGTCAGCTGTCATATGTTATCCCTTGGGTTGATATAGCAGCTGCCCAACCATTGCAAGCTTATATCACCCTTTCTTCCCTTTTATCACCACTCACTGATGCACAGCAAAATATATTGGGGTGCGTGATAACGGTTATATCATCATCATACCTATATTAATAGGTAAATAAAAGAAGGTGGACACTTTACATGCCGAAAACAGGTCTCTTGGCAATTAATATCCCGTCATGCCTCATTCATAAACATTCGGGCCAGTCGCAGGTGCTCATCATTATACAATTACTTGAAGAGCTCTCATGTAAAAGCCATTTGCTCTGTACTGTTTATACTGTATAGGCACAATTATTATTGTATGTAAGTAGTGGGTGTGTTGAAAATGTTTTGTGTGCGCACTGCTGCAGCTGCGCTAACTTTTTCTTTTACCTTTTTGTTTTTTTTAATACTTTGCAGATGTATTTATTTTATCCCCGAGCTGGCCTGGCCCTCAATAGGCTTTGCCTTTCGCCAGACCCTCCGACATAGTAAATAAGGATTTGTATATATAAAGGTTATGTTAAAGAATTGTCAGCCTTTGTTGCCAAAAAAACAAATCCTATAATTTCTTGTAGAATACGTTTTATCGCGCGCACACACACACACTAGACGTATAGGCACTTTTGTTACGCTGTGATACTTGACTGTTGTCTTTTAGCGTCAGTGTATTTTGTAATGTATTTTTGAAATGCAATGTATTTTGTAATGTAATGTAATGTATTCTGTAATGTTTTATGTTCCTGACTGGACTCTTGGAAGATTAGCCGAAAGGCTAAAAGAGATCAAAATCAAAATCAAACACACACACACACACACACACACACACACACACACACTGCATTGCACACATGCACACGTACACAATGTGCACTCACGCACGCACACGCACGCACGCACGCACACACACGCACACACACACACACACACACACACACACACACACACAAATACCTTTTTTACATTTTCTCTCGCTAACACTCTTTCAGCCTCTTCCATATCTGCCATATTCCTTACACTTCCTTACACTACACGCCATGCAACTCTATCTTCCATCTTGTAAACATTGTACTGTATTACAACACACACGCACGCCTGCACGCACGCACGCACGCACGCACGCACGCACGCACGCACGCACGCACGCACGCACGCACGCACGCACACGCACAATCAATAAATGATCATGTGGTCATGCAAAGGTGATGAAACTTTTGCCGCTCTTTCTTGTCCAGGGCCCAGTAGTGCCCACTTGAAAAATATATGAAATGTAATGCGTTTTTTGTATCCTGGTCAAAATAGAACAGGACAAATAAAACAGTATGCAGTTCAATGCAAAGCTACCTGTGGTTTGACATGGCATGAGTTCAAAGGATTAACTAAATGTGGGCGATTCTGTGAATTGTGTGCGAAGGGGAATAGGGTTAAATGGCTTAAAATGATAGGATTATAGCCTTAGACACTTAGATAAGTGTCGAAGACACTAAGACATAGATCAAGTGTCTATGTGTGTGTTAAGAGACTGAGACATTTTCAACAGTTTGTATTTATATTTTGACACTTGCTTTGGCAATGTAAACATTCAGTAGGCCTAGGGACATACGGTGTGTACCCCATGAGAACATGAAACACTCTTTTTAGCCCTTATTAGCCTTATATGAAGCTCCATCAGCTGATCTTCACTGAAGGCACCTTATTGTACCTCGAGGCATTGTTTAGGTTGGATCATAAGAATTCCACAACTATGCTATCAGAATTACTTTAAACCCGCCCCCCACCCCTTAAGTTCCAAACCAGTTACATTTGCTGCTCAGTGCTAATTCGGCCTGAGGGTTGACAGGCCAGTGAGCTGACTAAATCAATTCAAGGAATCCAGCAGCGGGGATTTACACTTTACTCTTCTTTGAATGTATACCTGTATGTATGTGTGTGTGTGTGTGTTATGTGTGTGCATGCCTGTGGGCAGAGGGAATCCTATTACTGCTTGATCCTATACGGTACTATTTAGCTACATGGCACTACCGTCTCGTGGTACTATTACGGAGCGCTGTTTGCCACGGCATGGTCTTTCCTTGTGTGTTGTGTAATGGTCACAAGTTTATTAATAGGGACAAATGGGAAGTCACGTGTTTTGTCTTTCATTTGGCAACATTTATTATTTTGGCTGTCCTATTAAAAAGGCTAACATAAAAACAATATTTTGCCACATCATTGCTGTCAATAGTGCAAACTGGGGTAGGCTATAAGGCTACTTCACATTATCTCCTCTCGTCATTGCTGGATCTTAGCTTATACCCTGAAAAGTAAGTAAAGTGAGTATCTTATGGAAGTGATATGTTTTACATTTCTTCCTTGTTTTGGTCAGTGAGATAGAGGTGCATGCCACAAAAAGACATCCCTGTTTTTCTCTGGCATGTTTTTTCTCTCTACTAAAGGGCATGATTTGTTGTGTTCGGACTTTGGAATAACTTTTCTTGTTTCCCAACATTATAACATATTAAGTAAACAACCTAAAGTGAGTTGTTTAGCATGTATGTATTTGTTAACCACTTGCGCCCTATAAATTGTTTTACGACAATATATCGACAAATAGCTGGATCTACAAGCTCACAGTGCATCACACCGTAATGTGTTGTGAGCTTTCTGGTTTTGCTTACATTATTTTTTTTTCATGCAATTTGGGGGGAACAATTTGAAGAAGTGTGAAAGTTTTCAAAACATTTCACCTATAAAGACCTTTACAAAATAGGGATTCCAGGTTTAATGTGGTTAAAGGTTTTGATTATGCCAATGCCTATCACAGCTGGAGTTGGTGTTTCTCTTGTGAGTCCTACACTTTCTCCTCATCACTTCCTGAAGAAGACCTTACAGGTCAAAACGTTGATTTCTGTTAATAAACCGTCAGCTATGAGTGTGCAGCCTTTTTGTCTCCACCAGGCCGAAGGCATGGGGGGAGAGTATGTTTTGCACTCCGTCCGTCCGTGTGTGTGTGTGTGTGTGTGTGTCCGTGAGCAGCTAATCTCGGCCACCGTTAACCCGGTCGATGCCAAGTTTGCACACACACTCCCTGGATGCCAACGATGAACCTCTGCCCCAAACTTTCCAGAACGGCCTGTTATAGCGCCACCAGGAGGCCGCTTTGTGCAAAACAAGTTTTTGCACAGTACACCTACACATTTTGTCCAAACATCACGCAAATTGGTACACAGTCTCTCTAGAGCCATTCAACGAAACCGGTCTTTCATATTTCTCAGACTCCATCCTGATTTACTTTTGTTGCCCTTTTATCCAACCACCAGATGAAGGCAAGCTGCAATGTCCTACATTCCTATCCTGGTGGAGACCTGTGCCCAGAAGGGCACTTTTTCTAGTTCTTCTTTTTTCGTTGTTCATCACCTTAGGCCTTTGGCACCTCATTAATATTGGTGTGTCCCCTTCTCCTGCCTATTCATGTATACTAGTTTTTTTGTCTCTTGATATTATACTGAGGATAGGTTCTTTGTTTACCTATGATCCTAGATCACTATTTCTATGCATTTGATGTATTACCTTGTACTGTTTTCGGTGGTCACCTCTTCCCCCGAAAACTGGACTATGAATAGGCCTTTAGTCGCTCTGGATTCAGAGCATCTGCCAAATGCCTAAATTGTAGCCGATTTAGGCAATTGTAATAACATTAATAACGATCTCTCTTTTTTATTTCTAATAGCTGTTCAACCACCTCACCTCAACCTCACTTACATTTTCAAATGGTGACTGACAGAGTACTGTAGCAAAGGCAGGGCAGGAGATAAGTATCAGCATCAAGAACGTCAAACAAATGGATCAAGTGTCATGGAAGTGTGACACATTTTTGCCAATATATAGGCTCACGAATGGAGATGAAAGATTATTGTTATTGGCAGTTGTTATATTATTGTGGTAGATTGGTAGAAGTTATGTTGATTCATAAATTTCAGTCATTTATAATAACATCGATTATTATCAGTACACAGAGGCAGGTAGTGTTGGGAATGGTAATTATTGTTCCTTTTAATGTACATAATTGTTCAGTACAGTTCACTAAAATGTTGCGTTGTTTTTGTTCAAATGATTCCGTCACCAGTTCGTTCAGTGCTTGGCTGGATTTCTCACTGAACTGAATACAGACAGTTTGTTCCATGACAGTGCATGTGCAAAAAGTTTACTTGAACTTCCTCTCAGGCTATGTGATAACTCCTGCAGATTGCACATGAATATACCTATAAGGAAATGTGCGTAATAGTTCAATAATGTATTGTGTACATGTGTTTTTGATTGATGAATGCTAATCTTCAGTTTACTGAGAGGACCTCCCCCCCATCTGATGACCTTGTCAGTGGCCTGATATTTATTACATTTAATAAATATATTACTTATTAATTATCAGATTAAAATGAAATTTGCCATATATGTCAGGAAATACATAGTGTTCAATACAGCTAAATAAGTTAATTCAACAATTAGAAGCCAAGTTATAAGTCACTTCTTACACAAACATCTTGTTTTGTGTGTATGCCTAGTTTCAGAAAGGCAGACTGTCTCTGGGATTAGATTAGCCTACATTCAGTGAACTAATAGTCAGCACATGTGCAGTAGGCAGGTAGGCACCCTATAGTGGGCAAAATCTGGGACAAAAAGGACTTTTGTTTATGGAAAATGTAGTAATGTAGGCCTACACACTTTCCCATGAAGTAAAAACAGTAGCCAGTTCAAAGGACAACTGATCTGCTGGGGAAAGGAGCACACACAAACACACCAAATTGAAGGAAGGATATAGGAGATAGCCTCATTTGGAATTATAAAATATCGATAACCAGCATGATATGTTATTGTTTCAATTTGGTCTGTTTTGCGCGCGTGCACACTGTACACACACACACACACACACACACACACACACACACACACACACACACACACACACACACACACACATACACACACACACACACACACAAATAATAAACTATAGAACGAATATTGCATAAATCATGACATTATAAGCAAAGGACCTCAAAAGCTCTGCTACAAATGCAAACTTGTGTCTCTTTGCAATCTTTTCAACTGTCACCTCTCCTTGTGCAGACTGTGCCATTCTGTCTATCCATACAGCCTAGATAGCCTACAGTGCCTACTGCCATTTAACAACATTAGTGGCGCACAAGCAGCCAAAATGATTGGGTTGGTAAATAGCGGGTATACAGAGCGAAGTCTGGAGGGAATTATAATTGGGAATGGGACTGGGAGGATTTCATTAGAGAAGGAAATAAACGAAGAGCTGAGGAACTAAGTGAGACAAAGTAAGGAGAGATATGTCATATGAGGAACGGTGGTTAGAGTAGAATTGGGGTAAGGAAGATGGTATGTAATGTATTGTAGGCTATATAGGCTAAAGTAGAAAGCAGGAGAGGAGAAAACGTATTAAATTAAAGGGAAAGAGGAGAAAGGGGGCCATATAGCTACAGAAAATGCGGAGTGAATGGTGAAGGTAGATAGTAGATAGAAGAGATGAAAGGGGTGGAAGAAAGAGAGAAAGCAGATAGGGGAAAGAGAGAATGTGTACACTGTACAGTACAGTAGAGTAGAGTGTAGCGTAGTAGCCTACTAAGCGAGTTGAGCCGTGCAAACAGCCAAACACCAGAAAAGACCACTCCAAAACGAGAGGGGGTCTCTGCTCGTCTCTTGATGATGCATTTAACCCTGTTTTAAATGTTAACTCTTCTTGCCTTGGGCCAATGCATTTATACAATCCTGCAAGTATAGAAATCGTTTCGTTTCACTCACCATCGCCTGAATGAGTCGTTATCTTCTTGTCAACCTCGATGTGTGTGTGTGAGGTCCCTCGTTTCAACAAGGTCCTGATGTTGGTGTTGTACGTCTAGAGGTCTCATGTTGGTGGAATCTATGGTACATCATGTCACTGATGGGTAAGATGGACCCACACAAGCAATACCGAATCAAAGAATAACACATGCACGCGTTACTATTTTCCCAATCTCTGCTGCAGAGCTATCACATTCCAGATGTTAGAAGGCTAAATATGAAACCCGAAATAAAATGACTGGTGATGTTTGTTATCAAAAACCGTTATCCTCCCGGATGGCCCGGGAGAGGGAGAGGCGGGCGGTGTTGGTTGGTGTCTTCGCACAGTCAGGGAGGACAATCCTCGCTGGTTGACTGGCTGCGTAGAGACAGAGACCCCGACGGCAGGCAGGCAGCCCCACACTGTAGAACAGCGACTCTCCGACAAAGACAATACGTGGTGGAGAGAGTCGGCTTCAATCAGAAGGCGGTGGGCGTTTTGTAGTTCGGAATCGCATCGCACGGCTGGTGCACGTACCGTACATTTTTGCCTCCACGGTCCTCCACTATGACAAAGACAAATATATTAATTAATTTTATTGTTTTATTTTCAGATGGAAAATGAAGTGGTAAATATTTATTGGTTTGGGTTTTATTTTTGCCTGAAATTCCTTGAATTACAAAACAGAGAGGCTGGCAGATTCGTGGATGCTCTGAGTGGTCCTCGATCCCACCCCTGGCTTCAAAGCATCAGCCCGGCCGCTCAAAGTCGACAATCTTAAATCTGGACAATCTTTGTTCCATCCCCGGACGGACACCCCGCATTCCTAATGCACGCAAAGAACTTTGGAACTTGTAGTCCCCGAATACGCGCAGCGTTGTCGGGATTTGTGTTTTATTCTAGTTATTATAACTACGAATACGATACAATAAAAAGAAGGCTAAACTCAGTTAGTACTCACAATTATGCAATCCTTTGCAGAGTGGAGATGAGTTATTCAGCAGGAAAGTGATAATTTGTGCCAACAGCCCTGGTCATATTGATCTCTACGAAGATTAATAAGGTTTTTATTTTTTAATGGGTTTTTTTAAGGTTTTTTTAACAGTTTTATTATGATTGATTGATTGATTGATTGATTGATGGATGATCATCAATCAATCAATCAATCAATCATGGGTAATGCTGATTGTTTGTGATTTGGTCTGGTACAGTAGATGGGGACAAAGTAACACAGTTTAACCGTTAAACTGTGTTACTTTGTCTCCATCTACTGTACAATATGTGCTATAACAACACTTAGATTTTTGTCAGGCACTTCCTAAACTACCTCAAACTCAAGACAGAAGACTACCAGTGTTGCTGCTTTATATAAGCGACTTTGAGCTTATTTTTTCTGCAAGCTTGCTTCTAAATATTTGTAGTGCCCTTGTTTCCTAATGTTGTTTAAACCAGTGCTTCATTAAGTTCATTTTCAAGTCAGGACCCGCAAATTAATATATATTTGTCTGCGGACCCCCATCTGAAAACATTTTTTATCAATGACAGGGGGTCGTGAGACTCGTGACCCCGGTAGATTTGTGTTGTTAAAATGTTTAAAAAATATATTCCAAATCTTTCAAGATTTTCAAAGAGCCCATGTACAGTATCAGTATGCACATTTTTAAAGCAAAATTAAAGGGCGAGGTGCTCTCCGCTCGCTTCTTTTGGGCTTGTTTTCTAAGACATCGTTGCTTGTTTCTCTCGCAAAACCTGGCAACACCTTACACTATGACGCTTTGTCACAGAGACGCAGGACCCCGCCGCAACGCAAACGGCGGCTCATCGTTCACTTACAAAGTAGTTTGAAAACTGAAAATTCTACATCTTAATCCACTCGATATCGGAATCATCGTATTTCCAAAAGTGGTAAAGCATCTTTTATTAGCACCTACACATCTCAATGAACCACAGGGTGTTTATATGCACGCTTCGATTGTTATTATTAATATTATTATGTGGCTCGAAACTGCAAGGATGTTTCAATGAGAAGTGGCACTTTGAATGAATGGGAAACCAGCTGCTGGCGAGTGTTTTAGTATAAGTATTAGTGCGAAATTAATATACACCATCGAGCCTAGAACTAGCCATCTGCCTGCAGACCCCTTGCATGGCATATTTGGAAATTGGAATGGAATACTATTGTGTTGGTAATGTGCAGCTAGCATGCAAGCTAGCTCAGTCAGGCAGCTAACTGTTATCGTAGCCTGCTTAGTACTAACAGAGCCAACTGGGAATTCAATGTATACAGTATCATTGGAATGTTGGTAAATTAAAAACTAGAACATAAACAGTGCATAGTGTGTACACGTTAGCAGTCAAGAAACCTTAAAACAGAATCCCTTGGCTAGCCACTTGCTAATGCCTTACATGCTACTGTTTACATTCGTAAGTTCATTGGTACACACGACACGAGCAATTATTTTACATAGCGATTCTCCCTATACTTTGGCTATTTTATATGTATATTAAACTGTGAACTGGAGGCATTTTTGTTACATTCATTATATCAGTATCATTGTATACGTTTCATCCCCTTGTTTAGCTTTAGTTTGAGGTGAGCTGAGGGCTCTCTAAACGGCACCACTTGAGGAACCTGTCGACAGGCAGCCATGTTTCTTTACAACCTCACCCTGCAGAGGGCCACTGGCATCACGCATGCCATTCATGGCAACTTCTCAGGTAAGATCACATCACACACATGTGATAATGTGGGCCTTCTTAATTTAGTCCTTGCCTATGTCTGTGTTCATCTATATTGTCAGCTATGTCCTGCTCTTAGCCCTCCAAGCAGAACCCAAATGCTACTGAAGTTTCTGACATTTGGACGACTCAGATAGCATTGGGTCCTGTTGCACGTCGTCCATGCCACCTGTTTAAAACATTTACTCCATGTTTACCGGCTCCCCGCGCTCTTTGACGATATTCTTCAGTGTGAGGCTTTCTGAATATGTAAAGTATAAGTACCCATACATGCCGCTGCGAATATCTCCTGTGGCGCGGAAGCCGTTAAGTATTTTTAATATATGTTTGCCCGATTTGGAAGCTTGGATTCTTCTTTTCCTTCCTTGTTTATTGACACCTCATTGTACCGCCTATCTGGCTAGCTAGTGGCGCTATAGCTATGACACAGCAGATCAGAGGCAGGGACGTAGCCTCACAAGCCAACCGCACACCGGGAGGCGGTACAATAAACGGTAAACAAACAAGAAGAAATAAAGCGACCAAATCGGTCAAACAAAGATTAAAAATACTTAACGGCTTCCGCGCCACAGGAGATATTCGCAGCGGGATGTATAGCTACTTAAAGTTACCGAATTCAGAATAACTCAAGGAAAATAATCCCGTCAGATGGCGCAGATCCTATTTTAGAGAGAATCTTCACTTCCGCGTATCGGAATTTCCATACGAAAATATAGTTCTGATAAGGGACCCAACGTAAAACTCATCAAAATGTCAGAAAAGTTTTATGTAGGGTCCCGAGAGGGGCTATCCTGCTCTGTGACACTGTTTATGCATGTTTTTGGTTTGTTCCTCTGTTCCTTATTAGTGTGGTTGCTGTAAGCAGCACACTGTTGTTCTCCGTCCGAGAATCTTTTGGCAGCAAAGTGAACCTGCTTTTTGTTAACTTTTGCACAACAGAAAAGTGAAGCTTTTGGTCCTGCTTCACACACTGTTGTCATGCTTCACATGACACTCACAATATAATATAAATGTTAAGATGGAATTCAGTTCCCAGTGTATTCGTCACGACTCGCGTCTGTGCAATCACACCTTTCACACGCTCTTTCCCTGGTTTGCGGAAGTCATTTCTCTATGGAGAATAACATTGGGTAGCCCGGTTCATCTTAAGTGGTATTCAAAGTATTGTGGTAAAAAAAAAAGAAACAAACTGTCTTCTAGGCGATATTGTCGGGGAGGTGTCTAGCGAAAATGTAACTAATTTGGCATCAGTAACATTACCGTTTTCTCACAGTCAGTTGATTGTTCATATCCATATGAGTGTAACTGTCAGGATCATTTGTTTAACACAGTTTAACACTGTTTGGAACACAGTTTTTATTTGACACAATTAACACAAGAATAAAGTCTGGGAATTCAGAATGGGGGGGAAACAAACCAGGTAGGATGTGAAATGACGCCAGACTTCGGCGCTCTGTTGGTTGATATCTGTTCTACACTAATGCTTGTGTCTCTCGGTAGGAACCAAGATGCAGGAGATTGTCGTTTCCCGGGGGAAGATCATTGAGCTGCTGCGTCCAGATGCTAACACGGGCAAGGTTCACACTCTGCTCACCATGGAGGTGTTTGGTATCATAAGGTCGCTGATGGCATTCAGACTCACTGGAGGAACCAAAGGTGTGTAGGAGCACATCTTGTTGTGACCCAATTCCACCATAACTATTTAGGAACTAGCTTTATTTTGTTAAACCATTTGGGTGGACAGCATATGTTCTCTATCTCTCATTCACTCTCTCTCACTCTGCCCTGCGCTATGAAGACTACATTGTGGTGGGCAGTGACAGTGGTCGAATCGTCATCCTGGAGTACCATCCCTCCAAGAACATGTTCGAGAAGATCCACCAGGAGACCTTCGGGAAGAGTGGCTGCCGGCGCATCGTCCCCGGGCAGTTCCTCGCCGTTGATCCAAAAGGCAGAGCTGTCATGATAGGTACAAAACGTAACTTAACCCATTTTGGGGCGGGAACCCCTTTTGGTGTTTTAAACATTATGTTATAATTTAGCTGTTGAAAAATAGCAGATCTACAAGCTCATAGCGCGCGGCGCACTACGAGCTTGTAGGTCTGCTATTTTTGAAAAATCGTGAAAATGTGCCTCAAATTTGGATTATTGTTTTCCAGAACAAACGTTTTTAACTCAAATCTTTGCTTCTGGGGAGGTCCGGACAACATATTTTCAGATGGGGGGTCGGAGGCCAATTACAGATGGTCCTTGACATGAAATATTGAGTGATATAGGCCTAGAAACATATGTATTTCAGAAAACTGTCAGGATTTAGAAGACATTTCTTAAAGGGCTAAATGGGTTAAGCGATGGGAGGTTGAAAAGAAAAAATTGAAATCATTCATATTGTCTTTCTCTGTCTTTTTCTGTGCAGGAGCCACAGAGAAACAGAAGTTGGTATATATTCTGAACAGAGATGCAGCAGCCAGACTGACCATCTCGTCCCCACTGGAGGCCCATAAAGCTAACACCCTGGTCTACCATGTGGTAGGAGTGGATGTAGGCTTTGAGAACCCCATGTTTGCCTGTCTGGAAATGGATTATGAGGTACGGTGTGTGTGTGTGCACAAAATCCTCACCCTAAATGTAATTGCATGGAATTACTAAAATATGGAGCCATATATACATGACCACAAGACTGAAACACGCGCATTTAGCTATAATTATTTTTGAGTGGTGCAACCACTCCAAAGAACAGCTTTGTCCGTGTTCACCTATGTATGCGACGTTCACCTATGTGTTCACCTATGAGCATCATATAATGAGTACCAGTAGGGGCGCTGTTGCCTGCTAATGAGAGAGAGAGAGAGAGGGGGGGGGGGGGGGGGGGGAGGCGAGGCGCACCACTCGGTTCACACGGGTGTGATTTTTACAAGACACTTGGTGTACATGTTGGATGCAGAAACGTTAATTATGAATAGGGATGCACCGATCCGGCTTTTTGGCATTCGATACCGATTTCGATACATGGGGGTCCACTAGGGCTGCAACTAACGATTAATTTCATAATCGATTCATCGGCCGATTATTTAAACGATGAATCGATGAATCGGATTATGGCACCTTTTTGCAATTACTTAAAAAAATTAGCTTCAAATTATTTTAGGCATGTTGTAACTAACAATAAAGACAATAAAAATGAATACTCATTCAAAATTAATATTTTACCCCCTTTTTTATCCAATTTGATTTCATTGCCATTCCTACTTGTAATGATACTGTAATCTGTAATGTTGACCGTGTATAGCTGACTGTCTCTTTCCATTTCTATCTCTGGGACCCCAATTTTTATTTTTTAATTTCTATGGTAAAATCAATTGTGAGTCCATTTGGTTCCATTTTTGCACTCTCTGTTACAGACCCTTTAGGGTCCACTTGGTTTACTTCCTAACTATCTATAATGTAGCTGGAACTCCCACTATGAGAACCACTGTCCTACACAGTCTGTTTGGACACGCACGCACGCACACAGTCAGTCACACACACACACACACACACACACACACACACACACAGTGCACACAAGTTACAACAAGTAGCATGCTAGCTGATAGGGGAAACCGTTCTTATAGCAGCCATATTGGCATGTTCTCTAGGGTCTATGCTCTAGTATCACATATTGCTAAAGTTAAACAGCACTGAATAAATCATTAAGCAAAAACGTTCACTTCACGGAGATTTTTGCCCTGTGCCCACTTCAATGCGCTGCTGTGATTACACAGGTGGAACAAATGAGGAGCTAACGATCGTTAGCAAGCTACACTGCTATAGTGCTCGTCATAGACAGCCTGCAAGCTCACAGATTCAGACATTGTGGAGCATTTTTTGTCATAAGACAAACAAATATGGACAGTGGCCGTGCTCACAAATGCCATGTTTTGGGACCTGTTTGGGGCATTTTGCAAGCAGATCATCGCAGCCACAGAGCTGACGCTCTCCCTCTCTGTGTGTGTGTGTGTGGGGGAGACTGAAGTTAGTTGGGAGAGAGAGGTGTAGATGCGGACCGGGCGCTCTGGTCACGTTCAAGACAATATTGTGGGTGCGTTTGGAAATGCACACCGGGAGCGCACTCGCCTATTAGTTTGCATTGCACAGTGCGCTCAGTGCGCTATTTCCGAACGCGCCCTGTGTTGTGTTTATACCGACCCGTTGCATATTGTTCGTTCAGCCTAGTGCCGTTACGGAACGGTAAAAAGAAAGCAGCTTTACGTTACATTTTAATGTTGGAAAACACCCGCGATAATAATCGATAAGATAATTCGTTGGCAACGAATTTAATTATCGATTTTTATCGATTTAATCGATTCGTTGTTGCAGCCTTAGGGTCCAGTATCTGCCGATACAGAGTACCGATCCGATACCCCCCACAAAGAAACGTAATAACCTATTAAGCTGTATGCCTCACTGTGTGGAGTCTGGAATCATTATTTTGTGTAAGGAAACATCAAGGCTTGACTTAAACATTACTTTCCCAACTTTGTAAAACAAAATGTAACAAACACAGATATAAATGCACTGAATTATTTATTAAATAACTGCAACAATTAGACCAGGTTAATGTGTGCGCAGGCTAGCCTGGCTGCATACCACATGTTATACTGTCAATACTACACTGCTGTGTCACAGAGGAGGTAGAGTTGTTTTCATACTGTAATTACACATAATGATCGGATCGGATAATGGATCGGCCACCGATCCGATACCCGATCTAGAGTTTTAGCCTGGATCGGCGCCGATCTCCGATACGAGTATCGGATCGGTGCATCCCTAATTATGAATTGTGTTGGCAAAACCATACCTATATTAAATTGACAATCGAAGTAAATGAATATATGAGAACTCTTCCACAGTAGTAGCTTTTTCATATTTTCATTTTTTTGCATATTTTCCTACATAATGCCTGATTTGTATATTTAAATGTACAATTTCAGAAAATGTGTAATACAATAAATCATTGTCTTCATGTAAGTAATCAACTGGGGAAGTTTCATGGTTAACTATTATTTAATTTGTACCTATTCACCTATCACGTACATGCCTACTGTAGGTGAAAATTACAATGTGTGATAAATATGAAAAAGCTACTGCTGTGGAAGGGTTATCATATTATTTACTTATATTGATCCCATAAACAACTTAATTAATATACTCTGATAATGTACACTTGCAGAGTTATAGACCTGTATGGGGCCTATTTACTGAGACCATGACCTCCTATGTGACCTTTTCAGGAAGCCGACAATGACCCCACAGGAGAGGCAGCGGCCAACACTCAGCAGACGCTGACCTTTTACGAGCTGGACCTGGGACTGAACCACGTGGTCCGGAAGTACAGCGAGGCCCTGGAAGAGCACGGAAACTTCCTCATCACTGGTAAGGATGCATATGAAGTTCTGGGTTTTCACCAAATGTGGGTAGGTGAAATCTTGCTATAATTTGCAATATATATATATATATATATATATAATATGGATATTATTGTCGCTGTCGGGCAAAATTCTTGTAACGCCCTTATTGTCTCCACCAGGCCGAAGGCATGGGGGGAGAGTATGTTTTGCACTCCGTCCGTCCGTGTGTGTGTGTGTCCGTCCGTCCGTGAGCAGCTAATCTCGGCCACCGTTAACCCGGTCGATGCCAAATTTTGCACACACACTCCCTGGATGCCAACGATGAACCTCTGCCCCAAAATTTCCAGAACGGCCTGTTATAGCACCACCAGGAGGCCGCTTTGTGCAAAACAAGTTTTTGCACAGTACACCTACAGATTTTGTCCAAACAAAGCAAATTGGTACACAGTCTCTCTAGAGCCATTCAACGAAACGGGTCTTTCAGATTTCTCAGACTCCATCCTGATTGGTTAAGATTGGCTTCCAAAGTTCACAGGAGTGCTCAGTTTCAAACAAAATGCTGCAAATCATGAACACATCGCGTGATTTCCGTGAAATTGTGCACGCACATTCCCACTAGGCCGAGGAAGAAATGCCACATGAACAATTTCAACTCAGCCTCAAGGTGGCGCTATAACTGGCCGAAAAGTGTTTTTACCTCTAATTTACTTTTGTTGCCCTTTTATCCAACCACCAGATGAAGGCAAGCTGCAATGTCCTACATTCCTATCCTGGTGGAGACCTGTGCCCAGAAGGGCACTTTTTCTAGTTCATGAATGTTTTTTTTTTTTCATAAATGTCTGCCCTATTTTATACTTCTTTTTTGAAGGTGAAATATACATTTCCTGAAAAGCAATGGTTTTGGACATGCAAGGTTTCCACCAATCAGCAAACAGGGCTACAGGTTGCAGAAGCCGTCTGATCGGCATGTCCCTTTTCATGTACAGAAAGTTTAAATTAGCTTGGAAACATAGGCCACATGATGAACCCTGTTTCTTCTCCGCTCTAGTCCCTGGTGGTTCTGACGGGCCCAGTGGAGTTCTGATCTGCTCTGAAAACTACATCACCTACAAGAACTTTGGAGACCAGCCTGACATCCGTTGTCCCATCCCACGTCGTAGGGTGAGGCCCGACTACAAACGCATACCATCCAACGCCTCCACATACTGTATGAACTGACAGTTGCAATACATGGCACAATGTAGCTTCATGTGCCCCCAAGTGTGTTGCACGATTAGCCTGTTTAATTCCTATTCACATTTTCTTTGTGTTGACTCTGCCTTTCTTTTCCTTTCCTCCTTCCTTCCTACTTGTTTCCTCCACAGAATGATCTGGATGACCCAGAGCGTGGGATGATATTTGTCTGCTCGGCCACCCACAAGACCAAGACCATGTTCTTTTTCTTGGCTCAGACTGAGCAAGGAGACATCTTTAAAGTTACCCTGGAAACGGACGAAGAGATGGTGAGGAGGGAGGGAGGAATGGATAAAGGATACAGACTAGTGTTGGAACATTAGATAATCAGTGGTCAAATTGGAACCCTGTGAACCGCCTTTTGGAATTCAATAATTTTGGGAAGCGGCTTATTCTGCGGCTTAATTCAGAATTGTACTGCATTTATCTAAACCAGTATGTGGTGTTTCGTAGGTAACAGAAATCAGGATGAAGTACTTCGACACAATTCCTGTGGCAACAGCCATGTGTGTTTTGAAGACTGGATTCCTGTTTGTGTCATCTGAGTTTGGTAACCAGTAAGTGTCTGTCTGTTTTTGACTCGTACTCCATTGCTTTCTGACACATTATGTATCTTTATATGCATGCAATTCCCTTGATGGTTCTAGTCATTTAAGCCATTTAGGCCTGACGTCGAAATTAAAAAAGAATCTTCTAAATCCTCCAGTTTTCTGAAATAAATATTTTCACGATTTTTCAAAAATAGCAGACCTTATGAGCTTGTAGATCTGCTATTTTTCAATAGCTAAATTACAACATAATGTTTAAAACACCAAAATGGGTTCCCGCCCAAAATGGGTTAAGTTTGGTCTATGCAGAGAGCGTTTCTGTGCTTGCGTTCCACCCCAAAATAACTGTCCTACATGCTCTTCTCTATTTTATCTTTTGCTCTCCATCTCACATTATATCACTTCCCCTTTCCCTTTCTTTTTTCTATAGTTACCTATACCAGATCGCCCACCTGGGCGATGATGACGAGGAACCAGAGTTCTCGTCTGCCATGCCACTGGAGGAGGGAGACACCTTCTTCTTCCAGCCCCGCCCTCTGAAGAACCTGGTACTGGTGGACGAACAGGAGAACCTGTCTCCCATCATGTCCTGTCAGGTGCGTCTCACTTGTTAATTTTATTCTCCACAGCACCAGCATTTAGTCCGTTCTCGTCTTTGTTTTGCTATGATCTCTTCTGTCCGTGTCAAAATAATCATGCAGCCCTAATACAGACTGTTTATACGAGATAACACAATTGTTTCTTGTGTTTGACAGATAGCTGATCTGGCCAATGAGGACACCCCTCAGTTGTATGTGGCTTGTGGAAGAGGACCCAAGTCTACTCTCAGGGTTCTCAGACACGGTCTGGAGGTACAGCTCAACGTCAACGTTATCTTTTGAAATGTATTATTCTTCTTCTTGCATCCATGTTTCATAGTTGAGGTTTTATAAACGGTTCTGGATTAAATTCCTGAGTTCAGAACTTAATTTATTATTCTCATCCCTGCTGTGCAGATTAGAAACAGGCTTGTGACTACTGAATGTCATGGCGCGCAGAAATGTGTTAACGTAATTGTATGTATATATCTAATAACTTAATTTCAGTATTGAGATCTGACAATGCACATAGGCTGCAGTTCACTATTGGACCTCCTGGGGGTGTCACGAGTCTGGTCTGCTATGGTTTATGCCTATGACACAACCATGCCAAACAACACCAACCACATTCCATAGATCAGGAAAGGGACATCACATGAAGTTAATAATAACCATTCTGTCACTCCAAAATGTCCTGCCGTATTTCTTCAGGTGTCGGAGATGGCTGTGTCAGAGCTGCCCGGTAGTCCTAATGCTGTGTGGACTGTCCGCAGACACGTTGAAGGTAAAGCGACATTTGTGTTTGCAACTCTTTACTTTGTCTGTTTTAAAACGTGATATTTCACTTTAATAAACCATAATTTTATACAGTGGTTTGGGAATGCAATGTCAAAGAAATGAAGAAATGTATTTTTAATTATGATTATCTTATTTAGATTGTTGAACCACGCTTAGTTTCTGAGTGGTGCAACCACTGAGTGGTCCCAACCTATGTGACTGTGTCCCGATGTTTAGAGGACCAATAGGGGGTGCTGTTGCACCACTCGCTTCAGACTGGTCTGAATTTTTCTTTTTGAGTGGTGCAACCACTCCTACAACCAGGAATGTCCGTATCATGTATCCGTCATGAGCACGAGTGGTGTGCGCATGCGTGAAACCAACAATGGCCAGCAATGTCCACGCGTGTGTGTACAATGCGCGTGCCATGCTGCGTGCGCTGCGTGCGTGCGGTATTGCACATGTGTGTGTGTAGTCGCACGTGTGTGTGTGTGTAGTGTTTAACGGTTCCCCAAACGGTTCTCATCAGTCGTCATTTAGCTCCGCTGTGTCTGTGCAATGTGCATGCATGCAAGCAGAGCCTGAGGTGACGTCACCCCACCTAAAGGAGTGTGTGGGGTCGGGGAGGATACGCCCACTGTTCTGTGCATTCAGCGACCGCTCACCGCCGCGGAGCGAGTGATGTCGAAAAGATCTCCAAAGTGTGGTTAACAGAGAGGGAAATGACTCTGAGGCTGAGCACGCAAAGTGGAATAAATGTTATGCTATAGTTCCCTGCAAAGGTTTTTGCAACTTGTACCAGTTGCACGTCCACATTGATGAAACAACTCAAAATCAATACGCCTACACGACTCCACAACTCAGGAGAATAATCTAAAGGCAAATCGCGGTTGAGAGCCATGCGGAAAGCCCGCACTCCCCCGCAGCTCCACCACAGCCGGCGGGGGATGAGGATGATGCAAGGCTGGTTCACTTTCCACAGGCTAGTAACGTAATAGAAAATAAAAACTACTAATGTCTACAGAGCTTTTCATTAGGTGTATTGTACAACTGTTGTTAATGGTGTTAATTTAGAACGCCAATGTCTCGACGTCTTTCTGTCTGATATTTTATGAATGACGCCAAATCAATTTGTCTGCACTTATTTTTTACAACTTATAAGCAACTCAACTGCTTTTGATTTGGCTCTAAATTAATCGCGTGACTGTTGAGAGCCCAGCGTTTAGGTGCATATACCTCCATAGATTGATTAGCCTACTTTATAAACAGTTTGCAGAAAAAAGCACAGGAACGTAGCCTACAGTTCAATACAAGGTCTGCTAAAAGGATTTTATAATCCATCCAATTTGTTTCCATTAGGGTAATATTAAATTAATCTGAACATTAAAGACATTTGTCACCACAACAATATCATTATTGCAATGTGTACTGTATTTAATATACAGCAAATTGCAATATACAGTACAAATTGCAACAATGATATTGTTGTGGTGGCTAGCTGGTGGTGGTGGTGGTGAAGTTTAAATAATAGTGCCACCTCATAATTGTAAAGTGCATTTTCAATAATTGAAATAATTAATTTGTTTTTATTATGTACTTGGTTAGGTTAGTTATAATATAAGCATAATTTGTCAGAAAAAAAGGGGAAAAAATAATATTAGGATCCGATCCGTTAAGGGAACCGTTAGGAACCGGAACCGTTAAGAGGGATCCGGGAAGGATCCGGAACTGTTAAAATCCTAACGAATCCCAACCCTAGGCAGGCAGGGTGTGTGGGTACTGGAGCTCCATTGGCAGACCACTTCTGTCTTGGTGGTGTTGACAGACAGCCCCATCCTGCTGTAGGCCTTGACAACCACAGCAAGGATGGACTGGAGGTCCTGTGGGGAGTGTGCCACAAGAGCACAGTCATCTGCATACTGCAACTCAATGACCTGCTCTGTGGACAGTTTGGTCTTTGCCTGTAGCCTCCTGATATTAAAAAGGTTTCCATCCAGTCTGAAATCCACTAAAACACCACTGCTGGACTCAAGCTCCTTATGGAGAAGATGGGTAACACACATGTCCTCGGGTGGGACAGTACAGTACAGTACAGTACAGTACAGTACAGTGAACCCCTGGGGACCCCCTCACGGTAACTCTGTTTCTCAACTGTTTCGGACGCGGGCGGCCCGTCGGAACCGGGCCAGCGCCCTGGGCTCGTTCCTGTGGGTCTGGAAGTTCCGGGGACCCCCTGGGGACCCACACACGGAGTTGCACCACTCACTTCACACGGGTGTGATTTTTTTTTTACAGACAATTGAATGTTATTGCTTTGGTGCAGATTCAGTAACTTCATGATTTCATGTGTTTTAGTCGCTCCCCGTTCCACAGAAACTGGGGAAACTGCTAGAGCAGCCAAGAGTTTGGTCATGTTCCAATCCACCGTCTTTCTTTGATTCAAGTTACAGAGGGTTTATCAGGACTGTGCCAGTGCCGTCAGAATGAAACCCAAGGACAAAAAGGAACAGAAAAAACCCCTCCATCTCTCCCTTTCTCTACCCCCTGTTTTGAATAGTATTTCCTATAATTTTTGTTCACATTAGTTCTGCACGATTCTTGCTCAAATGTGAATCTCGAATTTCCTTGACGGGAATTGAGATCACGATTCCTACACGATTCTCATTTTTTCCATGCAAATATTTGTGGCCACTGTGGCTTTAAACAGACAAAATGTGCATCAAAGTGCTTTCTAAGAGTTGACTATGAACTGGACAGCCAACCAATACGGCAAGATTCTTTTTATTTAGAAATGAGTTTGCATGAGCAAATCTAGATGGCACACACCTACAGTAATAACACAGTACTGCCCTGAGAGCAGGTCTCTACCAGCTAAAGTAGGACAGTCAGAAACCAGTGAACCACAAACATCTGAAGCATCTGTACAAACTCTTTAAGCCTTCGTATCAAATAGTAATGCCAATAAAGGAAATGATCCTGCTCTGCATCAAGCAGAAAACAATTCAAATGAGTACAGAGGGTACTTCTTACACTTCAAGTGGGGTTTGGTTTGGTCCCATTTATTATTAAACATATTATTACAACATACATGTATAGAATTCTGTGCATAGAATTACTGTACTGATACTGATAACATCACTCAAAAAAATACCTCTGTTATTGTGTGTTGGTCTACGTACGTCCTTTTATTGTGGGCTCGCCACAGCGAGCACACAATAGTTATTGGCAGTCTATATTTATTTATTCTTATTTGTTTATTCCACCCTTTTTTTTGGCACCTAACTACTTCCGCATACTTTATACTAGAAATTTAGTTCAAACTTCAAACTGTTCAGCTCTTTGCAGTTATTTATGCTTGTTTTTTTTTTTTTACAAAGTTTTATACTTTTTATACTTTTTATACTTTTTAACTTTTTTTTACATTCTTTATAGTGAGAGTCGATGGAAGAAAGGTCCCATTTTTCACAGTTAACTTTTTTGAGCTCTTATTACTCCGTCATACTTTCACTTTGAAACTTCATTCAAACTTTATAATGTTCATCTATCTTTGAACTTTCATTGGTGAAAAAGTTGTTTTGAAAAAGTTTATACTTTTTAAAATATTTAACTTTATTTACAGTTTTTTCCTCCCATTGACAATGTATGGGATTTATCTCTAAATCAACCTCACTTTTGCAGCCTCATTACTCTGGCATACTTTGTCGTAGAAACGTGATTTAAACTTTAGAAAGCTCACACGACTCTGGACTTTTTCGTGGTTCAAACCGTATTCAAATACGTTAAACGTTTTTTCCGAAATCGCAGTTCAATCGCAGGCCGTTTCGCCTAATTAGTGCCAACTTAGAGTGCGGGCTTCATTCACTAGAGTGCGGAGAACAGAAAATCTTTCCGTGAAAGTTTACCAAACAAATTGCCGTCCCGGCCAAAATATTCACTTTACACGCATGTTCTTTGGTCATTTTGTAGCCACACATGTCCTCTTTCACACAATGTGACCACCAAAACACAGAGACATACAGAATGTGAACTACGGCCTTTTAAGTGACACAAATACAGTCAATATGCTCATTGACCTCCATAGTAAAATCCTTACGAGGAAATTATCGCGATGACAATTCTTAACTCGCTCTTATAACCACATTTTCGATCGTACCAACACCACAATCGCACATGGTGTACCTCAATATCTCAGGCCACTCACAGCGAAAGAATTATTTGCATTCGACTTTTACTTTTTGCGATAGAGCAATTTGTTCGGGCATAGTTTCCCCCCATTCAGAACCATTGTAAAATAAGAGATCAAGTTGCGCGCCACTTGTTTGTCTTTTACACTTCCACAGCTGAGACATATAAGGGCTTAATTACAGGGCTGAAATTAAAGTTACAAGATCTCAATGAGTTGCTCTGCGATACCTTGTGGGCTTGTAGGTCTGCTATTTGTGCAATTGGATGGCCTTTACACAGCTCTCGCAAGAGCACGCACGCACGCATGCACGCACGCACACACACACCCTGTCTTCCTATTGGCTGGCCTTTACACAGCTCTCGCAAGTGCACGCACGCACGCACGCACGCACACACACACACACACACACACGTTTATAAAAAAATATTTTCAAAAAAAAAAAAATTAAATTAAAAAATTAAAAAAAATTAAAAAAAATTAAAAAAATTAAAAAAAATTGAAAAAAATTAAAAAAAATTAAAAAAAATTAAAAAAATTAAAAAAATTAAAAAAAATGGAAAAATTGAAAAAAATTGAAAAAAATGAAAACTTAAAAATTAGCATGTTAGCATTAGCATGTTAGCATGTTAGCATTAGCATGATAGCATTAGCATGTTAGCATGATAGCATTAGCATGTTAGCATGTTAGCATTAGCATGTTGACATTAGCATGTTAGCATGTTAGCATGATAGCATTAGCATGTTAGCATGTTAGCATTAGCATGTTAGCATTAGCATGTTAGCATGTTAGCATTAGCATGTTAGCATTAGCATGTTAACATTAGCATGTTAGCATGATAGCATTAGCATGTTAGCATGTTAGCATTAGCATGTTAGCATGTTAGCATTAGCATGTTAGCATGTTAGCATTAGCATGTTAGCATGATAGCATTAGCATGTTATCATTAGCATGTTATCATTAGCATGTTAGCATGTTAGCATTAGCATGTTAGCATGATAGCATTAGCATGTTAGCATTAGCATGTTAGCATGTTAGCATTAGCATGTTAGCATTAGCATGTTAGCATGATAGCATTAGCATGTTAGCATGTTAACATGTTAGCATTAGCATGTTAGCATTTGCATGTTAGCATGTTAGCATTAGCATGTTAGCATGATAGCATTAGCATGTTAGCATTAGCATGTTAGCATGTTAGCATTAGCATGTTAGCATTAGCATGTTAGCATTAGCATGATAGCATTAGCATGTTAACATTAGCATGTTAGCATGATAGCATTAGCATGTTAGCATGTTAGCATTAGCATGTTAGCATGTTAGCATGTTAGCATTAGCATGTTAGCATTAGCATGATTAAAAAAATTAAAAATTAAAAAAAATGAAAAACATTAAAAAATTAAAACTTTAACTTTTTTTTAAACTTAAAAGGAAAAAAATAATAATAAAGAACTTAATATTTTTTATCTTAATATTTTTTTTAAGAAATATCTTAGACCATTATCAATAATCATTGTGTTTATGCTTTTAAAGATAGGCCTATATGCTATTTGAACCTTCTATTTACATATAAAAGTATGCTATTTCTGTTAAGCTCATGAATGCTTTTATATGTATACTCCATTGGATTGACTATTTTTTTTCTTTTTTACCTTTTCTTGATTCATCAAGAATACATTGTAAAGCATTATTCATACATTACAAATCATTAGTAGACAGTAATACTTTACTTACTTTATTCTGCCCCTTTTTGGGCATCATACTACTTCCACATACTTTATTCCACTTTATGCAGTTATTCATGCTTAAACTATAGTTTTTACAAATTTTCATACTTTTTTAAACTTTTACTTCAGCTTTAATGCATTTTCTACTTTTCTTTACAATATGCTACAGTCCCGAAATTTTGATTATGGATTTAGACCACCAATGGTAACACCATTACTCCGGTCCCCGAGTTTCAAACTTGACACGGCAATAACTTTACACAAAGCATTTTACGCGAGCCCACGCAGTTTCTACAGGAACTGCTTTCTAGTTCACATCCCAGATTGGATTGGGCTGAAACTTTCTGCATTTTTATGATACAAGGCACTATAACTATATCGTCACCATTATATATATTTTGTAATAGTTGTGTGCATATATATAGTGCTCAGTGTGAACAGCCCCATTATGATGATTTGTTGCCTTCCATTACTAATTCAAGACATCACCGCCATGACTTTTATTAAGACTATTACCACCGTTTCTGTTAACACGGTCTCCTTCCCTCTCTCTGCCATCAGATGAGTTTGACGCCTACATCATCGTGTCTTTCGTCAACGCCACCCTGGTCCTGTCCATCGGGGAGACCGTAGAGGAAGTGACAGACTCTGGTTTCCTGGGAACCACTCCCACTCTGTCCTGCTCCCTGCTCGGCGAAGACGCTCTGGTTCAGGTCAGCCAAAAGTCCCTTCAAGGGCTAGGGCTAATGATACATATTAACCCATTCTGACCGGGCACCCATTTTGGTGTCAGCATCATGTTATGCTTTAGCTATTGAAAAATAGCAGATCTACAAGCTCATATCGCGCCACCGAGTGGCGCGATACGAGCTTGTAGGTCTTCTATTTTTGAAAAATCGAAGAGCGACTGACATTTTTAGAATCTGATCTCAGGTCAGAATGGGTTCATCAGACCAGTGTGTGTCCGGCGGAAACCTCGTATGAATCTGATCTCAGGTCAGAATGGGTTAATGATAATTAGCCCTTCGCTAAGCCCCACCCACTTAAGTGTCCACCCATTGAGATGCATGTTAAATGTTTGGGATTTCTCCATATAAATAATTCATCATTTCAATTTACAATTTAGGCATTTAGCAGAAGCTCTTAATCCAGAGCGATTTTCAATAAAATAGTTTTTCAATAGAAGAGTTCACACAATGCCCTCTTTACTGTCATGGTATAGCATAGCTCATTGACATGCTCATTGACCTAATGACCTCACACTATTACCAACATTTGTCGATGATTAAATGTAATACGATGTATTTGGGATGAACATGGTATTGTATCATGCGCCTGCACCTGGCACATTGATTTTTAAAGTACAAAGAAGAAGCCAGGGGTTTTCTGCTGAGGAAATCTGCTCGTGCACGATGTCGGAACGTGCGTAACAGGAGCAGAATTAATAATGTGATGTAAATGGTGCATTTATATAGATGCAAATGCTTTACATAGATTGTGCATGACATTCATACACCAATGGCGGCGGAAACCATGCAAGGCACCAAACTGTCAGGAGCAATTAGGGGTTCAGTGTCTTGCCAAGGACACTTCAACACTAACTCTAAGGGAGCCCAGGTTCAAAGTGGGAACCTGCTGTTCTACCGGATACTCTACCCCTGAGCCACTGCCGCTGATTTAATGATCATTATTTATCACAGGGACACAGGTCAACTAGGTTGCTGATGGTCAGAATTCAGGTCTTCCTTCTGTAGCTCAGCATTTCCTCATGGTAGCTTTTAATAATCGAATGCTCGTTCTTTTTTTTAGGTTTACCCAGATGGCATCCGTCATATCAGAGCCGACAAGCGTGTGAACGAATGGAAGACGCCTGGGAAAAAGACCATCGTCCGTTGTGCTGTGAACCAGCGGCAGGTGGTCATCGCTCTCACCGGTGGAGAGCTTGTCTACTTTGAGATGGACCCGGTAAGAGACATACACCAGCAAGCATACAACATGGTAGTGCCATTGTCTTCGCCAGGCCGGGCGGGACTATGTTTTCGTCCATTTGTGTTCTCTCTCTCTCACCACAGAAGATTTCCATCTTCTCAGTTCTCATCTAAACAGTGTGTGCAATTTCGCATCTTTCGTTCCTGCTGCAACTGCCTCTCTTCTCTTTTTTTTAATAGATTAAAAGAGGTGACTGAAAAGAAACCTTTATGAAATGGTGTGTGTATCTTCCCATTCCCTTCTCCCTTTTCCCAGTCAGGGCAGCTGAATGAGTACACAGAGAGGAAAGAGATGTCTGCAGATGTGGTGTGCATGAGCCTCGCCAATGTTCCTCCCGGAGAGCAACGCTCGCGCTTCCTGGCCGTGGGATTGGTCGACAATACCGTCCGCATTATCTCACTGGACCCCTCGGTACGAGCATGCAAATGCAAAGACACATACATGCACTACTATGTATGGGTGACCAGTTATCTAACTTATCTTCTGTGATTGGAAGAAAAATCTAAATGGAGAAAATTGTACTAGGTCTGATGCTTGGAAGAATCAATAAAATCAATAAAACATACAAGAAATTTTAAATTTTAAATTTAAGGATATTGCTTCTAACCAAACTGGGCAGATGGAGTTGATATTGAGGGGTAGGACTATTTTAGAATGATATGAAAATGCTGTGAGTAGACTGACCTGTCGATTCCTAAATATGTATATTTCTGGAATAAATTCTCTCATGAGACAGATTTGTATTCTGTGCTGTCCACCTGGTTCCCAGAGAAAGGGGGGTTTGAGCTCTACTTTTTTTCCCCCTTTCCTTATTTATGTCGGCCTAATCCGGATGTCCATCTTCTCTTTCTCTTTCTCTGCGAAAATGTGGTACAAGCCTCTCTCGTGGTCCTTGTACTTGTCTGATGTGGGTAGCCAGTGTTTTTGTGTGTGTTCTAACAATTTTTGTCCCCCCCCCCCCCCCCCCCCCCCCATGCAGGACTGTCTGCAGCCTCTGAGTATGCAGGCCCTACCGGCTCAACCAGAGTCTCTGTGTATCGTGGAAATGGGAGGAGTAGAGAAACAGGACGAGCTGGGAGAGAAGGGAACCATTGGCTTCCTCTACCTCAACATTGGATTACAGGTATGCAGTACAATAAAACCTGTATTTAGTTTTTAATGTTCATTCAGCAACTTATTATTCATCTATCCTCAAGGATGAGCCTTTATTAAATTTTTACCTTTCGTTAACCAAGATTGTAGATATAATGGCTTAAACTAAAATGTACAACTATAAAATGGAACTATTAAAATCGATAGTATTTGGCTAACATCCACCTGTGCTTGTAAAAGTCCAGGAAGATGGAAACCGTAGCATGTAATGATCTAATATATTTGCGATTGCCATAATCCCCTTCCAGAACGGTGTTCTCCTGAGGACTGTTCTGGATCCAGTGACCGGTGACCTGTCCGACACCAGAACCCGCTACCTCGGTTCACGCCCCGTCAAGCTCTTCAGAGTGAGAATGCAAGGACAGGAAGCTGTAAGTATTCTGAACCAATCTAGGGCAAATAAAAGTATTTTTCATCCACAAGAATGCAACATGTCAAAGCCCTCCAGAATTCCAGCAGACGATGTGTGCAATTGCATGTGTAAACAAAATCACAAAGGAAGGGACTCCAGCCCAACACCACACTGGTTTTCACGTGTACACTTGCGAGTACCTCTTGGCATTAACTGCTTTTACTGTGTGACCAACAGTTTGTGTATTTGCACATTATTGATACTCTGTGCATGTGTGCGTGCGAGCGAGCGAGTGAGCTTTGCTTGGGGATTGGGTACACATCATTTTCATCGGGAAAGAAAATTATGTAGCGGCAACAAATGAAGATCAAACACGTTGTCTTGGTCAGATATCTTAATTATATTGCATTTGTTCTCTTGGGTATTAATGAAGCTATATCTCGTATTATACCTAAAGAGGTTTTCGTCCTCTGGATCTGCTTTCCTCCTCTCTGGCTCATAGCCTTTGCCCCAGTTGGAACTTAATCTGTGACTGTTGTAACTCCTTTCCAGTCAAGTGCAGGGGTTTGACACTGAAGTCTCAGAGGCACTTGCCTGTCGGGCAAGTTCTATTGGCCCAAAGAGCATGCCCACTTGGCTGAAAAGTAAATCCATAATAACGAAGGGTTAAATTTGCTGTTATAGGCTTAGAGGAGGCGTTAGAGGATTAACACTTCTGATGCCTAGGACGTCCACAGGCGTCTTATCAAATAAAACAGCAGGGTATCTAGGACGTCCATGGACATTTTAAGGTCTTTTTATCGATTTTTTGGCAACGGCCGTTGCTAGATAACGCCTTGCTCAACCACTCCCGACCTGTTTAGTGCGCGCGCACCAATTCACTTCCTTGTTTATAGCCTGACTTTAAACCATATTTTCTCTGAATCTACACTGAATCCGCGCAGCGGATCAAAGCGTGGATGTTCTGGGCTAATTTCTGACTTCATATGGCATCGCAGCTACAATATCAACGCTTCTAAAGAGAGATCAGACGTACGCTAGCGATGAAGAAAGGGAAGATTTCGCTTCATAGCACCTCATGTGAAAAGCGTGCCATTTCTTCCCCTTCCTCCTAGCCAATGTGAATCTGTCAGCCTTCACCGGTTTCCCCTTTACCTGGTGAAAGTTTCTATCATGTATTTCTCATCACTTTATGCTTTCGGCTCTTCTCTCTTTGTGTTTAGGTTTTGGCTATGTCTAGTCGTTCCTGGCTTAGCTACTCTTACCAGAGTCGTTTCCATTTGACCCCTCTGTCGTATGAAACTCTGGAGTATGCGTCTGGCTTCGCCTCTGAGCAGTGCCCAGAAGGCATAGTGGCCATCTCTACAAACACCCTGAGGTATGGAGGACACACATTCAACTGCTACTCAGACATGCAAAAATCGCCGTTTGAAACCAAATAGGGCAACTTTGTGATTCATGCAAATTCGCCAAGAATTTGCATGGGGGGGGTGTCGTGTTAATTAACCCATTCTGACCTGAAATCAGATTCTAAAAATGTCTATTACATCCTGACAGTTTCATTATTAACCCATTCTGACCTGAGATCAGATTCTAAGTGTCTTCGATTTTTCAAAAATAGCAGACCTACAAGCTCGTATCGCGCCACTCGGTGGCGCGATATGAGCTTGTAGATCTGCTATTTTTCAATAGCTAAAGCACAACATGATGCCAACACCAAAATGGGTGCCCGTTCAGAATGGGTTAATCCCCTCCCCTATTTGTAATGTCTCCTGCAGAATTTTGGCATTGGAGAAGCTGGGCGCAGTCTTCAACCAGGTGGCCTTCCCTTTGCAGTACACTCCCAGGAAGTTCGTCATCCACCCGGAGACCAACAACCTCATCGTGATAGAGACCGACCACAACGCCTACACAGAGGCCACCAAAGCGCAGAGGAAGCAGCAGATGGCTGAGGTAGGCATTGAAATCAATGTCAAGTTGCAGCAAGTGAATTGTGTTTTTTTTTTTTTTTTAAGATATTTTTTTGCGGCTTACGCCTTTTATTGATTTTTTAAGGGACAGATAGTAGGCTGACAGGAAACGGGAGAGAGATGGGGGGATGACATGCGGTAAAGGCCGTGTCGGGTTCGGGAGTCGAACCCGCGGCACACCGCGACTGGATCACCAGTCCGGTGCCCAGACCGTTACGCTACGGCCTGGGCCAGTGAATTGTGTTCTTGACCATGTATATCTGAAGTATCTGTGGTGTCCCCCCCCCATGGTCCCAAGCAGTATACCAGAACCCCAAACCAAATCCCTGCTGATATCTAGATATTAATAAGACTGTTTATTAAGACTAGGCCAATGCCCATTGAAAACTATCCTGAACCATCTTTATCAAATTCAAAGAAAGGGTTGGGGACGGAAGGTACTGTACAGTATGATAATTAGGGGAGAGGAGGTCATCATAACGTGATCTATCTATGATGACCATATCATTCCGACTTGCATCAGTTCCCCACATTCATGGCCCCAAGTAGGCTGGCGCCCTTTTGCGCCTGTGGTTTAGGATTGATAATAATACTATTAATATAAGTTATATAACTAGGCTGTTACCCATTGGAAATGATGCAGAGAACACACACATGGGACATTTAAATGGGGAAAAACACACTTGTTTGAAGTGAGTGGTGCCTTTTATCATGATGAATATGTATTGTCGTGGCACCTACTACGTCGTAGTAAATGTATTTTGCCATTGACTTCGCCTAAAAGGTTTATACAGTTCTGTAAAATGTCCATTGTCCATAGACTTGGCATGATGTCACGGGGGGCACACACAAAGCGAAAGCGTACAAATACAACTAGAAAAAGTGCCCTTCTGGGCACAGGTCTCCACCAGGAGGATAGGAATGTTTAGGAGTAATATAAACATGTTTTTTGTTTGTTTGTTCCAATCTTTGCCAATCAGAATGGAATATAGGAAATGGTGCAGATCCGTGTTGATCTCACGCATGCACAATCCACCTGTTGGTGGCGCTATAACAGGCCAATGTGAAATGGGTGGGCTATATTCCTCAGCCTAGTAGGAAAGTGCGTGAAAGATTTCACGTCAAATTGCACGCTGCGTTCATGATTTGAGGCTTTTTGTTCAAAACAGGCCAATCCTGCAAAATTTGAAAGCCAATGTTAGCCAATTAGGATGGAATATGAAATATCAGACACATCCGTCTTGAGCACATGACTATAGAGATACTGTGTAACGATTTGCGGGATTTTTGGACAAAATCCGGAGGAGTACTGTCCAAAAATGTGTTTCACAAAAGTCGGCCTCCTGGTGGCGCTCTAAAAGCCAGATGTGAACTAGAGAGACTGTGTACCAATTTGCGCGATGTTTGGACAAAATCTGTAGGTGTACTGTGCAAAAACTTGTTTTGCACAAAGCGGCCTCCTGGTGGTGCTATAACAGGCCGTTCTGGAAATTTTGGGGCAGAGGTTCATCGTTGGCATCCAGGGAGTGTGTGTGCAAAATTTGGCATCGACCGGGTTAACAGTGCCGGAGATTAGCTGCTCACGGACACACACACGGACAGACACACGGACGGACGGACGGACGGACGGACGGACGGAGTGCAAAACATACTCTCCCCCCATGCCTTCGGCCTGGTGGAGACAATGACTGATTAATGTGTTGAACCAATGTGTTGCTCTGGTTGCGTTTGACCCCTGTAGGAGATGGTCGAGGCTGCAGGAGAGGATGAGAGGGAGCTGGCTGCTGAGATGGCTGCCGCTTTTCTCAATGAGAACCTGCCAGAAGCCATTTTCGGAGCGCCCAAGGCTGGAGCCGGGCAGTGGGCTTCGCTAATCCGCCTCGTCAACCCCATCCAAGGCGCCACCCTGGACCTGGTGCAACTGGAACAGAACGAAGCCGCTTTCAGGTTAATGGACGGATGGAAAATAACGGCGTTGAAATGCTCAGCCACATTTCATCAACTGTCAATGAGGTTTTTTTGCCATCTGACCCCCTTCCGTCACCCTCTCTCTCTCCCCACAGTGTGGCAGTATGTCATTTCGCCAGCGCAGGAGATGATTGGTTTGTTCTTGTAGGGGTGGCCAGAGACATGATCCTCAACCCTAGATCAGTGGGCGGCGGCTTCATTTACACCTATCGGCTTTCAAGCGGAGGAGACAAGCTGGAGTTTATGCACAAGGTGGGTTTGATCAGATCTACATGATGTATTACTGTGTGCAACCACAGAAACTTTATAGAAATAATAATATCTATTGGTACTTTGAGTCATAGTGAGGAAAGTAGGAAATCATACAGTAACTTTGGGTATACGCGCACACAGGTGAAGCTCACAAAGCCATCAGTCATTTACCAAATCTTTTTTTTTTTTTACTCTTTTTTTTAAATGAATAAATTATGTTAAACAACATCAAAAATATGTTTCTGAAAACATACAGATTCATCACTGTTTCTTTTTTTTTTCATCTTTGTGGATGAACATAATTACTTACCCCACCCCCTTCGCTGTGATTGACTGAGACATGCACAGCTCCCATTTTCACTAGGAAATACAGTAGTGGTGGAAAATAAAACCGATTCATAGATTAATCGCGATGTGGACATGGACAATTATGAATTGATTCACAAATGTCAAAAAGATTTATTTCATTTCTAACTTTATTTGTATGCTTTCATAGAATTCATTTTTTTTTTTTTTTTTAAGAAAGCTGCTTAATGTTTTTTTTTTTGTAGTGTAATAAAATATAATGGAAGTAAATTAATCTGTTAATCATCACACAGTGAGGGGGAAATAAATCATGTATTGGAATTCAGATGCATTCTGTAAACGATTTATAATCGATCAGAGATTTCCGCCCGTTGGAAATACTGTACAGAAATGTAATTCAATTTGAATCTATACTTAAATGCATTGTAAACATTCATTGCATTCTAGACAGAAGATGTAAGCTCAGATGAAGGGACGATACCAAGACGAGCAGAATTCCATGAACGTGCGACAACGCACCTTAAACCATTCTGACCTGAGATCAGATTCATACGAGGTTTCCGCCGGACACACACTGGTCTGATGAACCCATTCTGACCTGAGATCAGATTCTAAAAATGTCAGTCGTTCTTCGATAAAAAAAATAAATAGCAGACCTACAAGCTCGTATCGCGCCACTCGGTGGCGCGATATGAGCTTGTAGATCTGCTATTTTTCAATAGCTAAAGCACAACATGATGCCAACACCAAAATGGGTGCCCGGTCAGAATGGGTTAAACCAATCTCTATTCCATAGTCTGGCGTCAAGAGCTGCTGGCCAGTTGTCCAGACGACTAGACCCCCTACTGGGAACAGAGGCGGGGCATTTATGTACTGTAACTTGACCTACCAGTAGTAATTTCTGCCAGAATTCTGCCAGTGTATTTAAAAAAATCACACCCGTGTGAACCGAGTGGTGCAACTCCTCTCTCTCTCACTCACTCACTCACACACTCTCATTCATTAGCAGGCAACAGTGCAGCACTAATACTATCTCTCTCTCTCTCTCTCTGTTTCTGGCAAACAGCACCCCTACTGGTACTCAGTCATACTCGTGCTCATTAATACATACATACACACGTGAACACATATGTGAACACGGACATTGCTGGTTGTAGGAGTGGTTGCACCACTCAAAAAAGTACCCTATGATTAAAGAAGAAAACGATATCCGTTTAGTCAACTGAGGAGGTGGCTCATACATTATGGGTATTTATTAGCATCCTTATGCATAATTTTGTGGTTACTTATGGAATGGAATATAGGCCAAATGTATCCTATAACAAGCTATCCATTACAAGGTAATGTATATGTGTTTGTAAATGAACATGGGACATGAGTCATGTCCTGAATGATCATGGGAAGTGAGTCACGATGACAACTGTAGCGGAAGGAGCCAGACACCACTTTACATCAGAGGAATTTCCCAACCGCTTTGGGAAGGAATTTGTCATTTTAGATGATTGTGTCCATTTTTCATGGTTTACAGTAACACTCGCCAGCGCAAGTGCGCACACAGAGTACGGCATCTGTGATGTATACTGTACATACATGAAACCGATACACACGGGTGCACAATCTGCACATGCACTCGCACACATAGAAAAGTGTCGGCTACAAGCGGAACAGGCCTCATTTTGATCACACGCAGTCCAGATCCCCTGAGGAATAGTGGTTCATTGTCTGGCGGTTGTGGTCAGATGATTTTTCCACTTGTCACAAGTAGTTTGTTTTATATGACTGCCGCAGACTGTCTGACCGTGGCCAAGTGCTGACTCTCGGCTCCTCTTTCATCAAAGATTCTAGGTGGCACTTCTAAGGGCAGCCACATGAATTTAGGCTCCACGATAAAAAAGTTTTATTGCTCTATATACAGCACTCAAAATTGCCACCGTTGTTTTGGTCACCCATTCTCCTGACATTTTAATCCGTACGACCTCAAAATATAACGGGGAGAATTTGTCCCAAGTGCAAATCATTGCTGGTGGGCAGAAACCTCTTAGCTTCATATTATTTATTTCTCTGCGTTCTTTCACTGGCGTGTTTATGTATATTCCACAGCTTTATCCATCCTTGTTGATTAACCGTCTTCCTGCCATTGCCGAAGCCCTTCGGCAATCAAAGCCTCAATTTGATAATACACCTTGCTGCCATTGCCGTAGCCCTTCGGCAATTATACTTTTATAGTGCATATGATCGATCGAGCCATAATGCTACTCACGTTAGCCGGTTAGCTAGCACTGTTGTTAGCACTGCACTGGATCGTTCATATTAATTCACCGTCGCCATAAGAATCCATTCTATCCGTTTCTTTCAATCGCCTGTATCTCCTATTCCTTGTCCCAGATGGCATTTTTGGTCAAACCAGCGTTTCTTTGACGGCACAGAGCCGACGTTGTGCAGTGCTATATGTACCGGCATTGATTCGATTATGTAAACAAAGGTTGTCTTGGCAACGTAAAGCTGGCAGGGATAAGCTCACTTCCGGTTGAGGCAAAATGTGGCTTTTCAAAATAAGAGCTCAAATTAAAAAAATGCTGGCATGAATTAGGTCCTAATTTCTCAATAAATGGCAGCAGTAAAAGGGTTAAGAGGCCCTACCAAAGAGAATCTCAATTACTGACAATGACGAGCCCTGGGTGACAAATCTCACAAGCGAAGGGAGAGCATACATTTAGCTCCGGTGACAAAACTGCCAAACTCTTTTTACTGCCAAGAGTAAATAATAATTTAATTCACCCAGTGCCAGCGATATTCAGTTTGTCCTAACCTTTTAAGTAGTCGCTACGATCCACTAAGATCCCTGGGATCGTTCCAACGACCGTTGGAACGATTTATACGCTTTATACACGTGTACACGGTGCTGTTGCTCAGCACCTGTTGACATCATGCAAGATGAAAGTATACCGAAGCAGCAGAGCCCTCAGAGGGCTCATGCCATTCCCATAAAGTGCCAGTTGGCACTGTGAACCGATAACTACATAGTACACACACGCACACATTTCATCAAGTGGGACTCAGAATGCAGGGCTCGCTGCGGTGCGGACAGCTTTGGATAAGTTAGGAGTTGAATGCAATTTTATCCAAAGACACCAATGTCCACTCACTGAAGATAAATGGCGCCACAGCTTGGAATAATGCCTTCGTTGGGTGCTAGACCATGAAATCAAAGTGCAGTGCAGTGTTTTTATTTCATGTTTTCTCCAGCTTTCTTATTTTGTAGGTACTTAGGCTGCATTTTGAGTAAATAAATAAGCATGACCTCCATGAGGCTGAGATCTTTTGATTGGGCTTTAATGGATTATCTGTGATTTGATTTGCAGACCCCAGTGGAGGACGTTCCTCTGGCCATCGCTCCGTTCCAGGGACGTATCTTGGTGGGCGTGGGTAAACTGCTAAGGATCTACGACCTGGGCAAGAAGAAACTGCTGCGCAAGTGTGAGAACAAGGTAAAAGCAATGACACAAATACACAGTGGTGTTTTCCTTAACGTAACTATGACAAAATATGTTTGTCGTCGCCCCAAGGATGAAAACTAGTGTATAAACGATAACTGGGACGTAATGCAATTTTTCGTTGATGAATAAAGACAAGACGAAAATGTAGTTAAGAAATAAATAAAGACCAAGTTAAAATCGGTCTTCAGTTTTAGTTCACAAACAAAGACGAGACAAATTATAATATCTTCTCCTCACGGCGGCAGCAGTGCGCGCACACGGCGAGGTGAATGGACATGCGCTCACATCAGCTACAAAAGTAAAACAAAACAACGAAAAATACAAAGCAAGCAACGCAGTTAGTCGCCTAGTCGTGGTTGAAGTGTTTGTAACATGCACTACCAAGGTAATCAAGCTTACGTCCAACAAGTGACGATACAGGAATATAATAACACGCTTATTGGAATAAAGAACTGCAGGCTGATGTGATGGAAATAATTACCCCCATGAATTGTGTGGAAATAGGTGAGTAGAAATGGTGGCACAACATTTGGTCAGTGGTCAACCCATTAACTAATGTACTGTAGTAGCAATAATAGTAACGTTAGTCTAACATGTAGCAACTAACAACACACATGAATGCAGCGTGCATGGGTGTGCTCTCACGTGTGTGTCCGCGCGTGTACGTGCACAGCACACACCCATGCACTGGTGGTTCTTCTAACCAGGTGTTTAGTAATGTTCAGTACTGGGTTCAGTGTGGTTGAACTGGGCATTGGTTCTATATCCAGATGTCTTGTTAGTCTGTACGTAGGCTACTAGCCTGGTAAACCAGCCCCCCTGGAAGTAGGCTACTGTACTGGGATCAGTTGGTTGAACTGGATATTGGTTCTATAGGTGTATTAGGTGTTGTCTTGTTGTACTGTACTGGGTTCAGTTGGTTGAAGAACCAGGTGTCTTGTTAGGCTGTTCTGATCTCATTCTGGTACTGCTGGAATGACATACACATTCACCCACTGCTAGAATGACATAAATGCATATTCACCCACTGCTAGAATGACATAAATACACATTCACCCACTGCTAGAATGACATAAATACACATTCACCCACTGCTAGAATGACATAAATACACATTCACCCACTGCTAGAATGACATAAATACATATTCACCCACTGCTAGAATGACATAAATACACATTCACCCACTTCTAGAATGACATAAATACACATTCACCCACTGCTAGAATGACATAAATAGTTAAATACACATTCACCCACTGCTAGAATGACATAAATACACATTCACCCACTGCTAGAATGACATAAATAGTTAAATACACATTCACCCACTGCTAGAATGACATAAATACACATTCACCCACTGCTAGAATGACAAATACATATTCACCCACTGCTAGAATGACATAAATACACATTCACGCATCTCCGGCCGATAGGTGAACATGGGTTTTCTGACGTGCGAATGAAGGGATCATTGAAAACAAAGGCGGCTTTGCATGCTGTGGTTTGCTAACAGATATTTGCATGCACATGGGCTGCCAGAGTAGGCTATCATTTGTTGTTTTTTCGCCACCTCTCTTCGAAGTTGGCTCTAAACTGACTGGGCCCCTGGACCCGTCACCCTACACCGTGATCTCACACACGGGCGCGCATTGGAGGTCGGTTGATGTTGATTCAATGCTGTGCAGCACACACGCATGATCATGCAATGAGGCAACTCAGGCAGCAGGGCGCAAGACTCCTGTCCCCTCTTAAAAGTTTCCTCCATGCAGAGAGATAGCTCCGCCTCTGCAAGCCACAAGCCCAAAACGTGTCGCTGATGCAACGCGGTGTGGGCTTGTAGATCAGCTCTGTTCGCTGCACTTCTATTAAAAGGGTAGAAAATAAATAAATGGCGTGTGTCACTGACCACGTCTCTGTGGGAACCGAAATTGAATTATTGTAACGGGTACCCGGTACCCAAGCACGTTGGGTTCGGTACACACTTGGTCCCGAGGTTCGGGACCCACCCCTAGTCACTGACTGCCCCGTCTGAAAAGGCCTTGTTATTACTGATACTGAATGTATTGCTCAACATATTCACTGTTGAAATAATTCAAATTAACCACATGGAAGGACCGGTGACGTCTAGAACTCACTGCACCATCTTCCAGAGGATGCCGGTTTGAATCCTGAGCAGGTTTTATATTCTTTAACCCATTCTGACCGGGCACCCATTTTGGTGTTGGCATCATGTTATGCTTTAGCTATTGAAAAATAGCAGATCTACAAGCTCATATCGCGCCACCGAGTGGCGCGATACGAGCTTGTAGGTCTGCTATTTTTGAAAAATCGAAGACACTTTTAGAATCTGATCTCAGGTCAGAATGGGTTAATAATGAAACTGTCAGGATGTAATAGACATTTTTAGAATCTGATCTCAGGTCAGAATGGGTTAAATATCTGTCAAATGACCATGTGTTCAATTCAGTGGTGGCTCTGAAACAGGATGCATGTCACATATATGTGACATGCATGTTATCTGGTCACACGGTGAGTCTCTCTAAGCCATGTGGTTGTGCTGCAGGAACCGAAGGAGGGGAATTATTTTGGTACCTGTTCACGGGCCACGTGGAAGTGTTACACACTTAATTGTGGCAATGCATGCAATCTAGAAGCAAACCAAGAGAGTTCACGGTGTTAATGGTGTAACTGTGCAGTGTCTGCAACCTGTGTCCTTGTCATGTAGTGGAAGTGGTGCAACCCATGTCCTTGTCATGTAGTGGAAGTGGTGGAACCCATGTCCTTGTCATGTAGTGGAAGTGGTGCAACCCATGTCGTTTGTCATGTAGTGGAAGTGGCGCAACCCATGTCCTCGTCACAATAACTAAGGGATCCCTAGCAAGAGCATCCAGAGGCTCCAGTACATCCAGAACAGTGCTGCTAGGATCCTGGTGAGAGTGCGAAAATACGACCACATCACTCCCATACTCCACTCCCTTCACTGGCTCCCCGTCTCCTTCAGGATTGAATACAAGGTCTGCCTCCTCACCCACCAATGCATCCACAGCAACGCCCCCCCCTACTTAAAGGAACTCCTTGAACCCCCAGCCTCCACCCGCTCCCTCCGCTCCGGTACATCTAACACACTCAAATGCACTAGAACCAAACTCCGCACCATGGGGGACCGGGCCTTCTGCTCAGCTGCCCCTCGGCTGTGGAACGCCCTCCCCGACCACCTGAGAGCACCACAGTCCGTGGACGCTTTTAAAAAGGGACTAAAGACCTTCCTCTTTAGTAAGGCATTTGCCCAGTCGGACTTTTAAGCTGCCCTGTGTACTGTTTTTAACCGTTTTATTCTTATTTTTATTTGTATTTTACATTTTTCTGCCTGTAGCACTTTGAGATTTGTTTCAAATGTAAAGTGCGTTATAAATAAAATTTATTATTATTATTATTATTATTATGTAGTGGAAGTGGTGCAACCCATGTCCTCGTCATGTAGTGGAAGTGGTGCAACCCATGTCGTTTGTCATGTAGTGGAAGTGGTGCAACCCATGTCCTTTAGTGGAAGTGGTGCAACCCATGTCCTTTAGTGGAAGTGGTGCAACCCATGTCCTTTAGTGGAAGTGGTGCAACCCATGTCCTCGTCATGTAGTGGAAGTGGTGCAACCCATGTCCTCGTCATGTAGTGGAAGTGGTGCTGTGCTTCTGTGAAATTTTATTTTTGTCATCTGTTAAATTTAGCAGGCCAAATTAGGTTCTGTAATGACATGACAGTAAGTTCAACTGAGTTTGTGCGGTATACTAAACTACTATCGGCTTACAGAGAAGATAAATATTGCACCAAGAGTCCAGGAAAGGATATTTAAACTAATGAATATTCAGATAATAATAATTTAATATAAGAGTTTAGTTTAGGGATCTAAATCATATGCTTCATTACAATTCAATGTATACACAAATGTACACGAATGTTTCTTTTTGATTTTCCATTAAAAAGCATTTATATACTGTAATTATTGGAACTTATAGTTTGTGGTGAGCCATCACCTCAAAAAGAATGTAAATATTGCACCAGTTACAAGCGAGCAACCAATATACGGTATAATAATTTATTTTCCTTTTTTTTCTGTCACTTAACTCCTTTGTAGCCATGCCCGAGATCCCGAGAGTAATTAAATAATGCACAGGTAGCCAGGGACGAGATAGCGAGATTTGATGAATTACCCTTAATCCAGAGTTTAAAAAAATATTATTTACCTTAGTTTAGCTTCATTGATAGCCACCACTAGCGTCCATACAAGAAACAGCCAAAATCCCTGCGTGCACGCTGTCTTTTCTGACATTATAGCTCATAATGAGATGGAGTACCATGATCGGAGCCTAATAAAACATTAATTCGAGCTCCCGCTAAACCAATGATCGCATTGCTAGTAGGCCTCTGTAGGCCAGTCGATCTAAGATTTGACCCAAAAGAAATTGCAATAGTAATCGTTCAAGGTTTTTTATGATCCTTAGGGTCATCCAAATAACATTAATAAGCATAATTTCAAATTTGAATTATTAAGTAAGTAGCATGTGACACACTAGGGGTTATTCATGAGCTTTGCACGAAAAACACTCCTTCGGCTGAAAACAGATATAGCCGTCTTCACAAAATGTGATGAGGTCATCACATTGATGTATATGACGTATTATTTCATTAGATTCTGGCTAAATCAAATCGGCCTTGTCCGTTTTGAGTTATGTGCACAAAGGCAGAAATAAACCTGACTCTTCTCCCTGTCACTTCAGTGGTTTTCTGTCTGAAACTATATACAGGGACTCAAGTGTGGGCCAGTGCTGTATTAAGTGTGTGTAGGGGGGATATTTTTAGACCAGCTGTCTATACCATGATTTGTCTGTACCTCTGTCTGTATCTCTATCCCCACAAACGTAGACCAATTGCAGGGCAGCTGACACTGCTTACAGGCAACTGCAGCTGAGTGGGTAGAGAGGAAGGTCGCGGGTTCAACTCTCGGCTCCTCGCACAGTAGACATGACCAAGTGTCCCAGAGCAAGACGTTTAACCCCAAAAGGTGTTTGCACACTGGTGCGGTTTTTTTTCAGTTGAATATTGGAGCGAATTTCGGAAGACAAAAGAAAAAGACCTCACTTTATCACATTTGCACACTAGCATCATTTATTGTCCATATAAAGTTTTTTCGGACCAGGGTCGATTTTATCCGTTTTCTGCAGCCGCCTAGTGGGGTGTTGGTGACAGGCTGACGGCTATTGATAGTCTACTGCTTTCGGATCCGCAAAATGCAGCAAAAGAAAAAACACCAGTGTGCAACCACGTTAACGACGTCAAACTGGTGTGCCCACTTGAGCCACCTGAACAGCCATCTGCTGGGTAAATGCAGAAAAGTAATTTCCCCTCCACTGGGGGATTTCCCTTACCCCAGTCACAGCTCAACTCATACTGCTACTATACGTGCATGCAGCCAACCACAAGGCCATGTTCCCGTAGCATGTGATCAGCATCGACACACAAGTTCACAACGCTCTCTCTAGCACAGCATTGGTGAACACCTAGTATCACGTGGCCGGACTGTTTGTTGCCTCCCGCAATTTTGGAATGTTATTGGTCATACAGTCTGGAGCACGGAAGCTCTGATCACGAGCAACCGATAAAGCTGGGATGTGGTGCCTCCTCCCCGCTTCCGTTTCATCTTTACAGTCGCGCAAATTTAACCTAATATAAATCAAAATCATCTAAACCTATATAGCTTGCTCCGGAGCATTTGGAGATTGTGGAATAGTTGTCGGGCTACGCGAGACTAGTGCACACCTAGTGACTCGCTATTGGTACAAGATATGATGTGCACGCTCATGTCTGTGTAGAGTGTAGGAAGATAGATCAGTGATTCAGTGGTTCCCTGTTTTCACAATATTAAAAACGGGGGGGGGGGGGAAACAACTAAATGAAATACCTCAACTTAACTCTTACAATTCCATGTGTTTCTCAGGGTGGTGTTCAGTTCAAATGTGATTATTTTGGGGGTCCCAGCCTGAAAGGGTTGAGAACCTGTAACCAGCCTCTCGTCTTCTCTCCTCTTCCTACAGCACGTTCCCAACCTGATCACTGGCATCCACACTATTGGCCAGCGTGTGGTCGTGTCCGACGTGCAGGAGAGCCTTTTCTGGGTGCGTTACCGGCGCAACGAGAACCAGCTGATCATCTTCGCCGACGACACGCATCCCCGCTGGGTGACCACCGCTTGCCTGCTCGACTATGACACCATGGCCTCGGCCGACAAGTTCGGCAACATCAGTATAGTAAGTTGGCGTGTGTGTGTGTGTGTGTGCACGTGTGTGTGTGTCTATTTATGTGATCACGTGCACATTTATGCCCCCCTTTTTTTTTTTTTTTTTTAAGCATTTTGGGGTGGTGGAGGGGGCGTTTCAAATGAGAGAGCAAATGAAGGGTCTATAATTTGATCATTGTTTTTCAGGTGCGTCTTCCCCCCAACACCAGTGATGACGTGGATGAAGACCCCACAGGGAACAAAGCTTTATGGGACAGAGGCCTGCTCAACGGAGCCTCGCAGAAGGTAACGCACACCTTCGCTCATCTCTCAGTCCATCTTGACTTTCCTCCCACAGAGAGGTTCCTCAGCTTCTTCCTCCTTAACACAATCGAATCGATGCCGGGATTCCTTCAAAATAGAAGCTCTGGGGTGCCGAAAAGACATGGGCGCTTTTACTCTGACTCTTACTATGACTCTTCATAACCAATGACTAGTCTAAACTAAGTATGCACCTCCATCTCTGTTACTCTGACTCTTACTATGACTCTTCATAACCAATGACTAGTCTAAACTAAGTATGCACCTCCATCTCTGTTACTCTGGCTCTTACTGTGACTCTTCATAACCAATGACTAGTCTAAACTAAGTATGCACCTCCATCTCTGTTACTCTGACTCTTACTATGACTCTTCATAACCAATGACTAGTCTAAACTAAGTATGCACCTCCATCTCTGTTACTCTGGCTCTTACTATGACTCTTCATAACCAATGACTAGTCTAAACTAAGTATGCACCTCCATCTCTGTTACTCTGACTCTTACTATGACTCTTCATAACCAATGACTAGTCTAAACTAAGTATGCACCTCCATCTCTGTTACTCTGACTCTTACTATGACTCTTCATAACCAATGACTAGTCTAAACTAAGTATGCACCTCCATCTCTGTTACTCTTCGCCTCTATGCCTGTCACAATTACATAATCGCCTAATCGCAATTTTTCAAGATAATCGCAATAATCTTTGCATAATCGTCAATCTAAAAATAGCAGATGTAAGTCTATGTAAGCTATTTCGAATTGAGATATATATATATATATATATATATATATACATACACAATAATTAGATTTGTCAGTGATTTGTTTGTATATTGAAGTTATTTTATCATACAATTTGTCATTACAAGCGTAAAAGGCGAACGCAAAAACCACAATTAAATCGTTAATCGCAGTTATTTGTGTGACAATTGTCTTAACTTTGTAATCGTGAAAAGCCTACTGACAGCCCCAACTGTCAACAACTGAATAATTGCAAAAAAAACTCAACACACACACACACACACTATATTTAACTGCTGGTTGAAAACTGTTTAGGTAACAGTTGGACCTGGGAAAGTCCCTCCAATTTAGACATTATCCATTCCCTTGTCTCAAAATTTCCATTGTCAGCTATTTTCACGTTTTTATGTTTTCGTCAGTGATTTGTGCTATTGTGTGAACATTTTGCTGATTGATTGAAAGTTTTTGTTGGTGGGTGGCTTGGAATTCGACGATGTCCGTTTTTAGATGTCGATGTTTTGGTCGCCTGGATTTAGCCTCTGGCCAAACATCTCTATTCTGTGTGTTTTGTGTGGGGAGCGTGAGATTTCTTTATCAGATGCAGCCCTTTAGGGCAGGTTCTTTCCCCTAAGAAAATGCACGCTTTCGCAAGTGCAACCATCTCACACACAGTTTTCACTTTGTCGTTAACCGTTTCAGCGCTAGCATTTATTGAACAATTAGGATCTAATTCACGCCAGGATTTTTTCCAGTCGAGCTTCTTATTTTGAAAAGCCACAGTTCCAGTCTAGTAGATTATCCTAGGACGCTCAACGGAGCCGAGACAGGCCTGGTTTACAATATGAATCCAAACCGGGGCACCCATTTTGGTGTTAGCATCATGTCATGCTTTAGCTATTTAAAAATAGCAGATCTACAAGCTCATATCGCGCCACCGAGTGGCGCGATACGAGCTTGTAGGTCTGCTATTTTTGAATAATCGAAGAACGACTGACATTTTTAGAATCTGATCTCAGGTCAGAATGGGTTAATCAGACCAGTGTGTGTCCAGTGGAAACCTCGTATGAATCTGATCTCAGGTCAGAATGGGTTAAAATGTGGGGTGGGGGGGGGGGGGGATTCCCTTCACTGCCAGGGATGTTAAACACATTATATACTAACTGGGATATTTCAGGACCTAGACCTTTTTTTGACTGGTGTTTGATATCCATGTGTTCTGCAGCAGAGCTACAGCTCTGCACCACATTGCATGCACTTGCGACAAACACAAAAACGGCTTCTCAATTTATACTGTATGCCAATTCTCTCTGTGTGTGTATAGTTCCTGTCGCCGCTAAAGCCTACTGTTCAGTCTGTGGAGGGTGTACTGTAGACATAAACATGAAAGTGCCACTCCAGCTCCAGCCATAGCACGCTATGCCTCCCAGTTTCAGCCGTTCCATTTTCACTTGATTTTCAGTGTTTTCTCAATGGTGATTTTGTCTTGCTGTCGCACTTTCTCGCATGTACTGTACACATACATCCCACTGTTTTAACTGCCTTTTTTTTGTGTGTCTCGCTTCTGGCACAATGTGACAATCAGATATGGAGCTTATTGTTCTATCTCTGCCTCTCTGCATGTGTTTGTCCAGGCCGAGGTCATCGTGAACTACCACATAGGGGAGACCATTTTATCCCTCCAGAAAACCACGCTAATCCCCGGAGGCTCAGAGTCCCTGGTCTACACCACACTGTCTGGAGGCATTGGCATACTGGTCCCATTCACATCACATGAGGTAATGGGCACACACAACACAACTTGGACGAAGATAACACAAAGCATAGAGACTGACCGGAACAACTGCTGGAAATAGACAGCCTAGACTAGAGTCCCATAAGTCCACAAGGTAAAAAGGACGAAATAAGGATGTGTGCCGTTTCTCTCTAGTAATCTAAAGACCCATATACACCAAGCCAACGTTGGGTGACTGTGAGGCATCTGTAATGGCATCTGCTGTCATGACCACATTACATTTTGAATACTGGACTTTTACCTGTAACATCATGTCATACATTCAGCAGTATTGGTACTTTGAGTACTCTTCCCACCGCTGTCACTTTGTCATCTTTCTGTCCTTCCCTGCCTGATCTCACTCCTCCCCATCTTGTCTTCTAGGACCATGATTTCTTGCAGCACTTGGAGATGCACATGCGATCAGAGTTCCCTCCGCTGTGTGGCAGAGATCATCTCAGCTTCAGATCGTATTACTTCCCTGTCAAGGTTTGTACTTTGTGTGGCAGGTGTAATAAGGAAACGTGCATCCACAAGTTGCCTCTGCCATGGGTTACTAACTTAACCCATTCTGACCTGAGATCAGATTCATACGAGGTTTCCACCGGACACACACTGGTCTGATGAACCCATTCTGACCTGAGATCAGATTCTAGAAATGTCAGTCGTTCTTCGATCTTTCAAAAAATAGCAGACCTACAAGCTCGTATCGCGCCACTCGGTGGCGCGATATGAGCTTGTAGATCTGCTATTTTTCAATAGCTAAAGCATAACATGATGCTGACACCAAAATGGGTGCCCGTTCAGAATGGGTTAATATCACATATTTCCAATATATGCATTGGGTTTTGGATACATTATGAAAATAAGCTCTGTGGCTCATGCCGTTCATGTTTTGTTCAAAGAAAGAATCTGTCTTTACATCTCGGCATGTGTTTTTTGAGGCTTTGTTTCTATCCCAGTAACATTGGTGTGATGGTATCTTTACTGCAGATTGTATTAAACATGTGAAACACTTAGGCTTAAACCCATTTTGACCTGAGATTAGATTCTAAAAAATGTCTTCTACATCCTGACAGTTTTCTGAAAAAGCTATGTTTCTATGTCAGTCGTTCTTCGATTTCTCGAAAATAGCAGACCTACAAGCTCGTAGCTCATAGCGCGCCACCGAGTGGCGCGCTATGAGCTTGTAGATCTGCTATTTTTCAATAGCTAAAGCATAGCATAGCAGCAGTCTCTGCTCCAATAGCCTCCCACAGTTTCTTTGCATGTCCCTCCCTCAGTCTGCGCTAAAGTTGCACAGATCCATCTCATTCCATTTGCACCCAGCCTGACCCCTTAGTTAGTGGCACTTCATCTTAGTCTGCTTAGTCTACAGTGTGACATGTGGGCGACTTGCAGTATATGATCAGGAACTATGTTTAATTTTGTATTTATTTTATTTTTTATCATCTTCGTCTGTCCTCCTCTCCTCTCCCTCTGCAGAATGTGATCGATGGAGACCTGTGTGAACAGTTCAACAGCATGGACCCTCACAAGCAGAAAAGTGTCGCAGAGGAGCTGGATAAAACGCCGCCCGAGGTCTCCAAGAAGCTGGAGGACATCCGCACGCGATACGCTTTTTAAATATGCATGTGTCTGGGCATCCCCCCCACCCCCCACGGAGGTATGCATTCATTCAAGACAAACGGGACGGACATACCTTTATTATCACAGTTTTACGAACACAGGCGTGCGACAGGTTCACACTGAGATATTTTTCATCGGCTTGAATACAATCGTAAAGCTGAATTTGGTCTCATTAGAAACGCCTCAATTGCTAAAGTCAGAGTTATTGTTGTTGTTGTCGCCTCCCCCAGCTCTGAGAAATGTAATCACACCTCCTCCATACTGTTACCACAAACCGTGAATTATCAGAATCCCAACAGTCGGTACATTGTCTTGCAAACATCATTTCCTCTCGTTCTTTGTTTTTTTTTGTATCAAGCAAACGGTGGTTTTGGTTCACAGAAAGAAGCTTTAGCTAGGCGTGAACATTGTACATTTCTGATTTGAGGTTTGAGGCATTGGCTTTGGTTTCAATACAGTAGGCGCTAGAGTGCCTGCGGATATGGCAGATTTTACTCTGAAAGGTCGCCCCCTTCCGTTCCCCCCCCAAAAACCGGGAGGCATAATCTTCCATTCTTACCTCACGCTGGTCACGCTAAAGTCTCTCTAGAAGCGTTTATATTCCAAACAAGTTGCATGCTGAAGTCAGAAATGAAGACAGAACATTGTCCCTTTTAGTCAAAACCATGGAGAGCTCCCTAGATTAGGAGTTACGAGCCATTCTTTGGAGCCGTAAACAAGGAAGTGAACGGCAGCGCTCATGCGAGAAAACACGAGTATGGTGCACAGGCTAACCTAAAAAAATAATTGTTTTTGTTTTTGTTTTATATAAATAAAGCCCTAAAGACGTGTATACATGTCCAAGGCCTCCTGCTGTTTGATTAGAACAGTGTATACACAACCAAAGCATCCAACCTGGCGATGAAAGTTGATGGCGTAAATCATGCAGGATGGTGGCTTAGGTCAAAATCGGGCACTTTGCCTATGGACAGCTGTTCTTGTGATATCGGCAAGTCCATGCCCGTCTTAAACTGCTTGATGTTCCACAGGCAGTTGAACATGCATAGGGCATAGTAGTTGAACTCCTGCCACGGCTGACGTGAACGTCCTGTTTAAAAACATCCTTAGCAAAAAATTGTGTTAATTGTTAATTGTGTGTAAACTTATTTTACACACAATAATTTCATGAATTCCTCTGCCACAAGGGACAACTTGACAAAAAGTCTCGCCTTCTTCCTTGGACACTAATTGACCTACTGAAAATAATGAAAATGTATAATTAATTAATGAAGGGGAAAAAAATATGATTAGAAATGATATTGTAAGTAGCTAATGGACAGGCAGTTACATAAACATAATTTAAAACGCATAACATAATCTGTCTATTTGATATGATGGCTGGCCAATTTTAATGAACCCCACCAAAATCAGTTTGTTTTTATATTCTGTCATTTTCTCTTTGTTTATAGTATCGGGTTCGATGAATAGACGCCGCTAGTCTGTTCCATTTTCTCAGCCAGATATAATCTACCTACATTGTGTTGGGAACCCAGGCTCATTAGGGGTGTTATCACATTTCCCATCAGGTGAACCAGCAGCAGAAACGAACCCACGACCCATTCCGAGTAATGATCCACACGTTAAGAAACACTGGGTCACAACGGGCCGCTGAGGACTTGTTTGCTGGGTGTTGTTCTTCTCAGCCCTGTAAATTCCCAACCTCAGCCACAAATTTGCTGATACTCCTTTCCATCCACCCGACAACACACACACACAGCCCACACCAGTGCAGACATAGCATTCTGCAGGAGTCATTGAGTTGAGGGTTTGTGGGAGAGAGGAGGCAGTGGACCGTTTTGTAAATAAAAGTTGTGTTTTTTTTACATTGTAACTTGTGTTATTGTCATTTTTGTGTGAGTGGACATTCCTCATACTGTATGAGTTAATATGCACATGAATGAAGCGGGCTTATTTTTGCACATTTTCACCGGATTGTTAAAGTGGAATTTTACCTTTTAGAAATTGTTTATTTGTTTAAAGGCATGGCAACAGATAATTGTAAATACTTCTTATTCCAAATGCGTTGGCACTTATGTTATAATTTTACATTCTCATAAATAATATAGGTTTTGTAAATGTTACAAAATAGTGTTTGAACGACTGAATCTGCCCTGGCCCCAGCATTCAGTTGAACAGTTTTGTGATGTCCGCAGTGGAGGAAGTCCAAGCTGGTAAAGGTGACTAAACTCCTAACACCTCATCTGCACAGGCAAGGAGTGAGCGTTCCAACGGCGATATTGCACGGAAAACCAGGCTAGTCGATACTAGTGTAGCATTGTGCGGGAATTGAACCCGGGCCTGTCGTGCCAATTGGCAGGGCTGTTGAGGGCTGGGTCTTGGCTGGGGGCTACAATCACCCCCCCAGTCTTTGAAGCACGTCCTCGCGCTTTTCACTTCACACTGCGGACCGCCGCACGATGTCCCTCATGCGAGGATATCTCGCTCCACGTCCTGCCAACTACGCCAGATTGTCGCATTGCGCAGAAGCAGGGATTGAACCCGGGCCTCCCAATCGCCAGACCAACGCGCAACCTGTCGTAATAGGGCTGAGCCCGATTGGCAGGGCTGTTGCGGGCTGGGGGCTACACTAGCGCCACCTCCACTGGTGATTCTGCTACCTGTATGGTCACCTTTTCAAAATGTGTCATTTCCATATATGATTTTCTTTTTACTGATATTGTTGTTTAGATAGACTAGTAGACTAGTATGTATGGTATATAGCTGTCGCATATCTGCAGCCCTATCTTTAAATGGTGTTGTAGCAGCATGTTGTGCTTTGTTAAACTAGTTTACGGGAAGTAAGAGTGAAGTGAGGACACCTCGCTTCAGGGCTTATGAAGTGTTTTCGATTTTGTAAGAGAACCTAGGCTTGGGGAAAAAAAGTAAAAACCTAAACATGTACAGTACTCATCTAGCAGACGACAATTAAAAATGGGCTGAACTATATGGGCTTCAAGTGGGCTTGTCAGCGGGCACCAGATGGTTCCCATTTGGGCTTTCCCGTGTGGGCTTGAAGTGGGTTCTACCTCGGCCCTAGGTGGGCCCCAACTAGGCAATTTTATGTGGGACCCTAGGCCTAGTGGGTCCTAACTGGGCTTGCCCATGTGGGCTTTCAGTGGGTTCTACCTGGGTCTGAGGTGGGCCCCACCTTGGCAATTCTGTGGGACCCACCTTTTACCCATATGGGATGTGGATCCCACAGGCAAACCCACTTAGGCTTGAAGTTGGTTCTGACTGGGCACTGGTGGGGGGGGGGAGGGGGGGCTGTAAGGCATCAATTATACTATACCTACTATGCTACCCATAGTTCACCCTGTAGCAATAGAACACATTGCAGATACCAAGTTACAGCAATGACACTACTGGGGTCTAGTCTATCTACTTTGTTATAGCAAATGCTCCACAACAACACAGTGAACTCCAGTGAACGTTGTTCGTATGTCCGTATATATATTTTTTTATATTCGCAATTTTAAATATATAGTGTCAGGATGACATGCTCATTATTATGTTGCAGGAGATTTGTGGTATTGTATGCGATATCGGTACCACATTTGTCATGGTATGTGTGAGTCAAGTCTCAACTGTATGACCACAGTGGAAAAGAACATGGCATGACAATTGTTAAAGAGGGCAGAACTGGACAAGTAAATAGTTGTATTTTTTGTCTGAGAGAAAGTGTTTCAAAGTGTCAAATTACAATAACAACTAAATCATAACACTCAACAAGCATAATTCATGGAAACCCAATTGATCCACAGACCTCCTCCGCTCCTAATCAAACTACTATTGTGACACTGCATTCCTTTAAATCCTGACATGGCCTTCATGAATCACTCATGTACTTAATTATCTGTTTTGAATCTCGGGTATGTTTCCATTGCATAGTTTTCTCATCAACGAAGTACAGTACCACACCTTAACCCTCTAAGACCCAGCGTTGCTTTTTAGCAACAATTTTATTTAATTTAATTACTAAATTATTATTTTTTTCTGTTCTTTTTTCACCTAAACGTCATCAGTGATGTTCATTGCAATGCCATTTCAATGCAATGTCTTAGTCCTAGTAGTACAAAGTAGTAGTAAGGTTGAAATCTATTTTTTGCAAGTAGAAATTAATGCGGGTGTTAGAGGGTTAAGGGACTGCCACCAACTATTTAAGCTACGTTAAACACAAAACTAGTTTAGCTTGTAGAACTTCCTGTCTCATGTCCCCGAAGCCGTCTGCAATAACCTAAGATGAAGTAAACTGCGCACCCATTCACTTTGCAGCTAAGTGTCCCTTTCTCGGACTGCAACTGTACTTACTGTACAAGACCCATTTATTGAAATCCCAAACATGGAATATACTTGGACCATGCATTATGCCACATATAATGCCTGTCTCAGGACGACCACCTACCAGTATACAGTGGATAACTTCCCAGTCTTGCTGGGTAAGTTGGGTAACTATATAGCTAACTACTAACCCTGACATCCCAATTTTGGGCATGTCATTATAGGCTAAGAAGAAAGGACAATTGCTGATCTACAAGGTCACAACATGCCGTAATGTGTTGTGAGCTTGTAGATCGGCTTTTCCCCCCCAAAAAAGGTTTGATAAGTGACTTATTTTAAAATGTGCAGCCCAGTGGAATAGAGTAGACACTATGACATGTCAAGAGTCAGTCTATTAGTAGCCTACTGTAGGCTATACATTTGTGTTCTGGTAATATCATTGATCACTTGTTTTGCATGTCCGTGGCAAAAATAAAACATTAATGGAAATGTCGATCACATTCACAAGCTCCCGGGGCATCACTATCATAATTACAGTCTGCTTGAGGTGCAATGCAGCTTTAAACAAAGTAGCAGACAGTGGCACTGGTACATATCTGAACCAAGGTTATAATATTTAACTAAAAAACGAAAACTAGAATTAAAAAAACATTTTAGTTAACTAAATAAAAACTAAAAATAAATTAAAAACGATAACTAAACTGTATTGTGTGTTCACAAAACTAACTGAAATTATAGAAAAAATACCCTTAGTTATAGTTTTTATCAATATTTATATGCATTTCGGAAATGTATAATATTAACCTGTTTTCAGCACCGTACGGCAGCATGTAGCCACACTTAATTTAAATTTTTCCCATAGGCATTTCTTATTTTTTTTTATGTAAAGACCTTTTAAGCGTCATACGAAGCCAACTCTTGTCGTGACAAATCATGACAACAAACACAATTCTTCGGGCCAAATAAAGAATTAGAAAGAAGAACAAAATGTCAGGTTACAACACTTTTTTTGTTGTTTTCTTCTTTGTAATTATTTGTTTGGTCCAAAATGTTGTGTGTTGTCATGATTTGTCACAACAAGAGTTGGCGCTTAAAAGGTCTTTAAATAAATAATTTAAGAAATGCCTATGGGAAAAATGCATTGTGATTCATTTCCTGGGCCACTCGTTGTTCTGAAAGGGGGAGGGACTGCGACGCTCTATAGGCCTATTATATATATATATGATATAAGGATCAGGCATTTGTGGAATGAGCAACACAGCTAAATGTGTGGGTAGCACACATTTGCCAAAACATTTGCCAAAATGGCAAGTGGTTGGTATTTATTCACCCTTGCCACAACAGCTTGGTTTGGTATGGAACAGTATCTCTCTCACGGGCAAGACAGAACCTGTCATCATTAAAGGCAATCTCAATGCAGTGAGATTCTGGAGCCAGTGGTGATCCCATACCTTCATAATCTGGGACCTAACGCCATCCTCCAGGATGCCAGGATCGCAGAGTACCTCCAAAATGTAGGAGTGGAGAGGATGGAAATGCTGTGAGTCTAGAGTAGACCTCAACCCAATTGAACTCTCTGCCTCCCCCCCCAGACCGGACCGTCCAATCCGTGCCTGCGCGGCATCTATAAATAAAATGTTAACATTTACTTACCCTGTCATTTCAATGCAGTACAGCTCAAACACAGGCTCCGTATCAAAAGGCAAGGGCTCTCCCCCTATTTTCTTTTACCACAAAAATCACATTGCCACATTACCACTGTACTGTACTGTACAGGCTCTATAGATGGAACACAAGAACATTGCATGCTTTGTGTCTATCCTGTATTGCTTGCTCCAGTTGCTTGTACACGGAAGGGCATTGTGAGAATTGGGGCAAAGGGGAAGGTATTTCTGCATGCATAGCGTGGTGCGTAGCCCTTGTTTGAACTTGATATGTTGCCTTCAGCTTGTCGTGGCCTGTGCCTGCAGGATACATTGTACCCCCCTTTAAAAAACACGTACTTAACCAAATTTACAGGTACATGACCTTGATCAAAGGTTTCACTGGGCCTGCCTGGCCATGTTATGTTTTCTGGCATGCCAATTTTGTTTTTGATGAAGTCGTCACATTTAGAAAAGTGGCTGTGGCCGTTTTTAGGCCAAGGAGTGTTTTTCGTGCAAAACATATGCTTGCAATGAAACATAATGAAGCATAATCATGAAACCCCCCTAGTTTGACGCCCTATTTTATTAGTTAATGGTACCCCAACTTTCAGCAGCTGTCACAACGTTTCCAAAGGGGTGGGTTGGAGCAAATTCACAGGGGATGGTGTTCGATATGTTGTAAATGCATTGCATAAAAAGAGAAGGTTAGATTCTTCTAAACCTGCAGCTTTAGTTGCTCCCAGACATGTTTTGGTAACAATAGTGGTTTGTGGTCATTTTCATTGTTTGTGCTTCTGTCCCTTTCTTGGTTCTTGTGCAGGTTACAGCACCAGAGCTGTTGTCGATTGTGTAAGTATCTCTAATCTTTCAGTCTGTCTGTGCTTGTTTGTGTTTTGCGGGTACCTAAAGCTTTTTATAATTATGTCTTTGTCACAATTGCTCAATTAACAGTTATGTTAATGCATAAAATCCATTTTTGTAGCAACCACTGTGACATGATTCCCCCCCCTAACATAAGTTCTTAGAAAAATGCTGATGAACGCCCCAAACTGTTGGTCACAGGTGCGTAGTACAAAAGTGCATATAAAAGTGGATCTCTGAATAAAGGACTTGCACACCGGCAAAAAAATCTTGCTCTTTATTATTTAGACGTTTCCGAATTCCTATATAGTCCAAAGTGGCCAAGCAGTTGCAAAGAATAATAATGCAGATGGAATACATGCCCCACCTGGTTATGCAATACCCTACCCATTGTATCATTGTCAGAGTACCTGTCTGTCCGTGTCCCTTTATGCCCATATGGAGGTCCCTGATACCCATATTCTTATCTCAAGCGATTGATTACCTCTGCAAGCATTATGCTCTCTTGGTGAAACTCCTCATTGTCAGTTGAAACATGTGGCTTGTGCCTTGCATATCCATGTATATGGGGGTTGGCAGCCACGGGGAATTAGACCTGTTAAACCTTTCAATCTTATTTATTCATTTAATTTTACTCTTTCAGAAAACCTACGTTAGGATTTAAAAGGTATTTTTAGAATTGGCCTCAGGTATAAATGGTTAGGACAAAATTGAAAAAAAACAAAAACAATGTACATTTGTCACTTTCGCTTCCCATGGCACTCTTCCCGGCCTTAAAGGATGCTACTTTTCTATTTCAACATCACACATCATCAAATTTTGTATTATGTGATATGTCTGTCAAAGATAATTTATTGCCTGTATCTTTGTTATAGCTTAGTGGACCAGACAGCCTTATCCTTTGATGGGGCCCACTATTATTTGTAGGAGCCGTGAAGGAACTGAGCTGGACAGTAGTGTGTTGTGACTGTAAGCAAATTATAGTAAGATTAGCCAATTCACTGGTGGGACACGTTTGTTTCCATGTCTCTGACATTGTAACCTCTCAAGACAGATCCAGAGCTCCGCAGCTGAATCTGTCAGCAACTCCCGTTTACAAAGTGTAGAATTTACTGTTAGGAATGTAACCAAAGATGCACCACCGGAAGGAGAGGGGTGAAGGGGAGTGAACGGGCCGACATCGGGTCTCTACACATGGACGCGAGCGGTGCCCCCAGGCGGATTCCCAGATTGACGACGTTGTGAGTGCTTAAAGGCCTTTTCACACACGGGAAGCGACTGGTTAATTATTTTTCCAATAAATTGACCCATAACAATTGTTTGGGAAACGGTGCTACAGATCCTATATCCTGCTGCAAAGCCATACTGGTATAGGTGCATTATGATACATCAGGATTTATGAGCAATGTAAATTCTTAGGCTCTGTGTAACCATGCACGTTGTCTAAGAGTAAAAAAAAAACATTATTCACAGCCATGTGGCCTCTGGGGATCAACAGCGCAGGAAGCACATTCACACCAGGAAACAGTCTTCTACTGCTATCTGTCCACTAGGCACTTATACCAGATCAGTTGGGGCTACTTTGGGAGTGGGTGACCTACCCCGCAACTAGTGCTTGCAAGCCTGCAGTATTCTAAACATTAGAACTTCATACTGCAGCTACATGTGATATGACTTCTCATCGTATGTATAAATCTTATGTATAAATTGCACAAGATGATTTTAAATAGCTGTGTCTAGACTGTGTGCGAAAGGGAGCACCCTCTGATGACAGATACACTAATGCATCTTGGGACCCTCTGGAGGCTCAACAGGCCATCATGTAGTCCTGACAGTAGTAGACTACTGTATGTTTCACCTGTCATTGCTTATCCATGTTTTGGTGGAAGGGGAAGAAAGAAAGAGAAAAATACAAAATAGTTCACATGAATCTCGAAGTTGCCTTAAATCAGATCGGCCAAAACTGTTGCATCTTTAAAATAACGTAGTTCATTCATCCTACTCATCTTCGGGGTTTCCCAGTTGAAATCACCAACCTGCCTGGGCGGAAAGATGGTCTTGTGGTCGAGGTTTGGGTGCGAGTGTTTTGGTCGATTTGGGTATGGTCTGCGATAATGGAATCCCCCTTATGCACTTTTAGAAATTGAAAACTTTCCATAATGTAGTCACCACTTTGCATTTGGTTCTGTATAGCCTCCTACGCGCATACGTCAAGGGATGCTTCACCAGACTTATCTCACTATGCTTAAAGGGACATTTCACCGCTGGAAGAAACTGCAGTCACTCAATGTTAATAGTATTTGTAGTACAGTAGATAAAGTGTTTGACGGGATTGCTGAATTCCTACAATGGCCATAATGCACTGCCCCTTCTTGAGGAGAGAGGGAGGCTGCGTGGAGGTGGGACTTGTAGTCCAGGAATGAAGTGAGACCACATTTTGGTCATGAACATGGCGTCATGGCTAAAATATCTAAAAACACATATTACAGACATAAACCCCCAGGAAAGTGTTTGTGTCCTAAACATTAAAATAGCTGGTTGCAATAGGGGTGAAGTGGCCCTTTAAAGGACGACTTCACCCATTTTCAACCTATATTCTTATATAATTGGACCTCACTAATGCTCATGATAAAATGGTAAACAAATCTACTGTCTCATATAGGAGGGCTGTGGACACTTTAAGAGTTTAAATTTGTACCATTAAGAGCAGCTTTACACCAACAATGATTAGCTACACCTGGCCTGCTCCATGGATTTGTCTACTCTATACTGTATGTGCTCATGCAGACAGACATGCAAACACAAAGTAACTTGTAGAAGAGGATGTCACTGCTTCACTTAGGCCTACACTCACTTTAAACATGTCAATGGCCTTGGGATGAAAGGCATGATGAAGTAATTTGTTGTACCGCAATCCAAATCCCTACGGCGACCTGGAGACAGGGGGTCATGCCTATGTTCCCTCAGCCCTATGTTCTCCCATTCCAAAACAGACCCTATGTTCCCTCAGCCCTATGTTCCCCCATTCCAAAACAGACCCTATGTTCCCTCAGCCCTATGTTCCCTCAATCCGATAAGTGCAAGTGTAATAAATGTAATAGTGTAATAAGTATAATAGTGTAATAAGTATAATAGTGTATAGTGTAATACAGACAGCATTTTTTTCCCAATGAAATTGGCTGACAGCTTGTCTCGTCTCGTCATAATAATAGGTTCATAATAATTACTCAAATTAATTAACTTATAATTATATCGGTCAGCCTCATGGTGGCGCTATAACAGCCCACTTTACGTTTTGGCTTATAACTCTTGAACCATATCGTGTGTACGGTTGCAAGTTGGTCATCTCCGTCAACTTTTTGCAAGTTTCTATAACCTGGACGTGGCAGAGCTTGCTATGACTCACGTAGTCCTGGGTGTCGCCTCTAGACGAGGCAGGTCACGTACATAGACTTTTAGGTTCGGGTAACTTATGTGAGTTGACCCTGGTATACCTATAGGGCATACCCCGGAGCATTTAGGTGGACCAGGACTGTCAGCTCAGTTAGCCTTTGGAGCATATGGCGCAAAAGGCCCATTCATAGTCGAATGAAACTGTGTGCCTGTGGCACCCAGGGGTCCCTGGAAGGGCCTCTGCTGTGTTTATATGCTGGTAGAATCTAAAGCAGCAGCATCAAATATTTGCAAGAAAAACTAAATAATTAATAATTAAACAGACTCTTAGGTTAGGTTTAGGTGTGCTTCCCCGTGGGAGGTTAGGGTGAGGGTTTGAGATGGTTAACATCGGTAGACTGTAGACAACTTGACTGCGTGTACTGTACGTGCGTTTGATTTGTGAGTTCTCTTGGCACAGTACCATGGGTGTGTACGCATAACAAAACCATGATGCTTCTATGCAATGATTGGTATGAAAAACATAATTGAAGCTGAGAAGTGTCGGCTATGTGGTTGACACGCACTGTGAGAAGATGAGTTCAGATATGTACCAGTGCCACTGTCTGCTATTTTGTTTAAAGCTGCATTACACCTCAAGCAGACTGAAATTATGAACCCTTTTGGGTGTTATTTTGTCCATAAAGTGATGCTATTCTTGTGTGATCCTGACCTCAACACAGGATTTGATATATCCAGACTAAAATTATTAATATTGCCGCCACCACCAATAACCATGATAATACAGCAGCTATCTGCACCCGGGGAAATCACTTTGCCAGCTTGTGAATGTGATGGACATTTGCATTAATATTTTATTTTTGCCACGGACATGCAAAACAAGTGATCAATGATATTACCAGAACACAAAGGTATAGCCTATAGTACTAATTGACTCTTGACGTGTCATAGCAATGGAAACATACCTGAGATTCAAAACAGATAATTAAGTACATGATGAGTGATTCATGAAGGACATGTCAGGATTTAAAGGAATGTTTCACTGTTCACTGTTTCACTGTGTTGTTGTGGAGCATTTGCTATAACAAAGTAGATAGACTAGACATGCAGTAGTGTCATTGCTGTAACTTGGCATCTGTAATGTGTTCTGTTGCTGCAGGGTGAACTACTGTATGGGTAGCATCATATATAGTATAATTGATGCCTTACAGCCCCCCCCCCCCCCCCCCCCTGTCTGTTTTGGAATGAGGGAACATAGGGCTGAGGGAACATAGGCCTGAGCGAACATAGGGCCGTACCCAAGTTCCCTCAGCCCTATGTTCGCTCAGGCCTATGTTCCAAAGTCCACTTAGTTTGAGGACCACATTTTGTAGAAAGAAGGATAGATCTTGCTAGCCACTTTACCTAAGTACAGTCAAGTGAAGTAAGTCTACAGCGATATCCAACCACATGAGGGCTTCTTTCTGTTTCTGGACAAACCTGACACTTCCACAGTGGCCTCAGTTAGTCGAGAGGTCTGAGGTTGAATTTGCCAGATGTTGAGATTCCCCGCTGCCCCTGGCTGGCTTGCTACTGTGGTTTCTAGTCCAGACTCCAGAAGGATGGGTTTACGTGGGGACTGTGGCCTTTGCGACTGGACTGACACAGCCTGGTGGTAACCTGCACCGCTCACCACCGCAGCCATTCCTAGGTGACAGTAGAGAGAGAGAGAGAGAGAGAGAGAGAGAGTCAGGGAATAATATCAGAAAAATCCAATCTGTGAATAAATTACTTATCAAGAAATGTCTTCACCAATGTGTTTGTAAAGGTGTCTAGTAACACATCTCACAAAGACTGAAATTCATTTTCCCTAGGGGAATCCGTGACAACATTTACATTTTTTATTATTTTTTAAGTAGCATGCAGAGGGGTCAAACTAGGGGTTTTTCATGATTCTGAATCCATTGCAAGTATTTGTTTTGCACGAAAAACAGTCCTTGGGCTAAAAACAGCCATAGCTGTCATCAAAAATGTGATGACCTGGAAAATTGTATAGCCCAAAGTATTTTTCCTGCCAAACAAATCCAAATAGATAGTATAGTATAGTATAGTTTTATTTATGTTACCCCAACTTTCCAACTTTCAGCAGGAAACCGGTGGATTGTGCAGTTCAAGTAGGGAATGAGGCATTACCCCAGGTGAAGGAGTTTAAGTATCTCGGGGTCTTGTTCACGAGTGAGGGGACTCAGGGGAGGACGGAGAAGGAGATCAGCCGACGAATCGGAGCGGCAGGGGCGGTATTGCAGTCGCTGTACCGCACTGTTGTGACGAAAAGAGAGTTGGGCCAGAAGGCAAAGCTCTCTGTCTACCGAGCAGTCTTCGTTCCTACTTTCACCTATGGTCATGAAGTGTGGGTCATGACCGAAAGAATAAGTTCACGAATTCAAGCGGCCGAAATGAGTTTTCTCCGACCGGTGGCTGGCATCTCCCTTAGAGATAGGGTGGGTCACGCGAGGGAGACTAGAGCCGCTGCTTCTTCGCCTGGAAAAGAGAAAGTTTAGGTGGTTCGGGCATCTGGTTAGGATGCCTCTCCCTAGGGAGGTCCTCGATGCACATCCCACTGGGAGGAGACCTCGGGGCAGACCAAGGTGCAGATAGAGGGATTACATCGACTCACTGGCCTTGGAACACCTCGGGATTCCCCAGGAGGAAGTTACTAATGTAGCTCTGGAGAGGAATGTCTGGAGCTCTCTGGTGGAGCTGTTGCCCCCGTGACCCAACTACGGATAAGCGGTTGAAGATGGATAGATGGACCCCAACTTTCCTCAGCTGTCACAGCTATAGGTTCTCCTAGGGAAACTGAATTTCAGACTTTGTGAGATGTGTTTATACTAGGCCTATACCAGACTACCAGAGACACCTTTACAAATGTATTGAAAGTCCCCTGAGAAAGAAAGTCAGTGCACACAGGGGGGAAAAGGCTATCATAACAATTGACAACATGATTGAACTATATAACATGTAAGTATGATGTTCGGCTCCACGTTAGTATTACACTCGGATCCAATTACACAGGTATAGCCAAGCACAATTCTTGTAGGTATAGGTACTACATTAGCAGTAACTAGATTTTGCGATTTCAATAGCAAAAGCTTGATAATTGGGCTTTATTAAGCTATTATATATATTGAAACAAAATCGACTTTGTATGACCGTCTGTGCGTCTGGGACAACAGACTGTGAGTGACGTGTCGAAAGTGAAAGTAAAAATTGTCCAGATATAATTTGGTTTACACCGCAGCATTCAGCACTGTGACGACAGTTTACGTATGTCTATCACCTATTAGGGGAGGAGAGCAGAAAGGCGCTGGAGCCTGGAACCCACAGTGGGCTGTTGCGCACTTGGCGTGAACACAGCAGGGACGGAGCGCACCGCGACAACGTGGGTCGTGGGCAGAGAGACGCACTGCCATTGGACTTTCCTAAATTACTTTTATTTTTTTTATTTTTTTTTACCGAGACCCGGATTCCTTTGCTGCGACGTTTAATGACTTTCCATTAACACACCATCTCTGAACGGATATACTGCTATAAGCCGCCTAGCTGCATCGGCGTGGAACTGAAGTTTAGCTTTATTGTTGGTTCAAGTCTCCTTTTGTCAATGTGTGTGACAGTAGGCTGTACGCGCTGCTGTCTGTTTCTGCGATTCTGCACATTTGCGAGTTAAAAAAAAAGGGCCAACATTCCCTGGAGAAACAGGTATGTAGCCTCATATATATAATATAATTTACTATATTACTATATACTTTGATGTTGGGGGCTTGGGTATATTAGGCTACAGCTCGTGCTTTCACTTCCTCCAGGTGTGCGCTTCTGCTTCAACAGGGGCGCTCGAAAAAACGGTTTGCTTCGCTTGGTAATAAAGGTTTATGGTTTCATTTGTAACGTGTCATAGGTATAGCTCGTGTAATTTCTTAATATATATATAGGCTACAGTACAGCTGTTATATAGTTATTCTGCAATATACGTGAGTTGTTAGCAGATATGAATGTGGCTATATTATGGGAAGAAAGATCCAAAATGAACTCATGCAGCCCCAAGACGTTTTCCCAAGAAGTCTCGCTCTCGCTCTCTCTCTCTCTCTCTCTCTCTCTCTCTCTCTCTGTGTGCGCACGTGTGTCCCGGACAACGAGTTGACCAGATCGAGAGAGTCAATTTAAGAGTTAAAAATATAGATATCAAATTCATAATATATTATGGACCTGTCACTTGAACTCATGTCGACCGTCATGACGGGTCGTGCACGTGGTACGGTGGGGGGTACTTATTCTCACCAGTGCAACCCTAACCCTGCGTGGAGGCCAGGGGAGCCACTGACCTTTGCTGCAAGTTTACTTGAAAATGCAAACATTGATTTCACCCATGAGAGCTAGAGAGAGAGAGAGAGGGGTTGCTTGAGCTCAGTGACCTCATCATTTCACCATCAGGTGCAGCTATACAGATTTCATTTGGTTTACTGTAAATGATAGTATACAGCCTCGTCCGAGCTGCTGAACTCAGCACAATTTCTTTTCTTGGACCAATTGTTCACAGTGCGGTTCAGCAGCCACTTGAACCGGCCGCATGGCACACATTCACAACAAGCGAGAGGTCACAGTCCACCAGACGTCACCCAAATAGGAGCGACTAAAAATAGCCCCACCAATCTCGGTGCTTTCTGCGCTATCCTTCAGTAGCCCTGGCTACTGAAGGATCAGGCTACTAAATGTAATGTATATGTGTACATATGATGACATGCTATGGTGGGCGTACCAGGCATTAGGCCTATATAAAGACCTTCGCTTCGCCTGCTCCGCTCACCACTCAAATGTTACACGCTCCAAAACTCTGCATAGCGCTCAATCTCTCGTGCATATAGAACCTGCAGGCTGCAACGAAACAGCGTTCTCCCTTGGTTATATTGTCGCACTGCTGCACATCAAAAATATTAAAGGCCTATAGGCTAATTAAACGCGGCAGCTGCTTTAGTGTTTTAATAAACAGTTCGGTTGGTCTCCTCTCCTGATATGTTCCCTGTTTTAAGTTGGCATCAGCTATAGAGAGAAAAGCATCCTTCTGATTGAATCAGCCCGCTGGCTAATGGCCATTTAACTTTGATTGAATACTTTGTTAACAGCTAGTTTGCAGGGGGGAAAAAACACAGGAACACAGTTCAATACAACTAATGTCTGCTATAGGATTTAAAACACAAGAAAGCCTATTGCTTGTTTCCATTGTGGTCCTTCATATTCAATTAATCGGAGATACGCAGATATGAAATAAACAGTGTAGCCTAATGGCCTGTCAGATTAGTCTCATAGCAGTCAAGCCTATAATACGCCTATACCGGCTATGACTGTTGACACTATCTTAGTTCAGACAGTGTTTGGTTTAGACTAGTGACTAGTCATTGGTTAGACCAGTCATTAGTCCTACAAATATACAACCAATCTCAAACCCTCACCCTAAATCTAACCTCCCACGGGGCAACACACCTAAACCTAACCCTTAACCCATGTGTCTAACCAATGACTACGGCAGTCTAAACTAAGTATGCACCCCAGTTATCCAACACATTAGTATCACCCTGTTTTTTGTGTCATACTATACTTGAGCATGCAAATTCATACAGGCAATTAATGCTTAATTTGGTGAGCTCATTAATTTGCTAGCTTTATTTCCAAGTAGGCTACATCATGACTCTGAGAGGGTACACTTGGTTCGATTTGAACACTCAAAGACCTGTTGTGGTTATTTAGTATAGCTCTTTGTGTTTCTGGTAATCTTATTGTCTCATTGTGGGGGGGCAAAAAAATGGCATTTTTACCAAAATGTCCAGCACAAGTCCTCACCATCGCCATTAACTAGTGGTGATTCCACCACAGTTCCTCTTCTATGCCCTGGCCTGGATGATGAGAGCTCATACAGAGGAGGGTTGGTCTCTGAACGACCCTCCTTGCTATACGCCTAGCCCCGCCATCCTGGACATAGAACTGGAAAGTGGATTTGAACAACGTCAAGTCAATTTTACATAATTGACTTGACTAAACAAAAATCTAACATTGTATGCATCTTTCATCTTATACACTCCAGTAGTCCATATCTTTGAGAATGTCTTGTGAGAGCGCATTCTCTCCATCTGTATGATTGATTACAGTCATCTCATTAAGCGATTTCTTAAGACAAGGAGTCCCCCCATAAAGTCCATTGTTTTCAACCAATGGTCCAGGGACCACCAGATATCCTTGAGGGGGTTCCAGGTGGTCCACAGCTAAATGATGGAGAGTTCGTAACCAAATGGACCCTTATGTAAAATGAAACCATATTTAAAATGTACACTCTCAAGAGTTAATGCAGAATAAATAATGGACCTTAATACGAAAAGGGTTGAAATAGAATTATTTTCTGTATTGTTGTTCTGTATTGGTGCATGCAGCACTCTGCACTATGGGTGAGGAACTTCAGGAAGTAGTCTTGCCATTCACAAATAGTGTGTGCAGTGGTGAATACTTATAACAGTCCACCTCTTACCACAGATCCAGCCTTTCAAGCCTCACAGCACAGGCTCATGAAAACGATGACTGTTGATGTTGAATGCCCTCGTTAGCGAAAATAATATGAAGTAATTTGTCCACTGATGTTCCGGTGTCGGCAGCATCCATGTATGTGTGTTTAACTCCCATCACTTTGGTAAAATGAGCCAAAACAAGTCAGGGTCACTAATTTCACGTTGCCACTGTAACAGTGCTGCCTGTTTCAGACTGGCTGTCAGATCTTTAGCCCTGGAACATGACTCTCGTATTCATACGAGAGTCATGACGTAACTTCACCCTGGTTTTTGCGAACGCTACATTTACAAATAATTAAAATATATAAACATTCGCATTTCAAATATAAAGTACTCACAAAGTGTCCCACGGGTGTTAGTTAGTAGCAGCGCCAGCGATTAGAATTTCTGCATCCCGCGTTGTTTAATAAAAAGCATTTTTATCCGAGGTGTTATTTTGCCATTGGCTTTCAACTACGCGCCCCTATTGGTCGGGAGGAGGGTGGCACTCGGTGTGTTCGATATAGGTAGGCTGACCGCCCTGCCAATACAGACTAATAGGCGAGTGCGCTCCCGGTGTGCAACTGTGGATTTCCCAAACGAACCCCGTTTGAAAAAAGTAGCCGGGGAGCTCGGACAAAAATGCTTTTTATTAAACAACGCGGGACGCAGCAATTCTAATCGCTGGCGCTGCTACTAACTAACACCCGTGGGACACTTTGTGAGTACTTTATATTTGAAATCTGAATGTTTATATATACGGAAATCTTGTAAATGCAGCGAGCGCAAAAAACAGGGCAAAGTTACTGCATGACTGTCATGATAATCATCATGGCAGTCATGTTCCAGGGCTATCAGATTTTAATCTTTTCTTAACTGACTCATTTTTGCTTTGGGAATCGCATTACTTCTTGGGGCACTGTACTGGATGGAAGACAATGCTGCTATTCATTGCCGTCTGTGACCCCGACTCCCATAGCAGGAGTGCCTCAGATTTGGGATTCGTATCAGTGAATGTCTTTGATATTGATAGTTATTTACATAATTATTACTGTCATTTAGGGGGTGCTGACAAAATGGCACAGTCTTTAGAGGTCTGCATAATAGCCAAAGGCATCACATTACCATGTCCATAAATCAACCACAGAGCTAGTCGAGTGCGCACATTCAGTATGACCCCCAAAGCAAGAAATGTTGTGTGAAACCGCCAGTGTTAATTTATCCATTTGTATTGTAACGATACCTCTGTATACTCTCAGATTTATTTGACAATTGTATTGTATTGTCTAGGCCTCAGTGAAGGTTATATTCTTGCCACAATACTTGTTGAATCAAACTGTGAACTACTGAAATGGTTTGAATGAGTTTATTATTTTTGCTTTCAGGCTCTCCAGGGCAATAAGACGCAGAGGAACAGGGAATACCAACCAGTGGACCTGTGTGAATGAATGGCTTTTCTGCTGATTCAGCAATGTTTGGCAACACTAGGAGAACCTGAGGAATCTCTGAGGTCTGTTTCCATCACCATCCGTTCCCACTGATCACACTGTCGAACCGTGGACTAAAGTGTGTGTCAGTGTGTGTGTGTGTGTGTGTGTGTGTGTGTGTGTGTGTGCGCGCGCACGTGTATACACACGGAGTTCTTCTGACGGCGCTGGGTAACTGAAGGTCGGAGCTCAAGTCAGAATATGATCCAGCCATCCATATCAAGCTGCCTGCTGGGAGGCCTGTTTGGTAAGAGACATGTGTTTGTGTTCTCTGGTGACATCAGTGATGTTATGGTCGTACCCATATGACATCAGCGATGTCACCAGAGGGGGCTTATTTCATTCCTGTGCTAAAATGTTTAATCTCAGACCGCTCTCGCATGTATTTTTGTGTCAAAGTAAAGGATTCACTGTGTGTGCGTGTGTGTGTGTGTGTGCGTGTGTGTGTGTGGGGCATATATATGAGAGATATGAGGGTGAGAGTGAAAAGTGGATATGGAGATGGCATTCGCATTGTGCAAGCACACTTTCCTTTTTAACCCCACTAGCTGGCGCGCGGCTGTAATGACAGAGTTGGTCAGTTGATTGGTCTGTCCATCGGACATGGACAGACAGTGTTGCAACAGTGTCTCAGAAACCACAGGCTGGAATATGCCATGGAACGTCCTGTGCACCTTCATGTCCGTGTGGGTGCAGCAGGTCAACTCATCACAGGCACCACAGACTTCACACTGGGGTGTGATCTTTGAGGGGTGCTAGCCCCTCCTATGCCCAGCTCTGTGTGTTTGTGTGTACCACGGAATGTGGTGATTTGATTGGCTGATGTATGTGTGATTGCATGATGTATGATAAGAGTGCCCCTCACTTCACACACAAGTGTGATTTTTAACTATCATTCACATAAATTGTAGATTGAACATTGCAGCACTAAAACGTGGTTTCCAACTGCCATTATGTATTCACTGTGACAAAGCCTGCATGGTCCCGGATATTTTACAGTGACTTTGAATGTGACTTAGCCACTCATAATAAAGGGCCGGAAATATCTGTTTTATAATGGTCAACTTCATTTTTAAGTTCAAGCTCAAGTTGTTCTAGTTGGAATGCGGGGAAAGATCACTCCTCCAAACTTAGGAACAATCTTAACCAATCAGGGATATGAGCAATTTGATCACATGACTATAGAGACACTGTGTACCGATTTGCGTGATGTTTGGACAAAATCCAGTTTTTTTGCATAGAACTGGCCTCCAGGTGGCGCTATAACAGTCTGATGTGAAAACATGGGGGCAGAGGTTCTGCTCTGGCATGCAGGGAGTGTGTGTGCACAGTTTTGAGGTTAACGGGGAGGTTAACAGGGAAACATGGACGTCTAAATGACCCATGCTTGCACTTTCTTGAGCAATGAAACCACTTACGAGCTATGCTTCGCACACACGCACGCACGTACGCGCACACACACACACACACACACACACACACACACACACACACACACACACACACACACACACACACACACACACACACACACACACACACACACACACAATTTTGACCGTAACATCTGTTTCTCTTGAATACATGTTAATAGAATATTGCAATATATATGACGCACACACCAGTGTTGTTTTTGGCAGCACATTTTTATTTTAGTTTTAGTCTTCAATAGTTTTCATTTAGTTTCAGTCACATTTGAGTCACCTGGAATGTCTTAGTGTTAGTCTAGTTTTAGTCGACTAAAATGTGTTTTGGCAGGCCTTGATGCCGTCGTATTGACTGTTTTTACACTTGCTGAAAATAGCCGATCTACAAGCTCGCCACAGCACGACACGTTGTGATCTTGTAGATCTGCTATTTTCAGCATGCAACAAAGTGTAAAATGACTTATACTGGATCTCTTGTACACTAGTCCCTTCCTAACATTTTAGTCTAGTTTTTATTTGTTGACGAAATTGTCAGTATATTTAGTCTTAGTTTTAGTCATCATAGCTTAGTTTTCATTTAGTTTTCGTCTAGTTTTAGTTGATGAAATCAACACTGACACACACACACACACACGCACGCATGCACACAAGCAGAGTGGATGTGAGAGCATTGGAACAATATGCATGTGAGGATTTTTAGCATATATCATCTCAGTTAATTTTCTTTTTTTTTAAGATATTTTTTTGCGGCTTACGCCTTTTATTGATTTTTGAAGGGACAGACAGTAGGCTGACAGGAAACGGGAGAGAGATGGGGGGATGACATGCAGTAAAGGCCGTGTCGGGTCCGGGAGTCGAACCCGCGGCACACTGCGACTGGATTACCAGTCCGGTGCCCAGACCGTTACGCTACGGCCTGGGCCTCAGTTCATTTATTCAGCCATTTCTTCTGTTCTAGAGACTGAATACTCATTTTGACCAAACATGGCAGATAGGTCCAGTCTTAGCTGCTACTCAGGTTCTCTCTCACTTGGCCTCTTGAACGCTTGTTATAAACAAGCAACTTTGTATTTTGGGCTATAATGTATGATCCTTAGGTCGTAATTCCATCTCCACTAGACTCCTTGGATGCCTTGTCGAAGGTCTAGAAGTATTGCAACAGTCTGTGTTGGCTTCAACCTCCAAATTGCAGCTTTGTGGACTGGATATATTTCCTTGTGTTTGTATTGGGGTTTTAAATTAATGTTTCAACCATTTTATGACCAAATCCCTTCAAGGTCAAAGTCAAAGGAAAAGGAAAGGGAATTTGTCTTGGGCTTTCACCCCAGCTGCAGCCACACATAAAACATCAGTGACAACCAAAAATACATAACACACACACACACACACACAGTGTGGTTAATCTAATCTTTCACAGTCACTACTGTTTTAGAGCCTTCAGGAGTATTCTATTCTATATTCTAGTCAGGCTTTTAGGCTGAGGACGGCACCTCATCGAAGAATGAAAAGTTATCTTTCCACACTAATTACCAAAGGTGCACATTGTTTATCCGTGTCTCTTCTAGCTCTAGTCTAGCACATCATTATGCCATAGGAAATCCAACGCACTACATTTTATATTTTCACATTTCAGATTTACCGTACAGTTTGTATTTTATGATAATATGTTATGCACCGTCCTTTCTTTTGGAAAAAGCCTCCTTGCTGTTATGCGAAATACATCTACAAGCTAACACAGCGTCTCTACTCGACACGTTTTTAGCTTGAAGATCTGTTATTTTTCCATGCTTTCAACGGCCCCTCCCCTTTTCACTGCACACAGCATTTCTTTCGTGATAGATAGAGTTCTTCTCACATCCCTGCAGCTTATATATTTCCATTGAGATCCAAAAACATTGCCAAACAGAAGGACATACTGAGCGGGCGTGCACGAGAGAGGACGTATTTATTTGTTAGGAGTTGCATTGCATATGAGGGAAGGGAAAGTGTTTATATTGCTCGAGAACGAATGAGAGAGGGAGAGAGACCGCAACAAAAATGAAATGTTTATATATAAGTAAGTCACAGTGGTTTATTGTTGCTATCTTGGACATAATAGTATCTATGCTCTTTACAATGCACTATAGGGTGACTGAACACATAGCATCAGCTCCCAGTACACATGACTTAGTTAATGGGTTGATGGTGACCGGGATGATGGGATCCAAAACCAGAAAGAAGAAAGACAAGTGCCCTACCGACTGAGCTACCCAAACACCCGTATAAGTAGCCTTCCATTTCTGTTGTAATGATACAGTACTGTATATTGTGGATAAATGTTGAATTACAGCGAGCCACGTTAAAAACAATATGTACCCAGAAATAGCAGGATGGAGTCTGTGATTACAGATGGCATGAGAGGACAGAAAGAAAAACAATAGAAAGATGATCAGAGCAGAAGGGGTATAGTGGTAGCGAAATGGAAGTGGAATGGTACAGTGGATCCGTTGGGGGTACGGCAGTCAATTGGCTGAACAAAACATACACACATTGGTATTGGAAGGTGTTGAGAGTCCAGTTCAAACAATGGCCTTTCACATCACACAGCGTGGGTGCTCATGCATTCTCATGTTCAGAGCTCCGTGCCACACAATATATACTAGATTTTTGAGTGTCATACTTCCAAGGAGGAAGCCCAGCTCATGTTCAAATTACAGGACACTTTTCTTCTTGATGTAGCAATGATTAAACATAGGCTACATGTTTAATAGGCAATACAGGACACTTTTACTTTCATTTTACTCAGACAATGTCAATGAACCGACATGAAAGTTCACAAACAATTAGCAAATGAATAGCCAACTAAAATCACCCAAGCTTCATAACATGGCAGATTACATACCAGTAATTATTAATTATAGTTAAGAATCTACTGATGCACAAACTTGGACACATCATCAGTGTTGTTTCCTGGAATCTTTGGGTGTTTCGGGTCTTGCAACAGACACCCTCCTCCAGGCGACCCGACCAGTTAAGGCTGATCAGACCCCGGCCTGTGTCCAAGTGGCATTCTACAGCCCCCATTGTCTCGTGGGCGCATAGAGACAGCCATTGGGGAAGATGGCTGATGAGACGTTGTCTCCGGGCCTGGCTCCTCCTTCGTCTGACCAGAAGTTTGCAGAACCCTTCTGTTGCGTCGTGTCGTCGCTGCCGCTGAACAGCACACATCTCAGCTTCGGTACACCTCGAGTTACAGCATCTCCAGTTGCACCGAGGCTGATTTTCAACCCTCCTTGCAGTCTGTAGCTTTAGTGTTTCCCCTCACGGAAGAAGTATGGCTTGGGCTGCCAACGCTCTCCACCCATGGTCGCTGTCTCTCCGGCCCTCCTCTGTCTCTTCAGTTGTCACCACTATCTTCGTAGTCGTCACCCAGTCTATTCCTGGTTGTCAATGATACTCTCAGACTCACTCCCAGAAGTTTTCAGTTTGCGACATTTGTCCTGTTACCCCACATCATGACAGGAGACCGGACATGGACCTACAGTACTTGGAAAAGCTGAGATTGTCTTCCACTCCAGCCTCTAGAAGAAAAAAAAAACTGTTCTGTCTTACATACTTCATAATTAAATTACCACTCCAACTTCTGGCCACCATCTTCCCAGAATAGCTTAGGGTTTTTCAAATCAAATCAGCCTAAAGTGTACAATAAATGTTATTGTACACGCTGACCTGAGGGTTCCTTTATTTGATGAATAAAACATAACATTGAATTCATTTTCAACATCATTCAGGTCACATACATTGCTTTATCGTTACTCAAAATGGCTCTGAGGTTATAGCATTCTGCTACCGTCCAGTCACCCCCTTGTGGTGTGATGATGGGATGATGCATACATTCCAGTCGTCTGAAGCATTTGCGTCATCTGAAATTAGACTGACTGATGTGGATGTGGCATTCGCCCTGTTCTTTGCCTGTTCTAAAGCATGGTCCGGATCTTGGTGGTAGAAGTACTGTAAGAAGAAAAGGATTGGGATTGGAGAAAATGGAACGGAGAAATAGTAAATAAAGCAACCCGGCAAAACAAGTACAGGCAATCTACTCAAGTGGCACTTAGTCACGGCAGCCACGGCTGATGTGCAGTGTTGCCAACTGTCGTTAGGGAAATTAGCCAAACCCACCTCCAAAAACAAAACAAGCCAATAATGTGGCTATATATTCCTAATCAAATATATTAGATGCATATATCATTATAATGACCATGTAGGTCTATAATAATTAGTTTTGTTTATTTATTATAACATTATATGCATATGAACAGAAAAAAAACATCGCTAGGATGCAACTGGGAGGTGTCCTCAGTGATGTCATCGGGGTTTCGGGTCTTCCAACATCATGCCCCTCACTCGGGTGACCCAGCCGGGGGTGATCAAGTCCCGACTTACGTCCCAGTAGCTGCCCTCGATCGGTCCCTTAGGGAAAAACCAGGGACACACAATCCACTGCTCCAGAACTACTCTGCCGGTACTGGACGGGCCATCTGGCGGGGTACCGGGCGGTGGAGGGACTATAGGCAATGTGGGTGGACTCCTGGCCGGGCACCTCCTACGCTTCACCAGGTCCTCTCCTGCTCTCACCAGGTGCGCCAAAGGACCAGACACCTCATTCGGGAATGGTGGATTCCGCAGGCTCCACCGGCATATTATGAATAATAACTAGAGACACTGTCTGTCACTCATGTGATCCACACTCCCCCAAACCTATGGGGAATTATACATCAAAAAATGTTGGCTTTTTTGTTAGATTTGCCAAAGAACCCACAGCATTTTTAAAACCATCCCACTGCTGACGTGCCTTCACAGTGCAGCCTTTTCACATGCAATGCTCATTCTAGACAGCTGCTGCTGCTGCTTACAATAATGCTCCCTGCTGTTTTTGAATGCTACTGCAAATGGGCTATTTGTTCTCTTTTAACACACCCTGTCACTGCTCTTGTTTGACTGCACTTTTAGATGAGCAAAAAGTGAGCAATCTGACCCATGAGATCTTAAACAGCTGGCCAGCATGTCTGTTATAATAATTATAGTTTGAACGCCATGAACGCCAATGTAGTGTTGCATTCTGTGTGCTATAAGGGTGGACAGACATGCACATCCACACCCAAAGTTGGGCAGGTGCTAAGCGGAAAAATATAGCATGATAACTAAAAGAGAATGCTCGCACACTGTAGGCTCCAGTTGTGGGATATATATTATTTTTTGTGTGTAGTGGTGTCTCCATGTATGTCCGCTTCAGTCCGGAAAGACCACTACTGACCTATAAGATCAGTCACTGTTGAGCAGCCTAACACATTGACCACTGCACGCGCACACACACACACACACACACACACACACACACACACACACACACACACACACACACACACACACACGCACACGCACACGCACACGCACACGCACACACACAGCACCACTCAGTTCAGATGGGTCTGATTGTTTTCATTTTGTGTGCTAAATATATCCCATAAGAGCTTGACTTTACAGTTTAACTTGAACACGTCATCATACCCAAATGTTTAATTGCATGGCTTCCAAGCATACGTACGTACAGTACACACAGTAGGTAATATTCACTCGAATTTAATTTGAGAAATCATCACAAAACACACGTATAATCATTGCACGTCCCCAGACGTACAGTATGTACAGGACACATGCAAGGCTATAATTATATGTTAACACTATTTTGTCCGTTTGTTGGTCTTATTACACGTTGATGACTATTAGTTGAATCACACACAAACAAGAATCAAAATAACACTACAGACTTGCTCTTCACGAAATCATCCACAATGCACCCTATATTTTATATATAACCCTATATATGTTCACCGGGTTATTTTCTTCTTCTGTTGTTATCATTTTCAGTTGATAACATGGTCAATGCACTCAGTCTCTCCTGTCTCATTGTCACATGAGTCTTTAATTAGTTTTAACTTTCAGATTGAGCACTCAACAGTAATGGAATGATAGTCAGAAATAACAGAAAGGCCTCACAAACAGAATTATATTTTGTAATCATCTACTAAAAGTAGTTATTATGGGCATTTTAGATACTGTATTGGCTCCACATATTCTCTCATTAATTAACTGCCATTGACGTCCCCAGACGTCAGTACCGTGTCTTCAGTGATTAAAGTATATTACTGTAGTTCTATTGATCCAAGCCGGAGCAACATTGATTGATTGATCATTAAAATAAACATTCTCTTAAATGGCTCCCGTGTGGACCCTGAACCAGAAAAGCACTGACTGCATGCTGTGACTTACTGCCAAAAGATACACTACATACTGTAGGTATTTATGAACAATCATTTGCAGTGAATGCTTGGCTAAAAATGACCAATGAAGCTAGCTACCATTTCTGTCTGTGTGCGTGTGTCTACACACACACACACACACACACACACACACACACACACACACACACACAGACAGACAGACAGACGCATGCAAGCACTGACACGCTCGCACACAAACACAAATACATTACACGCAAAGAAAACGTTTATCATCCTAAAGTGAATTATACATGTCTTTCTGTCTATACATTGCTTGTGTGGTTCCAAAATCATGAAAAGTGTGTTAATTGGTGGAGATTGTGCAACATTTGAATATCACAAGAGCTTATTTAATAATATTTATCCAAAATTCGATGGTAACTTCAGAGATGGCCTACAAAACTATGTGATCCCTCTGGCACTCAGCTAACATACTGTCATGTGTCATCTATTTGTAATTAATATGAACCCAACCTCAAAATGGAGCGTCTTAATCTTCTTCTTTTTTCATTGCCGTGTTGCCATTGTGCATGATTGTCTGGTGTTTTCCTTTAGCTGGAGGCTATGCTGACTGACAGCGAGAAAGCTACCAGTTGTGCGTTAGAGGGCATGCAATATGCATGCAGCATGCATAAAGTGAGTGGCAGATAGGACTCAGATAGGACTTTTCTGTTTGAAATTGGATGTACGGGCTGTCAAGGCCAGAAAGTACTTTTTGTTGCCACTCCGTATGCATTCCCGCATAACTTCTGGGTATGATGATGATGATGTCACACACATACCCACTATTGTGCCCTGGGCAAACCTTATTCATACCTTCATGGGCGATATCCCCCCCTTCAGCCAAACCCGTATTCCTCGTCTAAATGTGCAATTGAGTATGATCTGGATGTGGCAGACATTCTTTAGAAGCAGTGGCCAAGTTAAGTGGCAGACATAGGTGACTTCTACAAAAGTGCTGAGGCCAGCAGCAGGACCTCTCCGTGGCCTCTATTGACGTCTCTAAGGCCTTTCAGGGAACATTTTGTGGAGCATCTCAAGTTTCCCTTTCCTCCTTAAAGTACCACTATAGGGTTTTTTTTTTCAAAACGTCCTCGGGGAGACGTTCGGTGGTTAGCAGCGGAATACCGTAGTAATATCAGGCAAAGTCCCAGGCTTGACCATGAGTAGCTGTTTGCATGTGAAAGAGGGTGTTGCTGAGAGGAGGAAGTGTGCCCAGCGAAGACCTGAGTCAATGTGACAACTTGTAGATGGATGTGTTAGCTTGGGACAAAATTCTTCATTTCTCACAGATGCTGTGTTGAAAGCGATTAACAACAGTGCAACATCACTTAAATTTCGGGTTCATGAGAATATACTTTTTTCCCCCCATGCCTATTTTATAAGTTGGCTAATATAAACACACACTTCACAAGCTGTCCTTGGGGTGGGTAGATCTTTTTGCTGTATAGTTGTACCCTTAACAATAGCAAACTGCTTAGTCTCAGCAAACATATATATGAACTGAATATGTATTTCACCAAATTGGATGAAATGTCAAAAAAGTACATAAACCCTACCATATCCCACATGTGGGCATGTCATAATAGGTTTTTTAGCTGTATCCGCAAACATTTTAACCCATTCTGACCGGGCACCCATTTTGGTGTTGGCATCATGTCATGCTTTAGCTATTGAGAAATAGCAGATCTACAAGCTCATATCGCGCCACCGAGTGGCGCGATACGAGCTTGTAGGTCTGCTATTTTTGAAAAAAATCGAAGAACGACTGACATTTTTAGAATCTGATCTCAGGTCAGAATGGGTTCGTCAGACCAGCGTGTGTCCAGTGGAAACCTCGTATGAATCTGATCTCAGGTCAGAATTGGTTAATCATATTGCCGTTTCCGCCACAGAGAGCCTGCTGTGGGTGAAGACAGGGAGTGACTAATGGGAGTGGTACTAGGGGTTAACTGATTGGCAGGTGTTTGTCTCGTGCTCCTGGCTTTACAGTAGCATGATGTGCACTACCTACCTGGGCTCAAGGCTATACACACACACACACAACTAATAGTTTTAGGTGCACGCGTGACGCTTCCCTAGATAATGACTACTGTAGTACAGTAGTATGTCAAGTATGAATGTAGGGATCCTTGTCTAACTGGAGTGACTAGTTAAGGGGCATTGGTTACATTCTCTTACAAAAGACCCTGAGTTGTTCAAATCGAGCCTTTTTTTAGAAGGTTCATGACAGAATGCAATCTTTCCCGATTGCATTCTGTCATATTATATTAAGTGTGCCAAAAAGGATGAGAAGAAATAGATACTTGCACACATGGATTCTTTACTGTAACACTCGGTGGGTGGTGTGCACCGTGGATCCCCCTGATCGGGTTGAAAAGTTTAGTGAGAATTCCTTTTCCCATGACTCCGGAAGGCATAGAAATGTAATCCAGAACACATGGTAGGGTATACTGAGCACCAACAAGATACTGTAGACTGATGTGCTGGTCAACAGATGTGTGGCTAAACAGACCACATGCACAGACAGAATGAAGCATGATTCAATGTACTAGTAGTAGGCTAGTAGCACATGATTTTCACATGTCTATTTGTGTGTTCATTGTTCAAATTAAAGGGTAGCTACAGGGAGCTTACATACTGTGAAGTTGAACTTATTAATCTGTTGTACATAAAATATACTGTGAAGTTGTTTTGAAAGAATAATAATAATAAGCTGGTAAGAATCATCAACTTTATTGTCACATAGTTTTACAAGTAAAAAAGTGTATATAAAAATATACAGAGATTATATGCACAACACATGTACATTTGACGATGCTCTTGGCCCGGAGTCTATTTTATTCTCTCTTTGCTCTTATTTTGCACTCTCTTTCTTTCTTAAAAACTTACATTTTTGTCTCCACCAGCCGAAGTCATGGGGAGAGTATGTTTTGCACTCTGTCCATCCGTGTGTCTGTCTGTCTGTCTGTCCGTCTGTTACCAGCTACTCTCCGGCATCGATGAACCTCTGCCCCAAATCTTCCAGAACGGCCTGTTATAGCGCCACCATGAGGCAGCTTTTCACCTTTTTTTTTTTACCTATAACTGCACCAATCTGCGTGAAACGTTGCAATGCACACTCCCTAAACCTTTGACCTGCATTTTTCACCTGTGCCTTTTATAGCGCCACCAGGAGGCCGACTTTTGTAAAACACATTTTTTGATATTACTCCCCCAGATTCTGTCCAAAAATCCTGCAAATCGTTACACAGTATCTCTATAGTCATGTGCTCAAGACGGATCTGTCCGATATTTCATATTCCATCCTAATTGGCTAACATTGGCTTTCAAAGTTTGCAGGACTGGCCCGTTTTGAATAAAAATCAATCAATCAAATCATGAACAACCTGTTCATGATTTGAGGGCCGAGGGCCACTTTTTCTAGTTACCTACTGTATGCTGCTGCATTGTCTGAAGGAAGCCAGACAAAAATACGTTTTATCTGTACCTGTACACAAGATAATAAAGTACAACCTTGAATCTTGTCTCCCCTGAAATAGACGAGATCCCCAGAAAGACTAATTTGAGAAATGTAGGGAGTGCCCTGAAATATATCATATTTCTGGTGCCACTGGAACACACACATTGAAGTTTACACATTTTTTTAACAAACAAGATGATGTTTTGATCCATATTGGTTACATTTTGGATATTTGTCAAGTCATGTTCGTATTTGTCATGGGATGCAATTGCAACCTAATATTCCACCGTACATTTATTGTTTCTTTGCAGAGATTGATTAAGAAAAAAAAAAGCAAAAGCATTCGTTAGGTTTCTTTATTGTCCCATGCTAAATATTCTCTGTATGAATGAATTGAAATGTAAGATGTATGTGTGCATACAGTGCATCCCACCCCCCCCGAAAAATACGGCTCCCCTGAAAGTCATGGTGTAATTCAACCAGTATGTTGGTTTCCTTTGCAGAAACGCACAGTAGCCTATGCGGTTGTATGCACGCTCTTGGCCCCTCAGAGTTGTTCAAATACTGAATGGTCAGCTGTTTCACCAGCTGTCTAGTCTTTGCTGGGAGTGAATCTATGATTCTATAAACAACACAAAATGTCTTGATCTATTTTAGGGTCCGCCGACCATCGCCTTCCTGTCTTCATTTGCCCATTATTTTGTAGAGTGAATGGTAAACCATGAATATTACCACATGTAATGTGCTGTATAATTGAAAGTGTCTTAACTGGCTGTATCACAGTGTGGTACGTTAACACGACCGCTCAGGATTGCAAGAGGTTGCAGAGGACCATTAAAACAGCAGCTAAAATCATCGGCACTACAGAATTACCCAGTCTCCATAACATCTACACCACTCGCTGTATGAAAAAAGCCCATAACATCATGGAAGACACCAGCCACCCCGCAAATACCCTGTTCAAACTACTCCCTTCCAAAAAACGCTACCAGAGCATCAAATCTCGTACCAGTACCACCCGTCTCAGTAACAGTTTTTACCCCCAGGCAGTCAGGCTGCTGAACAGCTGACCTTGAACTGTATTGCACTTCACTTGCACTTTTCTTTTCCTGTTTTTGTCTTTTCTTGCACTATAGATGTTTGTTTATGTCCTGTGTACGTAAGACTGAGAGTGCTCTGAGCAAAATAAATTTCATTGTATGTATACTCTGTATCTATACAAATGACAAATAAACCTGAACCTGAACCTGAACCTGAACCTGTAAGATAAAGAGACACATACAATTTGTGTTTAAAACTTGTCGACTTAACTCCTTGGATAACGAGATCAATGTAATAATGCACAGGTAGCGTTAGACGATAATACGAGATGCTAAATGAGCATTAATCCAGAAGGATTAAAAACCTTTTTGTTTTTACCAATTTTTTGCCTCCGTTGCTAGCCACCGCCACCATGGAAGTAACAGCCAAAAAGTGTGACTTAGTAGAACATAGGCGATTCAAACATAACAACAAGAGTCGAAGCAGTCGTTTCTACACTATTCCGGGCAGCGCAAATATCTCTATTTTTTCAAAGATAGATAGAAATATACCGTGTAGCGAATATTAGAACCTATACGCCCCCCCCCCCCCCCCATAGGCTACATGCACCTAATTCCATTAAAATAGCAATATCTATTTCTCTGTTGTTGTTTTTTTCTTTCTTCAAAGAAAGATGGAAAAGTACTGTGTAGCTAATATTAGAGGTTATATCCCCCCAATGTTGCACAACAAATTAATAATAATAATAATAAAACTTTATTTGTATAGCACCTTTCATGACATGAAATGCAGCTCTACAAGTGCTTTACAGAGCAATGGAGAAAAAAGAAAAGCAAGGCATTAACAAGCAGTAATGCAATACAGTGAGGACATGAATAACAAAAAATAAAAGATCAATTAAAAGCAATGTTGTAGAAGTTGGTCTTGAGCTGTGCTTTAAAAATGTCTACAGAGGCTGCCTGACGAAGGTACAGTGGGAGCTTGTTCCATGCCGTCGGCCCGTAGAAGCAAAAAGCTGCTTCCCCGTATTTTTTAGTTGCCATTTTTTTAGGCAAAGCGAGCAGGCCAGTGGAAGACCTTAGGGGGCGGTTTGGGACATATTTAGGCAGGCAGTCATGTAGGTAGGAAGGTGCAAGACCATTGAGAGCTTTATACACAAGTAAAATCATTTTAAAATCAATCCTAAAAACAACCGGAAGCCAGTGCAGTGAAGCCAAAACTGGAGTAATATGTTCTCTCATCTTAGTTCTAGTTAAAACTCTGGCTGCTGCATTTTGGACAAGTTGTAATCTGTCAGTTGTTTTCTTAGGCAGTCCAGAAAAAAGTGCACAATATGCACGTGTGTGTGTGTGTGTGTGTGTGTGTGTGTGTGTGTGTGTGTGTGTGTGTGTGTGTGTGTGTGGGGACTGGACAGAAGAGCGGGAGGCGGAGGGGCAGGGGGGCGCGCTGCCCGGAATAGTGTTGAAACGAGTGGTTCGCCAACAAGGGCTCTTCTTATCTGCCGATGTCGTAAATTTCACTGGCACTGGCCACCTATACCGCCCCCTATGGGGACGGGTTTTTAGATGTTAACATCCCCCGGAGTTCAAGAGCCTCCTACCTAAAGAGGGTCTGAGCTTTGACGCTGGCTCGGCAGCTTCGGCTTCAAAGAGTCAGACACTGTGTCCACTCGCACCTACTGAAGAGCGGAGGCACTGTCCCCGCTCCACTGTCCCCCTCTCCGCACTGTCCCCCTCCACTGTCCCCCTCCACTGTCCCCCTCCACTGTCCCCCTCCACTGTCCCCCTCTCCGCACTGTCCCTGCCCCGCTATTGTCCCCGCTATACTCTCCTCACCCTGCCTATCGCAGGAACCTTTCCCTGGCCCGCTGGGCTTCGTCCTGTAACGTGGACTCCTGACACAAATGTCAGTTACTGAGCATATAGGGTTTCTTCCTCTCTACAATCATGTCCAGCCGCAAATGATCAGCTATCGGTGTCTTTCAGTCACTATCAAGTGAGTTCCATCACTCTATCAGAGTCATTTGTCATCGCACAGTGTGTATGTGCATGTTCACATGCACAATCATTTAACATGTCTCACTGTGAGACAATTATTTTGTCAAGATGTTGGCATTTCCGCTGTGAAGGAAATATGAACTACTTGAATGATTGAATGTCAGTCACTCTAAATGTGCACCATTTGCTAGCTGAAAAGACTTATCCTTTGTCCATTCTGTAGATTCACTTCCAAATTACTGATCCTGTGAACCAGAACTAAACCATTATTATCTCTGTGTGTGTGTGTGTGTGTGTGTGTGTGTGTGTGTGTGTGTGTGTGTGTGTGTGTGTGTGTGTGTGTGTGTGTGTGTGTGTGTGTGTGTGTGTGTGTGCGCGCACCTTTTAGGTCTAATACTGCTAGGGCCTGTCCTGATGGCACCCACGCAACCCGCTCTGTGCACAGCTATGAAGACACTCAACGGCAGCCTAGGTGCTAGGCGACGATTCATGGTGAGTGTGTGTGTGTGTGTGTGTTTATACAATATTCTCTCTCTATATATATTAATGCTGTCCAACGATTATTCTTTTTTAATCGAATGATTTGTGTAGTTAATCGCGTGATGACAGACGAAGGCACGTCTGTCAGTCTCTTTGCCCATCACTGATGTGAGCAATGTTTCAGAGCGTCCCCAAAGCTCTGTGACCCTTGGTAGCCACATATGTTAATCCTTTGGAGTAAGACCCCATATAAGGTCGTAACAGTCCCCAAGCTTTGATAGATGTTTTATTGATGTGCTAAAAAAGGCTAAAAAGGCAACATGATTGTCAAAAGTGAAAGTAGTGGCACGACTGGGAGAGATACGAAAGACTGGCAAGAAATCACAGCTAATGCTTTATAACGCAAATGGTTTGACTTAAAATGAATTTAGTCAAAATTCGTAAATTCTGCGTAAAATCCGCTCAGACGTAAATCAATCACATCCGTTTAATAGCTAAAGATTGGATAGGACTTGTTTTGACTACATCTTTCTCTTCTTTGTATGACAGAAACACAACTTCCCCATCAACTACACCATCAGAGTTCACTATAAGGAAGTCTTCAAACTCTCAAACATCCGCAGACTGGTAGGAGAATCTAGACATTCTGCTTATATTTCTGTCTGTCGACCTGTATGTAGCAATATAATTAGTTAGTTAACCTCCTCTCTAAGATCCTCATGCCTCCAGATTCTTTCATCCCAAATGATGTATGACTCATTGAATCCTTTCCTTTCCTGCTCTGTGTCCAAATGAGAGGAGGCGGTGGTACCTCACAGCCTAAATGTATTATGCAAGGGATAATGTACAATAAACCCCAGGGTCACCCTGTCTAGGTTTATTTCCTATAATGATTGTCTTACTATGATCCTGCTTATTAAATGGCTACTTACAAATAAACTTGGATTATTTTTTAAATTTTGATATACAATAATGCAACAAAAAAACTCCCGTCCTCTCCTCTGCCCCACCCCCTCTTCTCTATTCTTTCCTTTTCCACATTAGAGACAGCAGGTGGACGGATTGGAGGATTTAGTTCTCCAGAGGCTGTGGTTTGCGATCAACCAAGGCGTGTTGAAGAAGGTAGAAACAAACAATCATTTTTATGACGTAAAACACCCTGGGGGGCTGTCTTTTGCGTGTCTTAAGTACCAGGTCTTATTCCCTAACTTGAGTAAACTAAAGACCTGGAGGCGTGATCAATGCCATTTGGCTATTCTGAGTGGCCAAAGAGCATTGATCACGCCTCCAGGTCTTTAGTTTACTCAAGTTAGGGAATAAGACCTGGTACTTAAGACACACAAAATACAGCCCACTAGTAAGTCATATGCAGTGCAGTAAACTAATGTTGAAAGTTTCAACAAGGTTGTATTGCTAGCCTTGCCTGGCCACACCCTAACTGAAATGTACACTAATAGCACCTGTTCCTCATGATTAACGTCTTGATTACTATTGCAATTGATGTGTAAACTGATAATGTTGTCTTATGCAAACTGTCAATGAGTGCAGTCTCAAGTGTCTAGCTGACAAGCTGTTAAGAAACGGAAAAAACAAAAACATATAATTATGTATTGTAAAGTATTCTGTGTTCTGTATTCTTATGATCAATGAGAATGGGCACTGATTAATGAATGCACGTCTAAGGTTCTGAGGGTTATGTCAGATAGACACCCGTCCCGTAAATACACTGCAGAGCTGGAGAGCCGCTTCAGGGACACCGAAGGGGTCTTCGTACAGTCGCACCCATCTGAGGTAAGCTACTGTAAACAAGACTGCTCTGAAAAGTAAAGTAAAGTGAGCACCTTAGAGAATGCTCCCATACCGATTCATTTACTATCACCATGTGATGTTTCAAGTGTGAGCTCTGTTTACTGTACTACAACTGTTTAATGTTGTCGATGAAGTCGTGCTTATGTCATTTTGTGGATAATGTGTACGTCTGTGTCCAGGTATTAGAGAAGGAACTTCCAGAGCATATCCAGGAATTCTGGGACAAATTGACAGAGGAGCCAGAGAGAGTACGTAATTCTAGCTGGCGGACTCCCAAATTCCTGTTGGACAACTTCCTCCGTACCATGCACTGTCTCTTCAAGGACTGCTTCCCAAGCACAGACCCACAACATGACTGTGAGTATAGCCGTTGAATGGGGGAGTATTGTTTGAAACAGTTACAGTGAAGGAAACCCATACAGTACATGTAGGAAAAGCAAAAGCAGGAGTGCTGTTTTTTTTATCGCGGCCCTGCCTGCTTAGACACTTGAGACCAATGGTTAGCTAAGGATGCTCTAACCGTTTTCTGGATGTTATTTCTGGAATGTCATATATGTAGATGTTAAACGGTGAGAGACCCCAGTGTGGAATCTTGATTCTCAGTCTTCCAAGCCTGCTTCACTGCATGGCCCTCACTGGTCTGTAGGATGACAGCATCTCTATGATGACGTTCACCATATGCCCATCTGGGATTGTCCTCATTAGGGAAAATTCGGATTCAGCTTCAACCAGCTGATGACTGCTCAGATCGGTATGATGACTCAGTGCTCTGGGCAATAGTTACAGTAAGGGTTGAGGGGGCTCAGGGGCACTGACTGACAACACAGTCAGGATGCTACCCAATGAGCTGCGGCCACTCCAGAGAGGTCTCTTGGCAGCAGTCATTTATTAATGTGTCTGTGTGACTTATCCATGAGACATGTCTATAAAATGGGTCTGTACTCTCTGAATAATGCTTCTGCACTGGACCACGAAAGGCAGACCATGGTCAGAAGGAGGAGAGGACACTGGAGCAGCACGGACATTTAGAGCCTTTTATTAGGTGCTAGTATACAGAATAACGACTAACATTTCGACTTATGCGGTCTTCATCTTAAACATTACTTTTTTTTCCTTTTTTTTTTTCACTGTTTTGTTTATTTTTAGACTCAGGGTATACAGTAAATCAAACAAAATGACAGTATATGTGACACACCCATACAGAACATATCAAAGAAATAACATGTACATATATAAATGTCGTGAACACCATACACAAAATATTGTGGCAGCATCAAATAAAATAATAAACATTACTTTGAAACAACGTTGTCTCTCCTCTTTTTCAGACTGTGGTGTCTCCCATTGGAGGAAAGGCAGGAAGAAATTGCAGCCGGCCACAACCTTGCAGCCGGCCACAACCTTGCAGCCGGCCACAACCTTGCAGCTGGCCACAACCTTGCAGCCGGCCACAACCTTGCAGCCGGCCACAACCTTGCAGCCGGCCACAACCTTGCAGCCGGCCACAACCTTGCAGCCGGCCACAACCTTGCAGGCAGCCACAACCTTGCAGCCGGCCACAACCTTGCAGTCAGCCACAACCTTGCAGCCGGCCACAACCTTGCAGCCGGAAAGCTGAGAACTCAGAGGGTGTAGTTGTCCGTGTTGAACTCATTAGGGATTAGTTTTATAATTTCCCAAAAATCAAAATGGATAAACGGACAGTCCACCCCTAAAACAAAATTCAAACGATGTTTGACAGTTTTTGTCTAGGTTTCTGAAAATTGAACCAGCCTCTCCCACAGCTACACAAGTTGTATTTAGGATGACATCAAGACACAAATCCTGACACTGCTCATTACCATAGAGAGGATCACTTTGTGGCTACTATTTTCCTTTTACAGAGAAATGGTCTTTTTTAACCTTTTAACCAATATAATGAAATTGGATGACATTTGGATGTAAATGCTAACAACAATTATGATATCCCCAGAAGTCAGGTTATGTCTCTTGATTTCAGTTAAGGTTAACAGGACTTGATTCAGTTTTAAAACTGATTCTGACTTTACAGTAACACGGTATGTGTGTGTGTTTGTGTGTGTGGGGGAAGCTGATTCCCAGACAGCAAAGACTTTATGGTGGAGTGGAAACGTTGCTGTTACTTTGCTCCTTCACAACCCGGAAACCTGTTGTGCTTCAATGGAATCAGGGCTGTAGAAGAAGAGAGTCGCCACACGATTTGATCTCGCCGCAAAGCGGGGTGCTATGGGCTATAGTTCCAAACATTGGAACTATCCCATTGAGATAGAATGAGCACTTCCGCATTCCATTATTACAATGGGAGTCAACGCTAGTGTTGTCACTCTCACACTAGATCACTCTGAATGGAACCAGGATGGTTCACCCCCAAGGACCAAAGAGAGGACTAGACAATGATGTCGTCGTGAAGTTCAGGGACCAGAATTAATTAAAACAAGAGTACTTTTTATTGAAATGAAAAAAGAAGGGCAAAACGGGGTAACTGTTGACTAACAGTGGCTATTGACTTCATCAATATATTCAACTAAACCTTCTTTCTTTAGGTTCAACATTTTTACACCAATTGCATGCACAAATGCATGTACTGTACTGCCGTCTATTGGGCCACATACAAAGTGTTTGTTTTACAGTGTGTGGTGGGCTCAGAGTATAGTTTTGAACGTTTGAATCTGCTTGCATTTGAACCTCCCTGTTCCGGGCCATAGGAAAACACAATCCTCACCCTGTGATAGGTTTCTATTCAAACCACAGATCCTATTTTATTTTATTTTCAGCCAATCACGACAATGACTTATGTATAATTTATTTGGCAACTATATAATTCTAACAGCCCTTTAAGAGAGACTGGCAACATGGCTAGTCAGTTAGCTGTTCTCTGTAAGCAGTTAGATGATGTTGTGCTAGTCTGGGATCAAAATACTTCTTCGGGTTGGGGGGCATATGTTAGTCCGACGTACCAATAGTCTGACATACGTGTGAACCTTTAGCGAGACACGAGACAGTATCACGCTAAAGGTTCACAAAGTTTATTACACACATACAGGAAATATATAGAGCTGGATCCCAATGACGTGACCACAACACTTGAGACATAACAACCGCTAACTGCAGCAAGCTGACCTTGCTGTCTGAGATGTCTCCGTAGCTAACTGTAAAGTATGCTACAGTTCAGGCAGTACACAATACATATCTAGTCCATTGTGTATTCACGTACAAGTACACAGCCATGGGCGATCAGATTACAACACATACGTGGCCGGTTAACCTTGGCTCCGACATACATGGCCGGTTAAGACTCACCCGTGGCTTCTGCGTGTGGTTAGTGTTAGTTTAGGGTTTGGGGTAACGTGTCGGACTATTGCGTGTTGGACCAAATATATGCAACCTTTCGGGTTTCTGATCACTTAATTCCTTGCGATCTCGCGCATCATAATTTTAGGGCCTAACCATTGAAACCCGATCATGCTATAGGCTTTCCTCCGAGGTGGAAAGCCTGTGACGCGAGGTTATCTCTGGTTACATTGCACAAGGTCTGACTCTACACCTTATATTGTGTTTATTGCGTAGAACAGCGGCTGTCTGGCAAACCGGAAAGGGGCGGGGGGGTAGTTGAATGTAGCAGAGTATACCTGCCACAGGAGGATTCCCCTTCGACCCATAGATGATTGGTTTCCCTTGCGGGAGAGACCCTTCAAATCCAGGTGGTAACAATTGCTTTAGCTCTAGAGCAGAAATAGAAACCACAATGAGTTCAAATGTGTTAAAAAAATATGGAAAACCATTAAGGCTTGCTTTTGCATTGTAATAGTGTACAATTGAGTTATTGCGTCATCAAGCCTGTCGAGCTTGTCCCTGTGTGCACGCACAGAGGAATCCACGCCAAATCAGTCCATGTCAAAATTGGTAACTTGACCACTTAAACCTAATACTTTGTTGACTGGGGTCCTCCTTGGGCTCTATACCTGTTCAACTAATTCTTCCTTCTACACCAAGGGCTCTATTTTCGTCCATACTAAACCCCTTAGGCCTATCCCTAAACTTCTTTGCCTTTTTTCTTTCTTAAAAAAAAAATAATATTTTGAAAATAGAATTTGAATAGTTAAAATAGCCAATCTACAAGCTCACAACGTATCGATGTAGATCGCCTAGTTGAACTATTCAAAAAATGTTTTCAAAACAGTAAAAAAGACAAAGACGTTTAGGGATAAGGGGTTTAGCATGGACGAAAATAGAGCCAAATCTCTTCACCAAAAATAATCAATCTACAAGCTTGCATGTAAAGAAAGAAAGGGGTTAAGGAAGAAACAGCTTCAATTTCTTATGAGGCTGACCATGACCATGCATTTTTGTAAGGCATCTGATTACTTCTGGAGCCTTTAAGGTCACCTGGCAAATTTCCAAGAAATAGGCTAAGATTGTCTGGGAAAATGTGTAAAGTTTTTGCATATGCACAGTATAGGTTATGTGACGCCTCTGCTTTTATATTCTGTCAATTCTACTTTGCACTGTAGTTCTGCATACCCACATACCAAGACCAAGGCAAGGGTATGAACATATATGTATGCTATGAATGATATATGGTATATATACACATATAAGTGGCTGGTATGTGATGGATTGACCACATTAATCTGGGAGTCACCAGTATTTGCTTAAGTTCAAAGGTTAATCGCTGGTATATAGGAGATGAAACTCATCTGTGGGCTTTATCATGACAAGATTCTGGAGAAGTGTGTAACTGGACTAATCTTTGAGAGGTTCACGACCGAAGCCAAGTGCATCTTTTATGGATAAAGGGCTTTACAGTTTGGCTGACCGACAGATGTCCACATTTGGAAGTGCATTGGACGTTCAGGATTTCTCCAGGAATCTTTTTTTGGACATTGAAATCGGTTTTCATGGAGGAGATGGATTTCTATGACTGAAGAAATGGACCGCCATTTGGCAAATTAAATCAGACTACTGGGAATATACCACTTGGGAAGAACAGTGTTGTAATATCCATCACAGCACCGGGAAAATGATTACTGTACATTCATTAATCTATGAAGCCATTCATTCGTTCATTCATTCATTCATCCATCCATTCATTCATTCATTCATTCATTCATTCATTCATTTTCAACTAAGGGCTATTTGTAGAATCGGCCTCACGTCTTAATGGGTTAACGTGTGCCTGGGATCAATCATCTACTTTGTGAGCAACGTCCAGAAATAGTGCAGTGTTGCACTGTGGGCTGGGCTGGAAGGATCATGTCACACTAGCTTGCATGCTTTTCCCACACCAGGCTTTTTAGGGAAGAAGGTGGATGTAGATCACCAAGCTGTGGTAGCAAGGGTAGAAACCTTTCAAATGTACTTGTAGTTGCTATTTTTTGAGGGACAGATTCTGATAAGAAGCAACCAACCACACAATGCATTGCTGTCTTTCAGAATACACTGCGCCACTTATGAGAATAACAGTGTTGAAGATCCCTCATTGTGATTACTTCCTCATGTTTTTTCATCTGTCCCCATGGCCCATGGCCCATTTTCTACAGTATAATTTTCCAGTCTGGAAGCATGCCATACTCCTGCACCTGGTCTAATGCCTGCAACTAGTTGTAGCTGACTTGCTGGTTTAGTCAGTTTGTTAAAGTACATTTACACTCTATAATACCTTTATCATTTTTGGGCTAAGCACTAAAAGGTAGTTAATGATTAAAAACTACTGAATGTGAAGTTTGTGAACTTGCATAGGCTTCCCCCACAATGGAGATCATAGTTGGTCGGATTTTCTTCCAAAATGTGGTCATATCGAATATCCAACATATCACTCACAATAATGTGCAGTAAAGTGCAGCTTTACTAAAAGGAATTAAGGAAATTGATTTTACGTTGTTTAGTAGCCTAACACCAAAATGACTTCAAGTGAAATTATCCATCCAGTTTTACATTGTCAAGCATACAGCTGGGCTATATATTATATTTTACCTATAAGGATATAGGAACTGTTTTCCTTCAACAGAAGATGAATAGTCCTTCAACATGAATTAGCAATAACAAATAAACTAAACCTATTTTATGACACTTTATGCAACACAATATTTGTTTACTGAAATCACCATAGTAGTGACTTCCAACATTAGAGACCCAGAACACGACACTGAGCATAGCCCTGCTTTGCATTGGTACTAAAATAGTTTGGGGGGGTTTGTTTCATGCCCGAAAGTTTTCTTGTGGGAACGAGTGCGAGTGCCTGCTATAGCTTGTGGCTTAGTGGTGATTGTTTGTCTTGCAATTGGTTTGATTCAAACAATGACGTGAAAATTAAGTGCATGTACAACTGTAATTTTGTGTCCAAAACAATGGTTCAGTGGAAAAAAGTTTTTAATCACTTATCATATATACACACGCACGCACGCACGCACGCACTCGCACACACACACACACACACACACACACACACACACACACACACACACACACACACACACACACACACACACACACACACACACACACACACACACACACACACACACACACACACACACTTTGTTTTGCTTAAAAACATACTTAATTCACAGTCCATTGTTCTTGGAAGGTCATTATAGCTTTATATGCTCATGGCCCAGTCAGGCAGATAGACAGCTAGACAGATGCTTCACACACAGACAGTCCGGTATTGTTTTTTCTTTTTTTTTACTAAAGAGCAAGGTTATGCAATTTTACTTGTGGGTGGAAATGGTTGACAACACATGAGCATCAGAGGTTGTTGTATTCTATGAGTAAATTACTGTAATGCAATAATATGTTTAACTCCCCCAAAGGAGATAGCATGGTCATGATAACATCTTTCTTTTCATACAGGCCCCTTTTCCACCGGTTGGTTCCCAGTGGGAACCGGTTCAGTTCTTTTTGGTTTTTAGTCCATGAGCCAGAGCTCCAAAATTGAAACGTTAATTATGAATTGAGTGTGCAAAACCATCTATATTAGATTGTTATCACCATTAAACTTCCCCAGTACTTACACGGAAACAATGATTTGTTGTATTACACATTAGTGACATTTTACATTTTTAAATATGCAAATGAGGCATTATGTAGGAAAATATTCAAAATAATCTAAAGCTACTACTGTGGAAGGGTTATCATGTATTAATTTACTTGTATTGATCATATAAACAATTTAATATAGGGTATAATTTGCCCACCAAAAAAACCCCCAAAACCAAAAATAACTGAAGCGGTTCCCATTGGGAACCAAGCGGTTGAAAAGGGGTCACAGAGGAAACGTTCTGAGTGAAACTCCTCCCTATGCACTGGCCCTATAGTGATGGGCCCATGACCCTGCTCTCTGGGGCTAAATGCTGCATGAGGGGGAACTCTGAGACATTAAGTGCACTTTTATTTTCCCCTTTCTGTTTTCAATATTGTACTGTTACTGTAAATGCAATATCACCAGATAAAAGTAATATATTGTAAGTCATATATACACACTTATAAGTGGGCTATACTCATAACCGTTAGAAAATAGCAACTATGCAAAATAAAGGGACACTTTGAATGCGGTTCTGGTGCATTTTAACAGGGAGTTTGATAGTTTTATAGGTTTTAATAGCATCTGAGAATGATGTGTATGTTTTGTAATTACATCTATTACAAACCCAAACCGAAAATCAGGAGAATTTCAGGATAGGGAGCCAATAAGGAAACAGGCTAAAACATTCAGGAGTCTCCTGTCAGGAGTGTTGGAAGGTATGGGTTATATGCTCCAGGCTTGGAAGCCAAGTTGTGCCACTCTTCTGTAAGGATGATGTCGAATTAGTTTGGAATGCTGTACAGTAATGCGACGGATTTACACACACACACACACACACATGGATTTAGCCAAGACTTTTATCTGAATTATTTTCTTTTCTTCTCATTCTCAGTATATGTAAATCTCTCTTGAAATGATCTTTTAACAGAGTTTATTCGAACCCACATTCATCATGCAAAAGCTCTAAAGTGATGTTGAGACAATAATGCTGATAATTTAAGCAATCAATGTACATTATGTGTATTATTCTATAATATTCATATATGTATAGTTTTTTTTTTAAATTAGAAACACAAGGACAGCATTTTATGGAATATTTGAATTCTTATTTTGGACATAACATGCTATTTCTCAAAGTTGACAGAATAACTTATTATTGATGATAATTGCATAAAACTGAAAGGTGGCTATGTTGTCTGACTATACGGTCTGAAGATAGATTTTATGAACAGATTTTTATACAAAAATATTGATATTATTTATTTTTGGAAATATATAATGCTATGTGACAAGGCTTTTTATAATAAAAAAAAGTATAAAAAAAATAAAATCCTCTTTTTTATAAACAAGGTTTGTACAGAGTCCATTCATTTCTATACCACCTCCACCATTCCCTTTCTTTGGATAGATTACATTGGCCTTTTTTATTATCTTACTCAGCTTCTTCTATGAAGAAGTATTATTTTGGTACTATGAATGAATGAATGAATGAATGAATGAAAAACTTTATTCTGAACATAACAAGTCAAAGAATTAACAGAAGTACAATATAGAAGAAAAAAATAAATAATAATAATAATAATATTCCCAAAGTATAAACAACAAGAAAAAATATATAATAATAATAATAAACAAGCCACACTGGCCGCGTAAGTATAATTGTTTTTTTCTCTTCTTTTTATTAATATATATATATATATATATATATATATATATATATATTTTTTTTTAAACTTTTGTATGTTCAGAAAGGAGTAGGTTGAAGTAAAAAACGTATATAACCCTACCCCTTTATAGCTTAATTTCAGCGTCATCGCTTGACGTCATCACATAACTACCAACATGGTATAAACTAAAAAATTCACAGAGAAACCAAGTACATTAAATAGTGTAATAGTTTAAGTCATTGTATAAGCGCTATAATATATTCTATTCTATATATCATATTATGATCAATAAAAAATAATTTATATATTTCATATAATACATACATAAGGTATATTTTATATATATATACATATATATACATACATATAATATATATATATATATATATATATATACACATATACCTTATGTATGTATTATATGAAATATATATATATGTACATATTTTGGTACTATGAAGTTTAGTTATAAAGTATTAGTATAATCATTAACACATTAATTTGATATAGTGTGAAAGTGGTCTCAAGACACTAATTACCAGTGGTGTAATTAACGTAACTACAAGTAAGTAATTTCCAATACACCACATCTGAGATCCAAATAATGTACTTTTACTCCACAACATTTATTCGAAAACTTTCTTTCCTATACTTTTTTTTTTTACTTTTTTTTAATTACAAAACATACATTAACCTTTATACATTTCAGCCATTTGAAAATAGACAATCTACAAGCTCACAATGAATCGCAATGCGAAGAATTGTGAGCTTGTAGTTATGTGCTATTTTCAAAAGATTTTTATACATTTGAAAACTACATTCATTCATTCAGTTCGTTAGTAGTTAGTTAAAGTAGTTAAGTAGTTATACCGGTAAATGGAGCACAAGTTGATATAGCTTCAGGTCCATTCAAGGAAAGCATGATTGTTTAATGTTTATCTATAGTACTTAACTTAATTGAGTTATTTCACAACAAGATGTGCACATGGTAAATGGCACTTTACATAGATTGTGCATTACATTCACACACACATTCATACACTGATGGCAGAAACCATGCAAGGCACCAACCGGCACATCAGGAGCAATTAGGGGTTCAGTCAGTGTCTTGCTCAAGGACACTTTGACACTGACTCTGGGGAGCCCGGGTTCGAACTGGCAACCTTGCGGTTACCATCCAGCCACTCTACCCCTGAGCCACCAGGGGGGCAGTCAGACAGATATTTTGTGAAGCCACAAGGAAATCGGGATTTCCTGAAAGTTCATATAATGGCCTGTTGTGGCGCTGTCATTGGGCCCAAAAAAACCCCATAGCCCCATAGAAGTCCATGTATTTGGGCCCAACTTCACCTAGACTACAGTATTACCTTAATAAACATGGTCATGAATACTTTTTGCTTCCAGTCACTAGTTTAAAGTCTCATTTCTAATGTCATAATATTCTTTTTGGAAAATTATGGTCCCATTTATTTAAAAAAATGACCATAAAGTTGCATGTTCTGAGGGGCGTGGCTACCGTTACAGTCTATGATCGGGATTCCCCACCCACTCGAGTCAAAATAAAGTAAGATGGGCCAATGGGCCAGCTGGGCCCAAACAGATCTAGAAAGATGGCGACTTACAATTCAAGGACTGACAGGCTTCATTTTACGTTCATGTTAGACCCGGGGAACGCTTTGTCCATATTTTTTACAGTCTGTGGGGGGGACATGACAGGCCAACAGCACTCACACCAAGGCCCTCCCCCGCTCGATCATGATTGGCGGAAGGCCCCTCTCTATCCTGATTGGATGAAGGCAGGGCCACCTAGCCAAAAATGAAACCTAACTGGGTTTTTTTTACCCCAGGGGGTTAACTGGTCATATGGTTATGACATATGGTTATATGGTCAGCACACTCTATTATGTAGGGAGGATTATCACAACAAAACAAAAAATACGTGATTTTTGAATTAGGTGAAATCACTGAATATACCTTTAACCCTCTAACACCCGCATTCATTTCTACTTGCAAAAAATAGATGTCAACCTTACTACTACTTTGTACTACTAGGACTGACACTAAAACATATGTTAAAAAAAATAAAAAAATAAAGTTTGATGGAAAATTTATAATAATTATATAATAAATTAATAATTTACATTTGGGGGATATCTTTCACAATAATGAATAAAACATGTTCTAGACATTCTAATGATCACAAAAAAACATATATTACAATTATTGTACCTACTTCTATTAGGGTAAAGGTCAAAAGTCTTAGGTTAAAAAAAAAATCAAAATCGCACAGAGTCCAGACATTTTTAATTTGTGTGAATTTCAGCCTCTGTGGGGGGTATTTATATGCAAATATCATGACCAATGGCATTGAAATGGCATTGCAATGAACATCACTGATGACGTTTAGGTGAAAAAAGAACAGAAAAAATAATAATAATTTAGTAATTAAATAAAATAAAATTGTTGCTAAAAAGCAACGCTGGGTCTTAGAGGGTTAAAGGTCTTTTTTAATACTTTCTGAAACGTCTATGGGAAAAATGAATGGGAAATTCTCTTCCGGGCCATGAAACGGGGCGGGACTGCGTTTCATCCAGTGGCTATGTTTTGGCGTTTCCTGTACAGTTTGTCCTTCCTCGCTTCTCGTCGTAGTTTGCATTGTTTTCCTCTTTGCATGGAGCTGTCAGCCGACATTGGGAGGAAAGTACATTTCGTTCATCTGAGTTGTTGTAACCCCTATGGTAACAATAACAACTCTAACAGGGTTCTGAAATGTTTTCTAACGGTGGAATTCAGATCCCGGGGCGCCTCCCGTTGCTTTTGACCCACGAAGGGGTGCTTTTACCTGGATCCACGATGAGAATCAGCGTGGACACGCCACGAAATATGCAGCTTGTCAAGAGCAGATTGTTGAAGGGGACTTCGCTGAAAAGCACCATCATAGGAGTAATTCCCAACACCAGAGACCCAGAACACGACACAGAGGATCTTCCGACTTTGCATAGGTTTGGGTTGGATATCAAATCTCAAGTTCAAGTTATATTGCTGAAAACTTCTTGCATCTTGTCATAGGACTGATGATAGGACTCGAGCTAATTAATGCAAGGACATGAAAATGAAGTAATGAACTGCATGTAAATAAAAAAATGTCATGAATATTGTAATATTCCAAAACGAAGGCTGTGCTAATATTTACTCTATAATCCAGTCAGCTCTAGAAATCAAAGGAAATTTGGTCTAGAAAGGTCGTTACAGCTAGACAGAGGATTGAGCCTTACAGATGGACTTGAACCTTTGATCAGACCAGTGATTTGCATCGGTTAAAACAACGATACCAATGTTGCAATAGAAGTTTCCAGTAGACCCCTTTCACCTGTTAATACAATTAGTTACTGTGATTCTGAGTGGAGATGATTGATTGATTGATTGAAATATTTATTAACAGTTTGCAGAATTACAGTACATTTCAAGCACAAACTCAATACAAAGACTGTTAACTGTGAGTGGACAACCCAATTAAGCATTACACTTGTTTTCAAGAGGGTCCACCTTGTTCAATTCATCAAAACATTTAGAGACGTACAAATAGACACTTCTATATAGTCAAAGAACAGAACAAGAATTCATCATAAAGGAGGTAAAAATGGAAAAGAAACATACAGTGAGGGGAAAAAGGGGTGGGCGGTGGGGGGGATTCAGATTTTTACGGGGTCCAGTTTCGAATTGCAGCCGTCCATAGGTGCCCTTTGAGAGAGGTTTTGAAGGAGTCAAGGGATTAGCATGTCTTAATGACTGTTGGTAGGGCGTTCCACATTTTGGTGGCATAGGAGTGAAAATAATTTAGTCCCGAATCTGGGTTGTACATGGTTCGTTGCACTCACTCTGGTGTTGTGGGTGTGGACTTTGTTAACATTAAGGTGTAGTATTTAGACAGGTACATGGGATACAGGCAGGGTGTATCGAATCTTGTGGACCAGACTCATTGCAAGATGTCTGTCGTCGACCCTAAGCCATTCCAGCCTGTCAAAGTGGGCAGGGGTGAGGTGGGTTTGGGGGCTGAATCGGCTGATACACAATTCAAATGAACAAACAGTCATATGCATTCATCACATTTAAAGATAAACCGTATTGTAAAACAAAATATTGTCTAACATTTTTTACATCGGCAACGAGCTATGAGCTTGTATATCTGCTATTCTTGTGACACGCACACTCACTCATCTATAACATAGCTACAATCAATGACACAGATGCTTTCCCGGTCTTATTGGATTAAATAATGTGCTTTCATTTTCCAGCTCTTTCTGTTCCTGTCTGTCTTTCCAAATGTCCATGATCCAACGTTCTCTCTCGTGTTAGCATTGGTACAGCAGGGATGGCAGTGCAGGTAGTGGGCAGCAACTGGCCAAAGCCCCACTACACCCTCCTCATCACTGGGGTGTGTCGGTTCCGCGTGTCAGGTCTGCTGAAGGAGCGCCCGTTCCCACTGGCTGAGGTAAACCTCTCTCCATCATTTAGTAGGGGACCACCTGGAACCTCCTCAAGGACCACCGGTGGTCTCCGGACCACTGGTTGAAAACCACTGCTCTACAAGGTTTATTTGCCTAGGATGGCATAATTCCATACAGGCCAAATCTTTTTTTTTTTTTTTGTAATTGTTTGAACAGCTGCAATATTTGCAGAGTTTTGCTCATGTGTTGCGACATTTCCTGTTGTGTGCTGCCTGCCTGCACCAGCCACTCACTGTGCTGCCCGGTGTCAAACACAGCCACATTCACCACTGATTTCACCATTCACTCACTGTGCTGCCCAGTGTCAAACACAGCCACACCACTGATTTCAACAGCCACTCAGAGCTACTGCATGTGTATTACAGTCACAACAGCATTTTATGACATGCAAATTGGAAAGGAAATCTACATATTTCAATCACATTTATTTATTTATTGTGGTAAATATTGTTTTTACAAGTTACGTGTGTGTGTGTGTGTGTGTGTGTGTGTGTGTGTGCATGTCTGTATACTTATATCTTTGTGGTTGTAAATGGAAGGTGGAACAATTGGATCAATTGGAGCAGTATACAGGCACAGAAGACAACACAGCACAGGATGGAGAGCTGGGAGAGCTCTCTCAAAAGTTCTATCAAGCTGCTGTCCAGGTGTGTGTGTGTGTGTGTGTGTGTGTGTGTGTGTGTGTGTGTGTGTGTGTGTGAATCTCTAGTCAGTGAGGCTCTTGGCTCCATTGAGCATACATTTAAAAAATGAGTAAAAAAATTAGAGTACTTTTTCCACCACTGCAAGTTGTACAGTTGACCTAATAATGATCATCACACACTGTGTGTGTAGTTGGTTGGTATGTTGGACATGTCCGTTCCAGTGGTGGCCAAGTTGAGGCGTCTGCTGGACAGCCTGCCCAAGGAGACCCTCCCTGACGTCGTGGCGTCCATGATACGTACCTCAAACAAGGAGAAACTCCAGGTATAGTTTATGCGTGCCACACATCTGGGTATAGATGTGATACGGTACGTAGCTTGCACACCATATACTCGAGGGGTTAATGTTGTAGCGACTACTTCTTCCCATCAAACCAAATAAAAGTATTGCTATGAGGCTGAGCTGTCAGCAGGAACTGAATGACACATTTCAAACAAATCCAGAAAACTTCTTGCTGTTAAGGTGATTTATTGATAGAAAAACAAGGTCCAAAAAACTACTGAAAAGGTTGATAAAATAAACGTAGGTAAACGTGGGTAAACGGGCATCAGAAAATATTGAGCCTAAAGCTCACCCCTATTGTTCTCTCACTGAATGCCACTGCCCAGACACACTGACAGCTGACATACCTAAAGGTAATTAGCAGACACACAGCAGTAGCTCACCAATTGGGTAGGAAAAGTGGAACATCAAAACCAAGAAAAATAAACAAAAAATGTAATATATATTTTGCATATACAGTGGGTGTATGTATACAGTGTTCTGCAAGTCCCATACGTCATACGCTGACATGGCAATCAGCTGACCAATTGGGCAGGATATTTAATGCAACCTAAGTCTGCGTTCTTTTGTCTAATTGTGCTGAGGAGGGAGAAAAATGTAGCCGAGCCGAATGCCAAGGTGAAATATTATATCCACACTTGTAGTCTCATTCTATAACATATTGGTTCAATCTATTCGTGAGTTATCTGACTGAACTGTAAGTTGGGCTTTTCTGCAGGTTTTGCACGTGAATCTGTCTTTAGTACCTTTTAATTAAGTAATTTCCAAACAAAGTAAAATTGGGAGACCCTCGTCATTGGATTCTTCAATATCATAGTTGAATATTTTTTTTAATTAATAGTTAAATAATAGTTCTTATTAGTTATATAATAACGACTTGGTGACTGTCAGGAGGCATAGTGTATGGTTGTCTACCTTCCCCAGGCCAACTGGGAGGATCAGCAGACAGCAAACAACTCAATTGGGGAGAATGAATAAATTGCAATACAATATTCTTTTGGTTGGTTGAAATTATGTAGCACTGCACATAGTAAGGGCATTTTATCAGGTATTTGACCAATCTGGGAACTAAATCGTTACCAAGAAATTTCTTCACCAATGTGTTTCTAAAGGTGTCTAATAACATGTACTAAAAGTTTGAAATTCAACTCCCAGGGGAAATTGAGTTATTAGCATAATATGTGACCATACCCATAACATCCTATATAAAGAAAGGCATGTGACATATGAAACTAGGGGGTTTTCATGATTCTGAATCCATTCCAAGCATTAGTTTTGCACAAAAAACACTCCTTGGGAGGAAAACGGCCATAGCCGTCATCACAAACGTGATGAGGTCAGCAAGTGGATATGGCCTAATTTAGCCCAAGGAGTGTTTTTTGTGCAAAACTAATGCTTGGAATGGATTCAGAATCATTAAAAACCCCTCATTTCATATGTCATATGGCATATGCTACTTAAAGAATGATGAAATTTTGACTTTTTGGCCTTATATAGGGTATTATGGGTATGGTCACATATTTTGCTAATAACACAATTTCCCACAGGAGTTGAATTTCAAACTTTTAGTACATGTTATTAGACACATTTAGAAACACATTGGTGAAGAAATTTCTTGGTAACGATTTAGTTCCCAGATTTTCATAGATTTATCTTACTAACAGTACTATATCCATGGATTTGCGTGTACTGTACAGGTCCTGGATGCAGTGAGCTTGGAAGAACGTTTGAAGCGGACTCTGCCCATGTTGACCAGACAGATAGAGGGGCTGAAGCTGCTGCAGAAAAGCAGGAAACCCAGGCCTGACGATGACAAGAGGGTAACATGCTCACACACACACGCACACACGCACACACGCGCGTGCCAGATGTTACAGATTTATTCTTTAAGGAGAATTCCTGATTAACCATTTTCTTACCTTAACATTCTATTATATTCAATAAAGAGTGCCTGGTACAGGTGATTTCTGGGCTGCCAGTCTGAACATAGCCCCATTCAGACTCCCTCCCTCCCGCCCGCTGTCTCTCTTCCTCTCTCCCTTCCTTTGAATCTCGTGTCTGTCTTCCAGGTGTTATCGGTGCGTAAAGGCGGGGTGTTCCCGGGCCGCCAGTTCTCCCTGGAGGAGGAAGCGGAGGATGATGATGATGGGGATGACACTGTGGCTCTGGAGAGGAAGGTGCGCGGGGCCAACATGCACGAGGCGGCCCTCAAAGTCTGCCTCAAAGAGCTCAAGAGGTACATTTTATTATCCACTCCTAACAGCAAGGGCTTATCAATACAGGCATAAACAGCCAAATTTGACTGTGGCAGGACTTTGCCTTGTCCGTGGGTAATTCTAGATTTTGTTTTTACACACCATTACAATGTTCTTATTTTGATCATCCCAATTTACTGAATGTCCGTCTCCAGATCTTCTTCAGAATATGTATTTTTGCATTCTCAGAGTTACAGACCTATAATTAAGCAATATTACACGTGAGGGTATGCTATACTGTCATTAACACAATTACTTTCTTTCGAAATAGGAGCTCGGGGTGCCGGGCAGATATGGCAGCTTTTACTCTGAAAGCCCCCCCCCCTTCTGTTCCGTACAAAAACCGGAATGCATAATGTTGCTTGCTTATCTCGCGATGATAAAGTCTCTCTAGAACAGGGGTGCACACACTTTTTTGACTTGAGAGTTACTTTCAAAATGACCAGCTCAACAAGATCCACCCACCGAAAACACAATACCATTGCTGAAATGGAATAGGTAGAGTTTTCTTTTGTATTTAATTTGTAATCTACCGACATTTGTGCGCAGCATTATGGGTTTGAGCTGACAGGCCCTTTTTTATGTCAGTCAATCAATCAAGTCAACTTAATTCATGCCAAAAATAGTTTTTAGATTTAAATTTAAATATTCTTTAGGGGCATGTCAATTGTCATGTGATCTACCTGCACAGCCATTGTGATCTACTGGTAGATATCTATCTTTTGGTCACCCCTGCTCTAGAAGCAATACTATTCTAAACGAGAGGCATTTTGAAGTCAGAAATGATGACTGAAGTATGCCCGTGTGGTCAAAACCATGGAGAGCTCCCTAGATTAGGAGAGACGAGCCATTCTTTCTGAGCCGTAAACAAGGAAGTGAACGGCAGCGCTCATGCGCGAAACAGCAACGAGTATGGTGCAGAAGGAGAGGCCAACCAAAAAAAAGAAATACGTCTGAATTATTATTTTTTGTTTGATATCAATGAAAAAGCGCTAGAACTAGTGTACATGTCCTCTGGATCCATCGGTTCAGTTCTCTTGTCCCTAAAATTGCATTTATCTTTTTCTTTTGCATTCAGATTAAAGAAGATGCCTCAGTCCATGCCTGAGTATGCCCTGACCAGGAACTATTTGGACCTGATGGTTGAGCTGCCTTGGAGCAAGAGCACCACAGGTAATTCAAATTAAATCTAACTTTATATTTAGCAACATATTTCATACATTAAATTCAATATGTTGTGATTCACATTAAAGGAAAGTGCACAGATGATGGGTAGGCACTAGGCACAGTACAATAAATGAAGAAAACCAAATGGAATAAACTAAAAACGATAAAACAGGCATGATGAACAACATATTAAATAGGGAGAATATATTATGGTGAATAAAAGGGGAAATCTGAAAAATAAACAGAATACAAGCTCTCATGGATTCAAGCGTCCATTTGTTTTGCGATTTATGATATTTAGTCAACTAAAACACTAACATAAAAAATCTCAGATGACTAAAATTCGACTAAAACTGAATGGAATTTTATTCAAAAGACTATGACTAAATCCACAACAAAATTTGCAACAAACACTATCGCACTGTAATGAGGATTACTCGGCAATAATGTGTACAACCAGGGTTCTTCGACCTTTTCAGCCAGGACTAAAATTGGCTTTTGGTTCGTCCCCCCTCACCATGACCCAGGTCAGTTATTATTACAGCTTATTTATGCGCTGCTCTTGTGTAAGCAACTATCACATGTATATGTCGGCCCCCTCAGCCTATTTTGTGTCATGTTGTAAAAATACTCTGCTATATGGTGTCACGTTTATAATTCTAGCCCTAGAGAGCCGGCACTGACCTCCTCTGTGGTTTCTAGATGGCAGAACATGTCTTTCCTGTCCACTTTGATGGTTAGTTGGGCGGAATATGAAACTTTTGTACGTTTTCTGTGAATGTAATGCTGTCTGCACGGCCGAGGAACCCACCTTGGTAGCCACAGAAATGTCTCTGCTTTTGCATGTGATGTGACAGACAAGCCGGTGCACTTTTCATTTCATAAAAGATGCCATTGCCTGTCCCTGTTTCTCAAATGGTCAAATTAATATAATATTTGATTAAACCTCATCCCCCGCTAACGACTTCTTTAACGTGTTTTTAATGATATCCTGAACCGCCAACGACGCCATTAACGTGTTATTTAGCGTTCTATTTAATGATAAACATTATAATGTCGGCTTACCGCATATCAAAGCTCTCGTCGATCGGCAGCTCCCTGTTCGATTGGCTTTCCCTTCAGCCACAATGCATTGAAAAATCACACCCGTGTGAACTGAGTGGTGCAACTCCCCTCTCCTCTCCCCCCTCTCTCTCTCTCTCTCATTAGCAGGCAACAATGCAGCACTATATCTCTCTCTCTGTTTCTGGCACAACAGCGCCCCTACTGGTACTAATAGTCATACTGGTGCTCATAGTCACATAGGCAGGTTAACGTCACATAGGCGAACACATAGGTAGGTGAACACGGACATTGCTGTTCCTTGGAGTGGTTGCACCACTCCAAAACAGAAAGGTGGTGGATGAGGTCTTTTTATGAGAATTCCAGTTCAGATCGTGCTGGATGAATAAAGCGACTGTTTAGTGGCTCAATAGCAACTCCCGGTGACCGCGCGTCTAAAATATGAATGCTTAAAGACTCTTATTAGTCCGGTTAATTTGTGGTGGTGACTGACTACAGTAGCTGGCAGGTCCACCATATAATGTCATCAAGTCTTATTCACATGGGATGAGCTGTCAGGAAAACATACTATAAAGTTAATTGTTATTATTCGAAAGATAAAAGAAAGAGAGAAAAGCGCTATTCCCACAAATAAATACGGTACATTTATACGGGACTGTTTCGCAGGCCATTTTACAGTACTTAAAAGACGTTGGATACTTTGCTACCACTGGAGCAAGCAGTAGTAAATATTACTGGTCTGGCAGTTTCAGACCCAATTATTACCCCACCAAAAGCTATAAACTAGGGCTTTTATTGAGTGCACTTGCAGTGCTGCATGCACTCATATGCAGTCAATTTTCACAGCTGAAGCATTTGAGAAATAGCGTACTGTGCAGTCTGTGCTTTGCTATAGAAATATTAGCCAGCAGATTTCACCTTCTGTAAGCTGATTTGCAACGGACTGTGTTTTACAGGTCATGTTACAGTAGTTAAAAGATGTTGGATACTTTGCTGGTGCTGGAGCAAGCATTTTGACCCGACCAGGAAGTGCCTGTTTTGTCCATCCAAGATGTATGGTTTTCTCATTAATAGTTCTGAGGATGTCCACAGGGGGCACACCAGAGTGTCTCAAGACAAGTTTTTCAAACTCGTTCATGTCATGGACCCTCTAATTGCCTTTTGACTCCCATTTCAAATGATGCTGTCGTAGGGTTCATCAGTGTCCCTCAACACTGTGTCCCTAAACAGCCGTGACTTTTGTATTTTGTGTTTATGAGGTGACGGTACTTCATTAGACCCCTTTGTGTGGTTGTTATGTGCAATGATGTCCCTTTGTATTTAGGGTTTCTTTCTGGAGGCTGAAACCTTCACAGTCAAACATGCCAATGAAAAAAACAGTGACATCACGATATCATCCCCTCCCCCTTTATCATACAACAACAGCCGTGGGTGCGGCTTCAGTTCAGGTGGATCACCACACCACCCACCAGGCAAACGGGTGTGTCCACATAAAAACAACATTTTAACAAATACTGTTATTGTACACTTTAGAAAAAGATCTTCCGCCTTATATAATAATAATGCCTGATCATGTTTTAAGGTGGAAAAAGATCACAGCACTCCATCTAAAATTGTTCAACTAGCCGATCTACATTGACACATTGTGAGCTTGTAGATCGGCAAATTTGAACTTTTTTTCCAAAATAGTAAAAAGATAAAGGCAAAGAAGTGTAGGGATAAGGGGTAAGGCAGTGACGCAAAATAGGGTCCCTAGATTAGAATCCTCAGGCTACGATCTTATTCTAACAATGTCATGGAACAATTCCCATAGTATGATTCAATTAATAATATTTTTATTTCTATCCTCTTTCTTCTTCTGCTTTTCATCTCTCCTTCACCTTCTCCTTTACTTTCTCCCACTGTGAATTGCTTGAATACTGCCCACTTACATATTACCTTGTATTCCCTCATCGTCCGCACGCACGCACACACACACACACACACACACACACACACACACACACACACACACACACACCAACTTCAGACTGCCTGGATATCCGGGCAGCTCGTGTAGTCCTGGACGATGACCACTATGCTATGGACAAACTGAAGAGACGTGTGTTGGAGTACCTGGCCGTGAGACAACTCAAGACCTCCCTGAAGGTACTTTTTAAGAACACATTTATCACTCATCGCATCATAAAAAAATAAAACGTTTCATAGCCGGTGAATTTGGGAACACTTAGTTAAGCTCACTGTATCAAACTAAAATTAATAATATGTGAGAACAGCGAGTCAAAGCTGTCATGTAATTCTCATCTCATCTCATATCTATCTGAACTTTTGGATGACTATACTCCAGCCATGTGGCTTTGGACCATTCCCCCAAGCTAAGATCCAGAGTAGATGGTGCCTTTGCTGTTGCAGCCCCCCTACGCTCTGGGTGGCTGACTGGGTCGGCAGGTTGCCATTTTTACAGTGCCCAGTCCATTGAGGCGTTGAAGTCTCTTCTCAAGACTCATCTCTTTTCAATGGCCTTTGATCACTCCTGAGGCTTTTACTAATTGCATTTAAATTGTGTTTCTGATGACGTGTGGGGTACACATACCTCACTTTATTTATTTATTTATTATTATTATTATTATTATTATTATTATTATTACTATTATTAATTATTAATTATTAATTATTAATTATTTTATCGGAACAATGCCTTTTGATGCCATGTGGGTGCATGTGCATAATGTTTTTAGATTTTGTTTTTGATGCCTTGATTTTACGGTGTACGGCACTTTGGTCAATCTCGTAAAGTCTGATTTGATTCATCAGGGCCCCATCCTGTGTTTTGTGGGACCCCCAGGAGTTGGCAAGACCAGTGTGGGGCGGTCCATAGCTAGGACTCTGGGCAGAGAATTTCACCGGATCGCACTGGGAGGGGTCTGTGACCAATCGGATATACGAGGACACAGGTATACGAATGTGTGTTTTTGGATACAATATGTACAGAATTGTTGCTAGATTTGTTACTATGACCAGGAGAAGAGAACATAATAATTTGAACGTTACGGGTCTGCTTTTTAAGATTTGACTGATTACCTTTTTTTTTTTTTTTTTACATTCTCAATAATATTTTTATTGATTTTTTACATTTTATGACAATGACAAAGACAAGACAGGAAAAACAAAACAAACAAACAAAAAAAGAGCTCAGGTACGTTGTGGAACAAAGGACACAGTTATACACATGATATACCAAAATAATTTATACAAAAATAATATACAAATATGGACACATTCAGTTTGGTGCTTGAAAGTCTAGATGGGTTAACAACTCCAGAGAAAATTAAAGAAAATAAAAGATATGCATATACATACATACATACATACATACATACATACATACATAACAATAACATACATAACTTTATCCATCAAGGTTAGTGGCATCGCTTCTGTCCAGGAACCCTATGGTCAAGGTGGTAGCTAACTGAGGGCCAACAAATCTCAAATATGGGTCCCATATTTTATAGAAGGTATCTGTGGTGGAGCGTAGCAGGCAGGTTAGGAATTCCAACGGCATGCACTGCATGATTATTTTGTGCCAATCTTTTTTTGTTGGTGGTTTCTCATTAATCCAAGACAACAGAATATTTTTCCTAGCAGCATAAATTAAGAGATTAAACAGACGTGTATGGAACTTGTTAACAATCTTGTCATCAGGCAGCCCAAGAATCAAACACATAGGGTCGGGTTCAAACTCCATATTAAAAACACATTGACTGCCATGTTTTTTTGTTTGTTTGTTTTTTCAGTGCAGACCCTTATTTTGAAGGCCAACGGGTTCTGGGCAGTGAACTGGTAGTAAACTATGTCTGAGTAAAGTATTAAAAAAAAACAGTTCCTGTGATCCCACATCGAACGGATATAGTTGGTGCAGCACTCTAGACATTTGAAGATTATATTTTGGAGACACCTGTCTTCATTTCTTTCTCTCTCTCTCTCTCTCTTTCTGTCACTGTCTCTCTCTCTCTCTCTGGCTATCTGCCAGACGTACGTATGTAGGGAGCATGCCTGGTCGCATCATCAATGGATTGAAGACTGTTGGTGTCAACAATCCTGTGTTCTTATTGGACGAGGTGGACAAGCTTGGGAGAAGCCTGCAGGGAGACCCCGCTGCTGCCCTGCTGGAGGTGCACACACACACACACACACACACACACACACACACACACACACGTTTGTCCAAACTTTCTTTATATTTATATATTTTCTTACCTACATTAATTAACTACGACAAAGCATTAATTGCTGCTTTTGCATTACACAATGAAATCCTTGGGTGTTAACTTAGCATGGCAGGGGGTGGCAGTGGCTCAGGGGTAGAGTGGCCTGATGGGAACCGCAAGGTTCCCAGTTCAATCCCGGGCTCCCCCAGAATTAGTGTCGAAGTGTCCTTGAGCAACACTCTGAAACCCTCCTTCTGTACTCACCACACACGCGCACACACACACACACACACACACACACACACACACACACACACACACACACACACACACACACAAAATGACATGCGTGTATTGTCCTATGTAGGTGCTGGATCCAGAGCAGAACCACAGCTTCACAGACCACTACCTCAACGTGGCCTTTGACCTCTCCCAGGTGATCTTCATCGCCACTGCAAACTCCACGGCAACCATCCCTGCAGCCCTTTTGGACAGGATGGAGTTGCTACAGGTACCAGGTCAGTGACTGTTAATTACTTCATTAACTCTTTTATTGCGGCTAGCTGTTAGCATAAATCCCAGTTCGAAAGCGTTGCATAGCAACCGGATCAATGTTAAAAGCTGCCTGTTAAAAACACTGTTCTTCCCAAACATAACTTTGGGTTACAGTAAGGTCTCCACACGTCGTGTCCAGTGTGTTTAGTGCCAAACTAAACTACTTGACCCGTGCCCTCATGGCGGGTTGTGTTGACAGCTGACGTTGTCGCCTATAAAGTGCCTCATGTTTGTGGGTACAGTGATGACCTCATCACCTATAAAATCACTTACAGTAATCGCTTAATCTGTCAGCACCACTGCCCCCGAACGTGTAGTGTTGTTGTTAGTAGCAGTAAACACAGAGGCACCCCGGAGGAAGTGGACTAAGAAAGGGGAGGAGCCAAGCCGAGTTTCTGTTTCTTCACAAAAAAGGAGGTGGTGCTTCCAGAGGCAAAAGCAGACAGGGAAACATTTAAATATTTATTTATATTTTTACTGAATGGGTTCCTGGATCGACATCACAGTTTATACTAATTCCATCAGGACTAAGATGAATTAGATTAAAAATGAAACTAAATTGTAGGCCATAACTTGCTTGCGTGTGTGTGTGTGTGGATGTGTTTTACACGTGTACGCGTTCCAGGCTATACCCAGGAAGAGAAGGTTGAGATTGCCCACCGTCATCTGATCCCTCACCAGCTAGAGCAGCATGGTTTAACACCTCAGCAATTACAGATCCCTCATGACACCACGCTGGACACCATCACCAGGTAGGTGATCATACCAATACACCCTGGACACCAATACTACTGTATATCCCAGGTAAATACATCAATACACTGGATACCATCACCAGGTAAAGACATCAATACACCCTGGACACTAATACTATCACCAGGTAAAGATATCAATACACCCTGGACACTAATACTATATCCCAGGTACTGTAAATACATCAGTACACTGGATACTATCACCAGGAAAAAAACATCAGTACACTGGATTACTCTCACCCGGTAATCACATCAACACTGATACAATCCTCAGGCATACACGTCAAGCTCCTTTTTAATGTTTAAAGATCATTATGGGAACATTTCTAAACCACACACACGACTCCCATACTGGCCCCGTGGTGCACTCGGCCCGATGTTGCTAGATGACGCCTCTGAGACGCTGCTGGTAATAGGAGCTGAGAGGCTCTCCAAAGGTCTGATGGGGGAAGAGGGTGTGAAACTTTTGACCTACCGTCAGCTAATGTCTGACATGTACAAAAGGTGGCGTTCAACATCCGCTGATGTCAGGGTCATCGACATTCGAAGTGGGCAGAGGGGTATTATATTACTGCAAAGCACAAAATTGGACCCTAGAGCATACGTGAGCAACTGGAGGCCCGGGGGCCACATGCGGCCCCCAACGTCACTTAATGCGGCCTGCAGGTTAATATCAGAACATTTCAGCTAATTACTAGTATTAAAATATTGTCTTTTTTTATGTCCAATGTATTTGAATTTAGTTCATAAAGTTAACATAACTATAACTACCGGTAAATGAATTCGAAATGATTTTTTTTTTTTTTTCAGGATTTCAATTCAAATATAGCAAAAATAGCTGATCTACAAGCGTATCTACAAAACGTGTCGCAATGCCACGCGTTTTGAGCTTGTAGATCGGCTATTTTTTTGCTACGACAGTAATATGCAATGTGGCTCTCTGGAGTTAGTGTGGAAATGTAGGCCCTCTCCATCGTCAAAGTTGCCCACCCCTGCCCTAGAGCATTGTAGGGCTTCAGCAGCTGAGCGCTTATGACTCGACAGTGATTTTGTTCTATGAATCCAGGACTATTCCATCATTCCATGGTACCATTGCCTTCCCAAATAAGGGCCACGCTATAAAATTACATTGGGCTAGTTGGTTAGCACCAACACTAATGCCAAGTACTGATATAGCCCACTGCATGGAAACATTAAAAAGCCACCTAATGGTTATAGATGACCATAGTCTGTGACTGCGCTTCTTCTTTGAAACACCTCTATGAAGTTATTATGTATAATGATTATAAGGTATGTATGTACAGTCAAAAAAATAGGTACAGGTACAGAGAATATGGTGAAACCCTTGCTGTTCATAAACATGATTTTGATTGATTCACACACTGATACGTCCATTTTGCTTACTGACATTCATACACTTATGAGTGGTCATGCAGGCACACACGCGCACGCACACACAACACACCACACACACGCAGCACACACATGCAGCACACACATGCAGCACACACATGCAGCACACCCACGCAGCACACACACGCAACACACACCACACACACGCAGAACACACATGCAGCACACACACGCAGCACACACCACACACACGCGCACGCACATGCAGCACACACACGCAGCACACACATGCAGCACACACATGCAGCACACACACGCAACACACACCACACACATGCAGCACACACACGCAGCAGGCAGCACACACATGCAGCACACACACACACACACACAGTCACACACACACACACACACACACACACTAGATAGCCAAAATAGTGTTGACATGAGCCACTATAATGGTCCAAAATACTGTATACTTTCTGAAATACCCAACGGCTGCCACCCATGCATGATACAAAGTACATGGGTGTGACTGCAATGGCTTATTCTGTGCAACAGCTTAACCTGTGTGTGTGTGTGTGTGTGTGTGTGTGTGTGTGTGTGTGTGTGTGTGTGTGTGTGTGTGTGTGTGTGTGTGTGTGTGTGTGTGTGTGTGTGTGTGTGTGTGCGTGTGCGTGTGCGTGTGCGTGTGCGCGTGTGCGCGCAGTTACACCCGGGAGGCAGGCGTGCGCTCCCTAGAGAGGAAGATCGGAGCGATCTGCCGGGCGGTGGCCGTCAAAGTCGCCGAAGGTCAGAAAGTCCCAAAGGCCGAGGCCGTGACCACCGAGGGCGTGACCACCGAGGGCTCAGGGCAGGAACAGGGGGGTAAGCGTCTCAGCTCAACGTCACGGCAGTTATTTAACATCGTTGCCATTTATTTACGCGGTAAAATCCAGTGTGCCGTAGGGGCGGAAATCTGACAATTTCATTCGATTCGATTGAGAGGGCCACGATTCGCTTATGAATTAAAAACAAAGTGCTTTCTAATGATCCATAATGAAAATACATTAATTGACTTCCATTGTCTTTATTACACTACAAACAAAAACATTAAGCAGCTTTAAAAAATAAATAAAATGTATTTATTTCAGCGTGGCTCCTAGGGAGGCAAGCCTACTAGAAAGGGTGTGTGTGTGTGTGTGTGTGTGTGTGTGTGTGTGTGCACTGCATTCCCTGAGCATGCTGCCGTCATTTATGTATTGTGAAGACAATTCTAGTTCTTATATTTTCAGAATGGACATCAACGGATACTGACTTTCGCTGAAAGTTGCTCAAATATGGAGCTTCTTGATATCCTAGTAGTGAGTGAGACATCCTAGATGTCAAATGTCATACACTGGCTGCATGATGTCAGAGATCCACAGGGAAGCCACGCCGTTAATAGATCACATCTTGTTTACATTTGTGTAACTGAACGCTGCAGCATGTATCGTTGGTGTCGGACAGAAAGCCCCTATCCCCATATTTCAACTTTTGTGCGTGGTAGGCAGCACACTATTGTTCTCGGTCCAAGAATCTTTTGCCAGCAAAGTGAACCTGCATTTTTCGTATTTTTTTTTTTAAACAGAAAAAGTGAAGCTTTTGGTCATTATGTTTTGTCACTGTTCTGTTGTCATGCTTCACATGACATCACAAATTACAATATATGATGCGTGGCTTGCGGAGTTAGTTCAGTCAGACATACTCGAGGGGGTTCATGCCGTGCTCAAAGGCACATACTATTCAAATGTTATATAATTCTACAAATGTCTTCTAAATCATGGCAGTTTTCAGAAAAACCTATGTTTCTATGTCAGTGGTACTCTAGCCTGAGCTAACGTGTTAGGTTTCTGGTCTAGAGGGGCGGGTCGCGGCTGAGATTTGCGCACGCCCTGATTGGATCTCATCGATCTGTCCGTCACCCCCGGCCCCTCCTCTCCCCCCTAGTGCAGCGCTACGTCACATAATTTGGAGGGACGCCCACCCGGAAGGGTTGACTCCCAATTTTAGACCAGAGCGGCCAATGCGTTCCTCCAGGCTTTCAATTTTTGCACCAACAAAAATGAAAGCCTGGTACCGAGGCTAGTGGTACTCAAACTATTTCATGTCAAGGACCCCCAGAATTATATAATTGGCCGTGGACCCCAATCTCAAAGTATGTTGTTCCAGGGACCGTGAAACAATGTAATATTCAAAGATTTCCACACGTTTTCACGATTTTTCAAAAATAGCAGATCTACAAGCTCATAGCACGGTGCCACACGGTGTGTGTGTGTGTGTTAATACTCTACTGTGGTAGGTATTTGGTGTGCTACTGTTATGTCCTTCTATGCTGTGTGTGTGTGTGTGTGTGTGTGTGTGTGTGTGCGCGCGCGCGCGCAGCAGCTGTTCCTCTAGTCTCTGTTGGTGACAGATGTCACATGACTAGGTCGGCACCTGTTGCCCTACAGCCACGCCCCTTCCATCTGTCTGTCCTGCCCTCGCTTCCTGTCTGTCTGTCTGTCTTATTTGATGCCCAGGCTGGTACCCACCTACAGTACAGATCGTCACATACACTCACAAAGACAATGGAAGAACACATTCAAACCACAAAACGTTTTAATGCGACCACACACCAGGAGTTGCTCACTAACGTGCATTTTGTCTATGTTACTATTTCATTTGTTTGTGTGTGTGGGTGGGTGGGTGCTTGAGTACAGACATGGCAGCACCCCCAGAGATGCCGATAGTGATTGATCACGTGGCCCTTAAAGACATCCTGGGACCACCGATGTTTGAAATGGAGGTGAGGAGATGAGAAGGGAACGACGGAGACACTATGGTCCCCGGGTGTGCACTCAGGACCACTTGGCAAATGTTTTGGTAGTACGAACGATGCGTACCGTTCCCGGGAGCGGATCGCCCAACCATCCCCGGGACTGCAATCAATCGAGTCTCGGATATGGATCGCTGCAATGTGAAAGCCATCCGTACTAAAACTAGGAAGTGGACTATAATAATTTATATATTTTTTTATACTGACATTTTTATTATTTTACCTGGGTTGTACTTCTGGTAGTTTTTGTCATATTTTAGCCACCTGAAATGGTTTAGTGTTTACTAAATATACGATTTTAGTCGACTAAATCTACATTTGATTTTGCCTACAAAATTGCATTTTGGTGGGGCTATTAATGCCTTGGCGTCGTAATGTCTGATTTTACACAAGCTCACAGCAGTGTGACGCGCTGTGAGCTTGTACATCTGCTATTTTCAGAATGCAAGACCCGGTCGCAACCAAACCAAATTGTCAATATATTATTTAGTCATAGTTTTTGGCATCATAGCTTAGTTCTTTATTTATTTAGTTTATATTTAGTTTTCATCTGTGATAGTCGACATTGAATATACAGTACAGTAGGCTGTGATAGTTGTCGACAGCTGTTCTGCAGTGGGCATAAGTTAAATGGAACAGAAATGACTGGAAAATGGGGGCACGGTGGCACAGTCGATAGTGCTGTCGCCTCACGCTGTGGACACTGGGGGTGTGTTCCCTCCTCTGCGTCATCAGTGCCCATACCCAAGGCGGGGTTGGCGAAAGGGCCTTTCTGTGTGGAGTTGTTCTCCCCGTGTCCCCTAGGGTAGGTACCCTCACAAAAACATGCAGTAATCCTGGTCTCTAAACCACCTCCCCCTGGCGGAATAACGTGTTCTTTCCACGTGCTACGTCCGGCCGGGGAAACTCTCCCCTGTCAGGTGAAAAGAAGCAGCTTGGACTCCTCATGCATAGAAGGAAGCATGAGGTCAGTCCGCTGCCCCCCCCCTGGTTGGCAGAGGAAGTGTAGCGCCCAGGATTACATTAGATAATTGGCACTGGGTGAAAAAATTGGTTACAAAATTGTAGGATAAAACATTTAAAAAACAAAAATGACTGGAATGCTGGTCAAGTAAAGCCCTACATTTCCAGTTTAGCGCCTAGGATTACATGACACAAAGATTATTTATATAAGTAAAGCCCTAAACACCAAAGGGTCAAGATGGTTTTAGTGTTGCCCCTGCCGTGTGATATGTCTTGTTGCATGTTGACTCACGTTGACCCTAGTGAACGCATGGAATTCAATGGCCTCACCAAAGGGTTGAGACAGTTTTAGCATTAAGTCCTTGCAACCGTTTGGACCCAAGGAGTTACATGGGGACCTTTTGGTGTGGTTAGGGCTTAAGGATGAAGTGCTTGTGAAAGTGTGCAACACCTGAAACACCTGACAGTGTGTGTGTGTGTTGTAGGTGTCTGAGCACCTCACCCTGCCTGGCGTAGCCTTGGGGCTGGCGTGGACTCCACTAGGAGGGGAGATCATGTTCGTGGAGGCCAGTCGAATGGAGGGAGACGGCCAACTCACTATGACTGGCCAGCTGGGAGACGTGATGAAGGAGTCAGCTCAACTGGCTATCACCTGGCTTAGAGCTAACGCCAAGAACTATCAGCTGACAAGTGGTGTGTGTGGACAGTGGACACTCGTCTCATATACAACTATGAACACATTCACACACATGGATTGATACAGAAGATGCAGGCACACCACCTAGACATACAGATACACATATGTGTATGAGGAGGCAGCGGCGCAACACGGACCGAACGCTAGGGGGGGACATATAGCGGCGCCGCGAAGCGGCGCCGCCGAAAAATCCGTCCCCCCCGTCCCCCCCACCACCCTAGGAGAGGGGGGGATGGGGGGGTCTAACCACAAACGTGGGGTTATGGTTAGGGTTTGGGGTCGAACTACAGAGAGGTTGTTCCAGTGACTCAATGTACATACAAAACTGCGTTTTGGCACAGTTATTATTATTATTATGAATTACCTGGCTGTGATTCCTCCTCCTCCCCATTTGTCTCAAAACGTAAAAGTTTAACCACATTATCAGCAGCGCCTCGAACAGGTCAAAACTCACTGACCATCTGATCTGTAAGTTAGCCTATCCTATAAAATGTACAACACCTGGGAGGTTTTCAGGAGAGGATGTTTTAATGTAGTTTAGTTCAACCCATGCAACTCGAGAGGAAAGAAAAACCTGCAGCGCCTTACCTGGTCTTGACAGTTAATAGCGGCGTCGATCTCCTCCTTTCCCCAAATCCCCCAAAATAATAATATAATTCCCAAAGTGGGGTCCGGGGACCCCCAGAGGTACAACTACATGATAGTTTGTGGCATGTCATGTGGACGCTCTCAGTTTTTTTAATTAACATTGATTATCAATTGTAGTCCCACCGCTAGAAATGGTTAAAATAGGGTCTGTCCGAGCTGTATAAATCTTCTCTTATGGGGGTCCTTCTCTTCTCTTCAAATGGGGGGGGGTCCGCAGGCTAATACGTGTCCATTTGGGGGTCCTTGACATGAAAAGGATAAAGTAAATCCATTCATCTATTGATCGTCTGACGGTGCCAAAGTGGTGCGTGACACCAAAAGTGGTGTCCTATTGAATTCTGTTCCTGTATTATTAGAATCATTACAGAGTGCAAAGCACATTGGGTCACTGATTGCGGTGTAACAACTCCCAACTTCCGAAAGTTGAGAGAACGGGTCAAACCATTTTGGGATTTAAACAGGGGTGGATCAAATATATGCTTCAAAATATATCGCGTTTATGAACGCAGGATTTCAAAAGTATTACTCCTAAGATAACTTTGGAGCCAGGGGGGGACCCCCCCAGCCAGGGGGGACCCACTAACACATCTGGGGGGGACCAATGTGAGGCTGGCAGGGGACGAAACCCCTCCGTCCCCTACCCTATTGCGCCCCTGTGAGGAGGACCGATTGGAAAGTTCCAAGAACTTGATCTTCAGAGACTAGTGTAAAAAACATAAAGTAAGTAGAAACACATGTATAGAATGGACATTTCTGTTCGGCCTCCGTGCTGCATACGTATGGTAAATACAACATGTCATGTTCAAAGGCATTGCGTTTAAGCTCACAACACTTGGGAATGTCAGCAGGAGTATTTAATTTGTGCCTAGTGATAGTAAGTAGACAGGAAAGGGGGCAGAGAGATCAGGGGAGGACACACAGCAAAGTTCATCGGGATCGGGGCTCGAACCAGCGACATTCTGTATACTTACCAGCCAAGGGGCCTGGACCGCTAAGCCACACACAGCCCAGGCCTTAAAACATTTATAGTCCTCTTGTATAGTTGTATAATTCAACATATGAACACACCCCTTTATGTATGCAGATACACAGACATTATGCATTGAAAACATCCGTTCAATGTATAAATGCACGCACACACACACACACACACACACACACACGCGCGCACACACACACACAGATTGATCACCTGGTAGGCAGTACAGCTTATTTAGTCTATTGGCTAACTAAGATATACTGTAATACTACCAACTGAGTCAATTAGTGGCATAATTTAGATTCATGCAAATTACAAAAATACAGTATGAAACTTTTACTACCTTAATTTAACCCATTCTGACCGGGCACCCATTTTGGTGTCAGCATCATGTTATGCTTTAGCTATTGAAAAATAGCAGATCTACAAGCTCATATCGCGCCACCGAGTGGCGCGATACGAGCTTGTAGGTCTGCTATTTTTGAAAAATCGAAGAGCGACTGACATTTTTAGAATCTGATCTCAGGTCAGAATGGGTTCATCAGACCAGTGTGTGTCCGGCGGAAACCTCGTATGAATCTGATCTCAGGTCAGAATGGCTTAATTTAAATACACTCATACATTGTATATTTCTGTGTGTATGCGTGTGTATGTGTGTGCACGTGCGTGTAGTGGTGGGGGGTCAAGACCCATTGGAAGGCACAGACATCCATCTCCATTTCCCTGCGGGTGCCGTCACCAAAGATGGCCCCTCTGCCGGAGTCACCATCGTCACATGCCTGGCATCGCTGTTCAGCGGCCGATTGGTCAGGTCCGACGTTGCCATGACAGGAGAGATAACGCTCCGAGGATTGGTGCTACCGGTAAGTTTTCAAATGCAGTATGGTGTACGTATGTATATCTAGGCCTACTAGTAGTTCATATTATAGAAAGATCACACTTGTGTGAAGTGAGGGGCGCTCTTATCATCGTACGTCATCATTTAGTCCTTTGTGTAGGACGAAGATCGCAGATTTGCTCAGACACATATGACGTGAATTCTCCATTCATTGTCAATGGGAATTTAATGTTTGTGTAAGACGAAAATCTACACTAATAGCTGAATATAGGAGGGGCTAATGCCCCTCAAATATCACACCTGTGTGAAGTGATGGGTGCCCACTGTATTTATACCGGCCTCATGGAGTCCTATGTCCTAAGTGCTCTAAACAAACTGGTCAAGGTCTCAGGTTCCAACTCCGATATTTTTTATTTTCACTCCTGGACCCCCCTGGGGTTTAAGAGGTTAAACAAAGAGCCATAGACTTGGCTGCCACATGACGCAATCTTCAAAAGCCATGCATCGGAGGGGCTAGCACGCCCCTTAAAAAGGTCAATCTGAGTCTCGTGAAATATTTATAAAAGACATTATTTTTGTTGAGTGATTGCATTGGTCTGTTCTCAGGTGGGCGGGATCAAGGACAAAGTTCTAGCAGCTCATAGGGCAGGGGTGAAGCACATCATTCTTCCGAAGCGCAACGAGAAGGACCTGGAGGAGATACCGGCCAAAGTTCGAGCGGAACTTCACTTCACAACCGCCAGCAACCTGGACGAGGTGCTGAACGCAGCCTTCGATGGAGGGTTCCCCGGGATAGCCAACAACACGCACGCACACGCGCAGCTGACCAGCAAGCTGTGAAATGCAGCCGGACCCCAGGGCGACAAGCTGGCTGCTGTGGCACCAGCTAATCGGGAACAAAAAAAGAACATTTATATTTTACACATACCTGCAAATACAGTACCGTATATATGCACAGTGTATATACAGGCACTTAAACATTTCGTGCAATGTTGTTCACAGTGGTGGCCTTGACAGGAAGTCCAAAAATAGAAGACAGAGACTTCAGATTCTTCATCTCCCTGACTCCCTCAGCTAATTGTATTTCATCAATATTCTGTTGGTATGTTCATGGTGTGCAGCAAAACGGCACCTTCTCACTGGAATATGGGGTTAGCGGATAATACTGTGCATTAAGACACTGGTGTCCCAAACAGTGGGTCGGGACCCATTTGTGAGTCACGGACACATTCTTATGGGTCCCTTTATTTTTAGTTTCCTGCGTTTTGTTTTTAATTATTTCAAATGCATTTTCCCCCAAAAAGAACATTCCCATAAAAGCGAAACATTTCGTGAGTTAAAAACAAAATTCAATAATCTTTACTATCATTTCATGAAGAAATCAAAGTAAAATCAAAGAAATTCCATTAAAAAAACAAATGTGTAATAAGTAGTGAAAATCAAGCATCAACACAACTTGTTTATGTTATGTGTAATGATTCATTCAGTATCAAGTAAGGAACATTTATTGGGTGTTGTGTCCAGTTGTGAAAGGAGTGGGAGTGAGACTTCCACCCATGTCCTGAAAAATCACAATGGTGAATACCATCATGTCAGCACTCGGCACTCAAGAGTTCTGGAAGTACGTGTTGATGGTGTGTAATAGGAGCTCATTTGACAACTCGCACTCATCACGTGAATCTGTTTCACCACGTGTGTTGTTACATACAGTAGTATGTAGTTTGTTTGATTCTTAAATTGGTGTTAGTTTGCACAGCTGGAATTGATACTGTACACGGCACATATTTGACTTGATTTCATCAGTGTCAGATTAGCAGAGTTGCAGACTGTGCGTCCATGCACACGTTTGGAAGATTAAAGGTCTGTCGACTGGATCCATGATGGCGCCTTGTGGCTCAGTGGTAGATCGGCCGGATGGGAACCGCAAGGTTCCAAGTTCGAACCCGGGCTCCCCCAGAGTTTGTGTCAAAGTGCCCTTGAGCAAGACTGAACCCCTAATTGCTCCCGATGTGCAGGACGGTGCCTTGCATGGTTTCCTCTGTCATCGGTGTATGAATGTTTGGGTGAATGTAATGCACGATCTATGTAAAGCGCCTTGGATATAGGATAAATGCACCATTTACCATTCATGAAGTATTTTTAACAGACTGACCCATAGCATATGGCAACCAGGAACATGTGTGTAATAGGTGTAATTTAATCTCAAACTTAATTTATATCACTAATCATTTTTCCTGTGATTACATGTTAAGATGCAAACTGTTAAGATTATACACTGTTTTATTAGTTAATTTTGTATAAATTAAAAATGTTTAAAATCATTGATATTGTTCCAATTCTTGACTAACCAAGAAGGATATTTTGGTTGTATCCCTATGTGCTAAAATAAATAAATACTAGTACAGTATCATAAACCAGGCATAAACCACATACAGTAGCTCTGGTCCATAGCCAATTATTCTATGATTCTGCCCTGCATGCAGGGCAGAATCATAGAAGCATTGGCTATGGACCAGAGCTACACATACAGTAGGTCTACTGTATTACATATATGATATTTTCAGCCTACTGTTTAGGATCTACTAATTTCTCTTTTTTGTTCAGTCTGTACTCGAGATAATATCCATTTCGTGAGAAACCCTCCTTTTTTCCATCACCGCTAGATGGCGTAGCGGTAGCATTGGAGTGAAAACACCGTCGCCAACAGAACATTGCAATCATTCTCTGAACCTACACACTAGTACAGAGTCACAGATACGTTATTTATGTTAAAGCAAAATGCAATAGTATATATACACATTTTTGAATTGAAAATTTGGAAAACCACGTCACGTCTGTGCAATTCAAATAAGAACAGTAAAAGTGAAAAAAATAACAACAATAACTCGTCCGTCGTCTTTTGATGACGCCATCAACTGGGACTTTCCGGATACGTCGCTCGAGGATCGAAGGCTCTTCGACCACACTGGAGTTTAGCACATTATTGTTACGCGCATATATCTATTCTATTAAAGCGCGCAGGTCGGAGAACGACTGCGCAAATGGAACGATGAAGAAAGGCCAAGACACCCGCGGCGTCGAAAGGTTAAAATATTAAAACAAACGGCTGGGATATTCCAAAAACAGAATGTCAACAACGCGGCCCCTCCTCGGAATGAAGCGAGTCACCGAGCTAGCCTGCTCCGAGCAGCCGCCCAGCAGACTGCCCTCGCCCGCCGCCAGGCAACAACACGAGCCGCCGGCCACCGTGGACGAGTTCACGGTGCTGGAAGACAAGCAGGATGAGCTGAGGTGCGCCAAGCCCCGAGTGGAGCAGGTGTTCAAGGTAGCCTTCACCATTATCGGTCTCCTGGACCAGTGGGACCACACGGGACAGGCTCACCACCACGGCAGCAAGACATCGCGACAGATATGGCTTAAGCTTATAGGAAACACGGACGACGTTTCAAAGGCAAAGGTGAAATACACGTTTTACTGTTATGTGTCTGACGGAATCTTAGTGAATATGCTTTTGTATTGAACCAAGGCCTCTAATAATACACGAGCCTAATTACGTTTAACATAAACTGTAAGCTTTACTATGGTTGCAAGCGTCACGTAAACTTGGATAAATTAAGCTCACCCTGGCCTGGCCTCAGTGGCATGTCAGTGTCACCTATAGCCTTTTTCAAATGAAAATGTGGTTTATGTCAAGCAAGCTAGACATTACTGGAGTGCGGCTGTGGCCAGTAGGTTAAGCTAGTACAATGGTTTTCTAACTCATAAAGTATTTATTTATTATTCACTCACTTGTAACGTGACAATAAAGATTGATTCTGATTTTAAAGTGGGAGGCAGGACTCTATAGGACTATATAGTTATAAGTTATTTAACACTATAAGGTAACAAAAACTAAAAGAAAAAGGAGTAACAGAACATTTAGACCAAAATACTTATTTTGGCTAATGAAACCTACAAAAGTATAAATTCAGGTATAGAACTGCAAATCATAGAATGTGCATTCACTGTATCACAAATATACGATATCTGAAGAGACATTTTATCACGATAACGATATTTATCACGCACTCCTAGGGTGCCCCCAGTTGATTTGCTTAATGTGCTACATTGTTTTGTTACTCAACAGTAAACCAACATACAGTATACGTACACTGGGGACATTTCTTTTAAGACTTTTTTAATGAAAAAAATATATAAAAAGACAATCAAATCATCAAGTAATCAACAAATTATACTATAAAAAATGTATTGCCTAAGGCCCAGGCTATAGACCGATTCCGTACCGGTTTCATGGTTGCAGCCTACGTATTTCCTGTAGGCGGACTCGACATAGCTGCGGGAGTAAAACCCTCACCAGGCGCACCTCTTCCACTACAGTGAACGGCAGAGTGACTGATGTTAGTTTGCCTCAAACTTTACTCCTTTACCTGCTTTTTTACTAACACTAACATTACAAAAATGCCCAGAACATCGAGATGAACCTGTGTAGTTTATGGCTGCTCCAACAGTAGTGGCAACATAAAAAAAACAAAAAAAAACGGAATGTCTAATATCCACCTCGGTGGCGGAGACCAGAGCCACTGAGTAATGGTTGAGACAAAGCAGTGAAGGGTCCTGAAAGATACGTAATTTCCCAATACCCAATCTTTCTGTTTTATGAACACAAGGCTGCTGTATTTTATACCTCATACTAAGCATTTAAAGTATGAGGTATAAAGTACAGCAGCCTTGTGTTAATAAACAGAAAGATTTGGTATTGGGTAAGACTTGCGTTATGTATCTTTCACTGCTTTGTCTCAACCATTACTCAATGGCTCTGGTCTCCGCCACAGCGGTGGATATTAGACATTCCGTTTTTTTTTTTTTTATGTTGCCACTACTGTTGGAGCAGCCATAAACTACACAGGTTCATCTCGATGTTCTGGGCATCTTTGTAATGTTAGTGTTAGTAAAAAAGCAGGTAAAGGAGTAAAGTTTGAGGCAAACTAACAGTCTATCAGTCACTCTGCCGTTCACTGTAGTGGAAGAGGTGCGCCTGGTGAGGGTTTTACTCCCGCAGCTATGTCGAGTCCGCCTACAGGAAATACGTAGGCTGCGACCATGAAACCGGTACGGAATCGGTCTATACATACTCGATCTTTAGCAAAACGGATATTTTCGCGGTGAGCTGGTTTCCCAATAAATACCCCCACGTAACCCGGTAGTACTAAAAACAAAACAAACAAGGCGTGCAGACAGGGCTCCGTCTAGTGAGCAAATTTAGAACGCACCTTCTAATATAAACACAAACCCCATTCTGCCAGCTGCCTCGCTAGCCTAGTGGACTACTACGCCGACTTGTAATATATGCTTCGCTGGTTCGTGCCCCACTGCCTCCACTTATTTTTTACACAGAAACATAATGTGTGTCTGATAGCATCATCGAACCACGTGAATCTCCCGTTCCCGCATTAGGAGAGTTAAATGCTTAATTTGTAGTTTTAGGTGCTATTTACACGAGGATGGTGTTCATAAAAAACGGCAAAATAAAGTACCGTTTAGCGCTGTCATTTAGACGAGAACGGTGTTCTCAGGAGGCGAAAACGCATCGAAGTGAAACCGCCTTCCAGAGTGGAAATCTTTCAGAACACCGTTTCCTATGGTCTCCATATAAACAGGCAAAACGGTGAATCCGCAAAACTTATGACATCATGGCTCATGTTGGCTCACAGTCACAGCGCATATGTTTATTACATTGATGCAGAGCCATATAATTATGATATAATGGAGTTCCTGAACAAGCCTCCCTCCTCGCCTACAAAGTGCTGCTCATCAGCGATGTTGAATGTAAAACCATGATGTAAATAAAAAGCCTTGTGATAGACGGCAGCCGCGGCAGCAGCGTTTATGTAGCCTAATGTATTATAAAATATATACCATCCCGTGGCGCGCCCAGAGCCGTGTTGCGCAGGCTTGCGTGAAGGTTTCTTCTTCTTGTACGTGGGTGACCTGTCTATTTGGCAGCCCGTTATCGCCACCTAGCGACAGTATAGCATAATAGCACATCATATCATAACGTGTGCGTTCTCGTGTAAAGGGTAAGAAAAAATGAGAACGCAACGGGACTTTGACGTGTTATATGGAGATGGTCGCCGTCTAAAAGAGGCCTTAATGTGCAAATGAAACTAACCTAAACATAACCGCAAGCAGGGGAGCAACGCATCCTTCACCAACCTTAATCCAGTCTTTTTAATGCAACCTTAATGCAAAAACTATTAAAAAGTCTGCGGTTGTAAAAACAGTGGCGGCAGTGGGGCGCGAACCAGCGAAGCATATATTACGTATTGCCTAAGGCTCAGGCTATACATACTCGATCTTTAGCAAAACGGACGGTCGGTGTAGTAGTCCACTAGGCTAGCGAGGCAGCTGGCAGAATGGGGTTTGTGTTTATATTAGAAGGTGAGGTTCCTCCCGCGCGGGTGGCGTTAGCTGCCATCGTGTTTGTTGTCGTTTCTATGGTAACCTCGCTTTCACCTCGGAAGTTGTTCGTTTTTCAATCCATGAACTGATGCGCATGCTCAGTGTTAAAAGCAACAACAAGGTGATGTCATCCTTCCTCAAAAACTCTGTTTCGCATGACTACACAGCTCCACCATCCGGATATTTTCGAAAATCTCCACTTATTTATCCATTTCATTAAACCTCCGTTTGAGTGGCCGAAAACGCTGTTTGCATGTGGCTGAAAGGCCCAAACGCACATAGAAATGTGCGTTCGGCTAAAGATCCAGAGACGTGTAGCCTATCCCTAAGAAGAAGACCAATATTGTGAAAACAGCCAATCTGCAATTTCACAATAACTAAATAGTTGATACTGGATCTTGATGCCTACTGGCATCAGGATATGGAAATAAGCTTCCTCCTCATCCTCCCCCCTGCAAACATGTCCAGAACCCTAAAATAAGGTCCATTTGCCACAAAGCTATAGTGTACTACTGTGCTGTATAGCATATTTTGGTGTATTTTCATAGAAAATGCTTTTTCCTGATTCCTGTGGAGTCTTGCCTAATATATTATATTTTGCTAGTCTTGCCCATGTTGAGAAGTGTGTGAAAGATGGGAATTCCCTGCTTATTCAGTCAATGCTTTCATTGCACAAGCAACACCCATTTATTTGTATTCAGTTTCTGTTGCAAAACTGATATCCACACAGCCCCACCACACCCACCCATCTCCAGTGACCTCCTTGAGTCAGTGTTTGTACTATTGAGCCTCTCTCGCGTGCTAATGTTAGAGAAATGTATACACAGCAGCTGCTGTACCGTAATTCTCAGTGACATCACCCACTTCACTGTGATTCATCAACCTGTTCTTCACATCGAGGAGATTCCCTGAATCAGTGACGATGTGTACACCGGTTTGCTATTATAATCAGTGACGATGTGTACACTTGTTTGCTATTGTAATTACTGACGGTAATCTCTGCTAATAACTAGCAACTGACTATCAAGTAGGGCTGTCACGATTAAAGTTGATGCTTAATTAACACAAATAATTGTGCTAAACTCGTTAATATTTTTTTTGCATTGAACATTGGAACGATTTGCCTTAGGCTTTGTAGTCACAAATTGATACTTTGTGACCGCGAAAAGCAAACGTCAGTTTCCCAGTGAATTTATCATCTATGAAGGTTAAACAGTATCAGATATTACCCAACTATATGACAAATAACTTAAATATACAAAGAAATCATTGACACATTTAATCATTTAGAATATTTCTTTCTTACCAAAATATATTTTACATTGTGGAAATAGTTGCCCTACAATGTAGATCTCTTTCTGCTATTTTTGAAAAAAAGTTTAAATTGTAAATAATTGCGATTTAAAGTGATTATGTAAAATATGCACCTGATTTCTTAGGAGCACAAACTGAATGGTTAACCTCATAACCTGTTTATTTACTAGGAGCTTATTGTATCACTGCAATGAGAATGGAAGTGAATGGCAGAGGGAGTATGAACACTGAGTGAACAGAGAATATGGTGAAAGACATAATGGAGATAGCGGTGGTTATCGTCAATATTGCACACTTGTCATGAGAGACTTTTACAGGAAAGGTTTGGGTCACATGGAGAGCACAGTGTTTTACGTTGCAGATGTTCTTTTCCTTCCAACCCTCCAGGAGTATGTGAGGGGTCTTTGTGACCCAGAGCTGCAGGAGGAGGAACGCTACCCGACGGACATGCATTGCATCTTTGCTGGTGCTCGCGGTCTGTTCCTGGACAGGCTCCTGCGAGACACCAGTGCAGAGGTTCTAGTGGCTGAACCCGGCCGCCTGCGACTCTTGGGCCGGGCTGAACCCGTGGTGATGGCTCAGAGCCGAGTCCAGCAGTTTGTTGCACTCTTTCATGTAGGTGACATTTGTAGCCGTTTGTTACAGTAAATGACCACTTCAGCAATACAAAGAAAACGAAAAAAAAAGTTTCACCATGAGTCTTAAAGTCATTACGCACCAGGAGCGACGTGAAGTAACACTACGAAAATGTGGCGCAAATACATTATTTCACAGCTTGTGGCACTGTGCATTGAGTGTGCATATACTCATAACATAAACAGCTGTTAAAATGAATGGGAATTAATCACACCAAATAAATGTTCCCAGTGTGTACAGCTCATACATTCATTTGCTAAACGCAATGAAGTATTAACTATTACACGCAAGTAATTTGGCTATGTTCACACAAGTAGATTGATAGTGTTTTGGGGTAGGCCTATTTGGTGTAATGCAAAAAAAGCAATGCTGGAGTTTATGCTGTCAAAACCCCAGTTAGAAGTCTAGTGCCTACTCAAAAAAGTTGCTGGATTGGTTTGTCAAGACTTAATTAGGCAAATGATTAATTGTGAAATAATTAAGGATGTGCTTGCTTGTGTTATCTAGGAGAAGAGGAGTCTGCCCAGTGACAGGGAATCGACTGTGAAGCGAGCATTCAAATCCTTTGTGGAGGAAAGGGATGATAAGTACACCATGGAACTCCTATTACTGCCCAGTGCCCTAAAAGAAGAGTTATTAGGATTGGCACAGAGCCCTGCTAGCGTCCACACACACACACAGGTTGGTATAAAACCTCTGACATTTGTACGTCCAAAATTGCTGAATTGGTTTTGTAATTCTATACAATGGCATTTGTTCACTTAACAGTTTTATTGCCAGGATTGTGGAACCGTGTTTCAGGCTTCACTGTCTTCAATGTTTTAAGTTAAAACTTTAAAACGGTGTAATCGCTTGTCGTAGTGTCAACAAATATTCCAAAGTGGCGATCACAACAACAGAACGGACAAGGAAGCGTACCGCTCCGCTCCACCCCCTCCATTGTAATGATTAGGGACTCAATTTATCTTAATTAAAATTATGGCAAAGCTTTGGCTAAGCCATGAAATGGTTTATATTAAATGTTAAACAGAATTGCACAAGAGATTCTGCAGCATACTGGTATTACTCTATTTCTAAAGGACTCCCAAGTATTGTGATTGTTGTTGTGATTCCCACACCCAGGCCCAGACTCCAGGTTTGCATACCCAGGGATTGCTTCCCGGGCTGGTGGAGGCTGACCAGGACCGCTCGCAGAGCAGCACCCCTGTGACGGAGCTCTCTAACCGTATCCTGGACACCAGCTTTGAGGAGAAGGCGTCTGGGAGTGCCGGTGCACCAACAGGGGGTGGAGGAAATAGTGGAGCTGGTAGTGGGACAGGCACATGCCATGATATCCTTCTGAATGGGACTCGTCCTTCACAGAAGCGGCGTTCATCTGACAGCGAAACTCGGGACACAAAGAGACAGTACTCACTGGAGCGTAGGGATGACTCGCTGGAGAGTGAGGGTGAACGAGAGAGAATGGAGAGGGAAAGTAGGGGGACCAGTAGCCAGACCAGCTGCCGGTCTAAGACCCCCTGTAGTTCAACATCCCTCTCCTCTTCGAAAGCAAACACAATCGTTGGTGTGATCAAACTGGATGTAGAGGAGGCAGACGATGGGGAGGCAGTGAGCCCAGAAACCAACTTGCGCTGTTTGGTCAATTTCTTCAGGTGTTGTATATGTACAGTATATGATCATATTTTCCAGTTAGTAAAGTCAGTAAAGCTACACTTCACAATCACTTTTTAGTCTTAATGTTTGAATGGTTTGTTTTAGAAAACATTCAAGACTCATGGAAATCTGGTAAAATAATTGAAAATGTATTAATTTTATTATTATTCTATTGTATTGATTGTCTTTTCTAGTGTGCTCTACCATTAGCAATTCAATAACAATTAAACTTGGTTTTGCTCCTGAAATTTAAAAAAGTAAAATATTCTCTTCAGATCAATGGGCTACACAAAGGAAGTGGTGGAGCACGTCCTAAGCCAAACTGGGCAAACGGAAGATACCTTTCTCATCCTGGAGAAAGTCGCCAAGGAAAAGGAGAGAAGAGAAGATGAAAAAGAAAGACTGAACTCTACACACCCCACAGAAACTCCCTCCTCATCTTCCACTTCGACAGTGTCCCGTAGCAGAGAGAAAGAGCGAGTGCTGAACAAAGCATTTTTGCACCCAGGCAGCGTTAATCCCAACCTCCGCGGTGGCTGTAGTAATGGCCTGGGCCACCGGAGGCAGTGCAGTGGCAGCGTGAACAGCACTCAGCAGGTACTATGCCTCCCAATGTCACTGGTTGTCATGGAATTGTGTTTGAATTCTTATAAACTATAACGGTACAGTCGGTAGATATGTAAATATATTGCTTCTGCGTCACGTGAAGGTGGTAGTAGACTAGTTCCAGCAGCAGTGCCTCTGGCTTGGCCACGAACACAATTATTGGCAGCATTGAACTAATTGTCAAATTATATAAGAAAGGGGCATCATTAAATAGTTAGAAAAGTCTCGCAACGCGAGGAATTGTGAGCTTGTAGTTTGGCTATTTTCACAATATTTAAACTTTCAAACAAAATGTATTGCCTCAACTCCTACAGTCCAAGTGCTTGTCAGGGTGGGGGGTCCCCAGTTCAAATATGATTATTTTGGGCGGTCCCCAGTTGAAATTTGATTATTTTTGGGTGGGGGGATTTGACAGCAAAAACTAAGCATTCACAATTAATTAATTGATTGCGTTGATTAGTCCAAAAATTTCAAAGTCGATTATCTTTTTTTTGAGGTGCACTAGCCCCTCCAATGCATGACTTGGAAATTACGTCATATGGCAGCCTGACTTGGAAATTACGTCATATGGCAGCCAAGCCTATGGACTTTTTAATGATTGTTTAGAGCACTTATTTATGACATAATCTGAATGGCAGCCAAGTCTATGGCCTTTTAATGTTTGTTTAAAGGGGGGATGTCACGGCCCGAGATTAACATTGCTGATAAGGTACATCACGTGGTCTGAATGAAAACGATTTCAAACGGCACGTGACTATATCTCAGGCTCTGACGTGACCTAGCATCTAGGCAAGCTGAGTGGCTAGCGCACTAAAGGCTACTAGTTTTGAGGTAACTTTCTGCGTCATAGTATTCATACTAGGTGAAAGTATCATAAAAAATATATATTTTCGCTCGGAAATCTTCGTTACAATGACATTGAGTTGACGTGTAAGTTTTAGGGTAAACTGTTGCATAATCGCAATTTCGCGTGACGAGTTCCATGTTCTCCGTCCTCCTCCCGCTGACATGGCCTCAAACACGGCTAAGTGCTGAACAGGGCTCCGTGCTGCGGAGCTTCACAGGTTACCACTGCCTGTCTAGCGCCACAGCGCCGGGCTAACCTGAGCCCTCTCTCTCGACTCTCTCTCTCTCTCTCTCTCTCTCTCTAGCCAAATTCCAATACCTCAAATCTCGGGCACTCGCTCACTCACACTTGGTCACTCCAGCATGGCAAATTATGGTGAAATTGGTGCCCTGCCGAAATATGTGACCATCTTGTGGACTTCACACAAATTATACATGGAAGTCTTAAATACGTGGCCTAAATACCGCTATAGGTTGAACTCTGATAATGAACAAACTGCAATGATTTATGTTCGGACACTGAAATTACGTGACGTCAACACGATTGTGCCATATTTCAGCAGGTCACCAATTTCAACGTAACACCACCATGCTGGAGTGACCGAGTGTGAGTGAGCGAGTGGCTGAGATTTGGGGTATTGGAATTTGGCTTCTCTCTCACACACACCGATATGGGGGGGCGGTCTCTCTCTCTCTCTCTCTCTCTCACACACACACACACACGCATACGGACTGCCTTACGCACCGCCAGTCTCTCTCTCTCTCTCTCTCTCTCTCTCTCTCTCTCTAATAATAATAATAAAACGCATCACAGCGCGACAACTTGTGAAGATTAGATATATTCGAAGAAACTAGCATTTAGGAACCACTGGAAAAAATAACAAGTATCCGTGCGCAACTTGGAGCTCTCCAATAGCCACATTCAGAAGGCATGTGATGTCTTCGTCACCACCAGAAGTATAATGAAACTTTCATCTCATTAATCATTGACATGGCGTTATTTAGGCTATAATGATCAACTTGTATGGGTGATCATTTTATGTATATCAAATATTATATTAACTCAAGGTAATTAATGCTACAGCTCTGAATATAAATGTCGGAACTGGTGTAAAATGGAGAATAAGCCTGTTGCAGTGTTGCGCACTGAAAACCAGAACAGGTACGCTCGCCCCTTTTCCAACTCACCCCCACGAAAAGTGAAGAACGGTCGCCCTGGGATTTCGAAAAGTGAAGACGGCTTGCCCCAAAGCCATGAATAGCTCGCTCCCAAAGTGTGGTTATCTCGCCCCACAGCGTGGATATCTCGCCCCAAAGCACGGATATCTCGCCCCATGTTTATTTCATGTTTATTTTACCTTATTTCTCATATTAGAACCTTTAGAATCAATGTTGTTTGTCAAAGGAGAACATTTAAAGTTTGTTGTTGTTGGTCAAATGAAAATGATGCATGGTACCCAGGGGGCAAACCACCCTTTTTTTTTTAGGAAACCTCTGCCCTTAGCCCAGATAAAAGATCAATTTCATTGGTCAAATTGTGCGATCCCGATCTGACGTCATAATCCAAGATGTTAATTTGAATAGCCTTATTACCTCCCGAGGGCCGTGTCATCCCCCCTTTAAGGGCAGCAGTTAAACACATTGACGACGTGAGATGTCACGTGGCCAATTATAAATGCCCCTCACTTCACACAAGTGTGATTCTATTATAATAATCAGTTTGATTAACTGTCCCACACCTACCTCAACACCATCACCGTCTTATTCATCACCCAGGCCATCACCATCAAGAGGAGCTCCAGCGCTCAGGGAGGTGCCGGAAACTACGACGTGATCACCATCGATGACGAGAACGACAACGTCTTCTCCACGGACACCGCCATGCCAGGAACCCGGCCGCCCCGCACGCCCATGGCGCCGATGGAGCTTCCGGCCACGCAGTCCGGATCCAGGACGGACTACTTGGCACGGGGCGGCGCCGGGGCCACCCAGAGGGATTACATCACCAGGGGCGGGACTCAGACCTTGGGAGGAGCGGTCAGAGTGGAGAGTGTGACGGCGCTCCGTAGTGCCCCCCAGTGGCTGACGACCACCACCACCTCCTCCTCCTCTTCTACCTCCACCAACGTACGTATCAATAGAAGTTGTCTGTCTGTTGGGGATAAACGGTGATTTCAGTCCTGTTGTAAATTAGTATCTTACCCTAAAAAGAAGTTTGCGGTCATTGCTAGATTTTAACAAATTAAACGAAAAACAAAACAAATGACAGGTGATATATTGTGCACTCCCAAGCTTTGTTTAACCCCACCAAAAATAATATTTGAAACTTATTCTTCTCTCTTAAACTTAATTTCTCTCCAACGCAAATGTTAGATGTTACTGGTATTTTGGTTTAGTTGCCCCGATCATGGGATTTGTGAAAAGATCTTCCATACAAACCTCCAGGACTTCTAGAAATGGGCAACTTGCAAAGGATTTGCTATTAATTAATGGTTAAGTGGTTACGTGTAGTTTACATGTATTATTTACAGCAAGGCTCAGTCAGTAGAACTTACCACTATCGGGTAGAGCGGCCGCTTGGGAATCGGAAGGTTCCCGGTTCGATCCCGGGAGTTGGTGTTGAGAAGTGTCCTTGAGCAAGACACTGATTTCCTGGTTTCATCCTCCACCATTGGTGTGTGAATGGGTGAATGTAATACACAATCTATGTAAAAGAAAGATAAATATAAATGCACCATTTATTATTTATTTATTATATTACCATTGAGGGCTCACATTGTTGTTGGAAACACTTAAAAAAATGTAAGTCATGGAAATTCTGCACCATTGTCACACAACTTTCCATCAGTTGTTGTTATGGTTATGATTTGGCTATTGTTGTTGTTATGGTGACAATTCGACCAAGCTGTTTGTTGTGTGAATTACTTTGCAGTTCGTCCCACTGGATATAACGAGCTCCTTCTCTTCCTCCAGGCCACTGAGCCAACGGCGCGCCCCGGGTCGTCTTCATATCAGCCCTATCAGACAATTAGCCATATGGGCTTCAATGGGGGTGGAGCCAGGGTTCCCCCGGCCGTTGAACCACCAGCACCCCCGATAACGGGCCTAGCCCGTTTCAATCAGTCGCTGAAGATGCCCTACACGCTGACGCTCCCAAACGAGCCAGGACGTCCGGATCTGAGACACATCATCATCGATGGCAGCAATGTCGCCATGGCGTGAGTTCACGCGCATGCGCAGTTGCGCGCACACACACACACACACACACACACACACACACACACACACACAAGCTTTTCTGTCCAGGGCTCCCCGTGTTACAGTCAAAGTGTCCTTGAGCAAGATACTGAACACCTAACTGCTCCCAATGAGCAGGTCAGTGCATGGTTTATTCCGCCATATCGGTGTGCGGATGGGTGAATAATAATGCACATTGTAAAGAACTACATTTTACACACAATTCACAATTTACCATTTTATCTCATATCATTCTGTCTGCCTGTGTACCGTTGTTTATGGCCATATATGGAGATCCCAATATGGACCTTGAATTACCTCTCACTTTCGTAATAGTATTTCCTGCCTGCCCCCCCCCCCTCTCTCTCTCTATCTCTCTCTACCTCTCCAGATATTGAAGTAAACTCCAGTATTGGTCATCCTAACATGTTTCATGACTGCCTGTTCATAGTGTACAGGATGTGTTAATTTCTCCTTACTTTAAATTATTTTATGACTTCTCCTTTACTGGATAACAGATTGTGGTCACATATTGGGAAAGACAGCATTGACGAATAATGATGTGTCATGTGACATACCATAAGTGTATACACGGATTTAGTTTTAGCCCTCCCTTATTGTATGCATGTTTATGCTGTCAATGAATCGTCATTAAAATGTCTTAACCGTGATAGCCCTAACTGCATTAGGGCTATCACGATTGTGACATTTTAATGACGATTCATTGTCGCTCAAATAATTTGCAATTCCTTAGTCCCGTTTCCAATCATCCTTGCTTCGTTAAAAAGTCTTATCACATGGATCTTCTCGGGATCAACATCTTGGACTGGACTCCAATGTGGATCTCTGACTTCATGTGGCGCTGATAGATCTGGCAGCTTGCGAGATTAGCGACGAACACACACACACACACACACACACACACACACTCACACACACACACACACACACACACACACACACACACACACACACACACACTCACACTCTTCTAGATGGCCCTGTCACCTATCGAGACATAAAGACAATTGCTGTACTTGTTGTTGTATAGGCCAGTGAATGTGTTCTTTGTACAGACATACACCAGTTTTAGATTGACTTAATGTGAAAGTGGTCTGTTTCAGAATCAGGGAATAGTCGAGGTTTGTGTGGTAATTTGACTGATTTCATAGAGCTGTTCCCATGTCAGGGTGTGTCCAGGTTTCCTTGATTATTTTACTGATTGCATCATGTCTTCTTCCTGCTGTGAGTGGTGTCAGACTATCAGTCATCACTTTGTCTTTCAACTTTGAATTTGCATATCAATAACTATTATCGCATGCGAAAACAACCTCAGTGTAACTTCTTAGTGCCTAGTATTGCATTATATTCAGGGGACGTGACATTTAGGTAAGTCTTCCACTGGCCATCTGGTCAAGTTGTCACTAGATGGCCACCCTAGTAAGGAGTGGATAGAAGTCTCGGAACATCCTTCCTAAATCCTTATCCTAGTTGCCTCAGACACTTTACATGACGAGCAGCTCAAGAAAGACCATAAACAGAGACCAAACAACAGTAATCTGTTTAATCTCACGTTTTAAGCTGGGCGGCAGAAGCAGTTGGATAGTGTCTCTTGCCGACCCGACATATCTATCAACGGGTTGGGAGGACATTTAGTCGGACGTCGATTGCCAATCGGACTTGTTTGGTCGGGTCCCGTCAGAATGTGCATGTCTCAGTTATGTTTGCACATGGACAGATAATAAATGTAGTCAAGTTAGTCTTGACTACTGCTGTGCTGTGCACCAATACGTTATCAATAAGGCACTGTCTCACTCTTCCCCAATTTCAAATCAACCCAAAAATCCCGAGACATTGATTCTCCCTCCCTACATGTCCATGACACAATAACCTGCATAATGTAAGGATCATGACTGCTGTGACTGAGATAAATGTTTCTCTTTTTGTTGGTGTCAATATTTTTAATATCAATATCATCAAGTAAACCTAACTTAGTCTATTTCTTTACGTGAAATCTGTACGAGATGATGGCATATTAATGTCCGACTGTCAACATTTCTTGATACTGTTCGGGTATGTGACACAGTAGGGCACACAGAACAGAAGTGTATTGAAATACACATTTTAAATATCTCTGTGGTTGGTAGCAGCCAACAGCTTGTTTCCTGTCTGGTGAGCGCGGCTGCTTTCAGGGAGTTTCTCAGCGCTACAGCTGCTTGGTGTTTGTTGTGGATGTTGTCTTGCGGTGGCATGTCTCCTTAGCTGCTGCTCTGGTGCACCGTTTGTCTACTGACGTGCATGTAGTGGATCGAGCACGTCACTGCTTACAGTGCTTAGTGCTAACGGCCATGCACGCGTGCGTCTGTTTGTAAATGAACCTTTAGGTTGTTGTCCTGCGGTTGCGTTTCCTCGCTGCTGCATTGACGTGCATATGGTGGAACTGACTCCACAAGGCTGCTTTTTAACCCATTCTGACCTGAGATCAGATTCATACGAGGTTTCCGCCGGACACACACTGGTCTGACGAACCCATTCTGACCTGAGATCAGATTCTAAAAATGTCAGTCGCTCTTCGATTTTTCAAAAATAGCAGACCTACAAGCTCGTATCGCGCCACACGGTGGCGCGATATGAGCTTGTAGATCTGCTATTTTTAAATAGCTGAAGCATAACATGATGCTGAAACCAAAATGGATGCCCGGTCAGAATGGGTTAAATAGTGTTTTAGAAGCTCTTATGTTAAATGTATACTTATTAGTATTATTTATTATATTTATATTTAGCAGCCAGGAGCAGCATTCAAAGCAACCAAAGGTATGGCTCCCCCATATCTTGCAAGTATGATTAAACCCTCCCGCACACTCAGATCAGCCAACTCAGGGAAGCTGGAAGTACTCTCACTAAAAACGCCGGGACAACGCTCCACACGTCCCAAACTCTTCTCCCTTCTGGCTCCAAAACTGTGGAATGCACTTCCCATTGCAGTCAGAACTGCAGCATCACTCCCAATCTTCCGCCGTAGTCTGAAAACCCACCTTTTCAGACTATCATGGCCCATAGCACTTACCCTACCCCCTTAGATAGCATTTCTGTAGACTTGGATAGCATTTGATACAGACTATAGCATGTTATGTAGACAGCACTATAATTGCATTGTATGTAGTCATAGCACGTCGTAGTACATATATATTAGCATAGTATAGTTAGTATATATGTATAGTTTCATTATATTGATATTCCACTGTTACGTTCTTAGCTTACGCATGTTTCATGATAAATGCTTTTTATTTGATGTATTCCCATGCGGGGCGGCGGTGGCTCAGGGGTAGAGTGCCTGGATGGAAACCGTAAGGTTGCCAGTTCGAACCCGGGCTCCCCCAGAGTTACTGTCGAAGTGTCCTTGAGCAAGACACTGAACCCCTAATTGCTCCCGATGTGCTAGTTGGTGCCTTGCATGGTTTCCGCTGCCATCGGTGTATGAATGTAATGCACAATCTCTGTAAAGCGCCTTGGATAAAGGCGCTATATAAATGCACCATTTACCATGCTTTTTTTGTTCTTGCTTAATGTAAGTCGCTCTGGATTAAGAGCGTCTGCTAAATGCCTAAATTGTAATTGTAAATTTTAAATTGTAGGAGCAAGAATCACACTGTCCCTTCCACTTAAGCTTTCAAGAATAAGGGAGCTTCCCATGCTGCCCAAGTTTCCTCTCACACTCTTAGGAACTTTCCATTTCACCCTCTTTCAGCTGAATAATCTGTTTTCAAGGCAAAACACTGGCACATATTGTCTACTTCTCGATCTGAAGCTGTCCCAGCCCTTCTCTATTATGTGACTTCACACTATCACACGTTCTTAATAAAGCATAGAACAGTTATATTTGTGTTGATGTTTGTTTTTTTTCATTTCTTTCCTCCCCAATTCAGTCATTATGCCAATTCTCCACTGCCAACCCTTGCTATTGTCTTGGGGAAGGTGTGCAGACAAGCACGTTTGCTCCATTACACATGGAGTCGCCAGCTGCTTCTTTTCACCTGACAGTGAGGAGCTTCAATGAAAAGGCGTAATGAATGTGGAGCGACACTGCTCCCTTCTCAACAGGCATCCTCCTGACCAACCTCTAGGTGTTGCTAGTGCAGCAACGTAGAGAACGCCCTGCTTCCCACCCATGAACAGAGCTAATCATGTTCGTTGGAGTGCACGAGGCACTCAGGGGAATCAAAGCCCAGTCTGTACAGCAAGCACAGTCTTATTTCTTTTAGCTTTTTGCCTTTATTGATAGTTATTAGTGAAGACAGACAGGAAAGTGGGAGAGAGAGAAGGGGAGAGACACGCAGCAAAGATCGTCATGAATGGGACTCGAACCCGCAACCCGCTGTCAGGCCAGAGCCTATATGTGGCATGCGCCTAGCGGGTTCCCCAAGCTCGTATTTAGCCATGTGGAATAACTTATTTTCTCACTCTTATCTCTCTCTAGTCACGGCCTTCATCGTGTCTTCTCGTGTCGAGGTATCGCCCTGGCAGTGGAGGCATTTTGGAAGCGGGACCACAGGGAGATTACGGTCTTTGTCCCTCAGTGGCGCCAAAAAAGAGATCGACTCACTATAGGTATATAGATATACCTATAGATATATTTGAGTGATTGAACCAACATGCATCCATTTGTGTATGTAATATGAGTGTGGAGTGTGTTTATGTTTATATAATGCATATGTATTTGAAATTAGACACAAGAATAGCGTGTGTGTGGTGTGAGCGTGCATTGTTTTGTGCCTTGTTTGTTGTCTTGATGATTTATTTTGTGATTTATTTTTTATTTTTTAATTGGACTATTATTAATGCTCACCCTACCTTGTTGTCAGAGCAACACTTCCTCAACCAGTTGGAAGACCTGAGACTGCTCTCCTTCACTCCCTCCAGAGAGGTCTGTGGTCAGAGGATCGCCTCGCACGACGACAGGTACACACACATTTATCTATCTAACAGACAGCCCTAACCTAGAATTGATGGGTTCATTCATTACTAATGAACATGTTGACTCTGTCTCACCGCCAACTCCCTGTCACCCCATCTCCATCCTGACTGTCTCACCACCAACTCCATCCGACACACATGTGCAAACTGACAGGTTCCTGCTCCACCTGGCAGAGAAAACGGGCGGGGTCATCGTAACGAATGACAACCTGAGGGACTTTGTCGACACCTCGGAGGCCTGGCGGAGGATCATCCAAGAGAGGTGATGAAGACTCGCGCACACACACACACACACACACACACACACACACACACACACACACACAGACAGATGTGTCTCTTTATAACACAAACTCTATTTTTGAAATTTAAAGTTGTGGAACTTTTCACCTATAATGAACAAAGACGCCAGGTTGAACGACGGGGTTAAGTCTGAGTTTTATACATATTTATTTAACCAATGAAAAGTATTACCAAGAGCTTGAAGAACTAAATAACTACATTGGATTATTTGGAAAACTAATAATTTCTTTCCCCCACTTAGTAAGTAGTAGTAAGTTTTGGTCACGTAAGGTTTTTGTCCGACAGTAACAATGGTCATTCTGGAACTGGAGAAATTGCGTTTAGGTTTCTGTTGTAGTCAAAGCAACGTATATCAGACTTACACACGTTTTGCCCTGTTTGCTGAAAACATTGTCAACATTCTTGTTATATAGACTTTGGGTGTAAATCACTCTTGCCATGTCCTTTAGCAAGCCTTTTATCATCAGCATTGGTGGTAAACCATTTCAGGATCATGGTGTAGCATTGATGGCACTAGAAAGATGATCACTTGTCCTTTTTTATTTTTGCTTAGCCTCCTGCTCCCTCCTTATAGCATAAGCACAGCAGAAATAATTCACTGATGATATTGGAAGATTCATATATATACTGTATCAGGCCCTGCAGAAAGCCACATTATCAGCTGCTATCACTATGAATTGGTAATGGATATATTTTCAAATAAATCAATCCCCCTTCCCATAGGTTACTCCAGTTCACATTTGTAGAGGACCTATTTATGATCCCTGATGACCCAATGGGGAGACATGGTGCTCCCCTAGATGTCTTCCTGCGCAAAGACAGGTAGGCCGTGTGTGTGTGTGTGTGTGTGTGTGTGTGTGTGTGTGTGTGTGTGTGTGTGTGTGTGAGAGATATGTGGCTCTATAGCCACTCTGCAATGTTGTCGACTCGTTTCCCAAACAGTGAGCTCGAGTACAAATCCAATTTTTCTTTTCTTACGTAAAAATAAATAAATATATATTTCAAATGTTTTTTTGTTGTTTTTTAATTAAAAATAAATAAATACTTTTAAGGAAAAAATAAAATCTAAGAAAGTCCATGAATAAAAGTAAAATAATTAACAAGTAGTAGTAAGTAGCTGATCTACAAGCTTGCAAGCGATGTGTTGCGTGTTTGTACATTGCTATTTCCACTAGTTTGGGTTTCCTGGTCAAACTTCTAAAACGTTTGGGAACCACTGCTCCTGAATAACCATGTCAGCCAGAGGGATATATATTGTTGGTGTGGTGACTGCTGTCTTCCTGACAATGTTGTCCATCCTATTTCTTTCTTCCTTCTCCAGCAGGCGAAACTCTTCCACCCCTCCCCCATCGAGGCCCCTGGACAACCGTCCGTCGTCGCAGCATCACCATCACCAACCCCTCAACTCGGTCCCACGGCCCCAGTCTTCCCTGACTGGTTTGCCCTGGCCCGCTCATTTCGCCAACAGACCCTCCGGCTCCGAACCACACTGGCCTAACTCGGGCCCACCCGAGTGGCCCCGGCGCTCGCCTTCGCCCTCGGCCGCCCCCCCACCCCAGCGTTCCGCAGGAGAGACGTCGGAATTGAAGAGGAAGTTGTACGACATCTTCCCCGACCAGAAGCAGCGCATTGACCGCATCCTGAGTGACAACCCTTACATGAGAGACCTGAATGCACTGTCTGGATTGTTGCTGGGATGAAAGACTGTAGCATGGTGATGAGAGCAAGCACACACACGCACACACACACAGAGGGAGAGATGCGCGACGGGGGCTCACCCGATAAATCCATATGTTTATGGTCATTTATTTTACCACCTATACCAGCCTGAAGAAAAGATGATGGGGTTTCCAGAGGATGACACACATATATATATATATTTTTACATTTAAGACTTTGGTCTTCTTTTAAGCTGCTGCTAATGGCAAAGAGGACTGGTATGGAAGGTTTCATCCTTTTTTATTTTCCATTTTTCCCCTCTGTTTCTATTTGGTCAAGTTCAATAACATTGATGTACACAAAACAAAATGGTGATAGACCAGGGCTTGTATCAACCTAGCTCTCACTAATGCCCTGTCATGAAGAATTTCTCGCCCTCCAGTGACTGGACATTTTTTTCAAGTGATGGACAGTTCTCCATGGTGGCAATGGTCTTTCAACAACTTTTCTGAAGACGGTACGAGCTGTTAAGACAGCCGTAACTAATGCATTGGACCAGAAATATTATCAATCAAGCACTAAGGTCTGTTCTTATTGAAGAGCTTGTACTCACTGCCCTGTTCTCTCTCTCTCTCTCTCTGTGTGTGTGTGTGTGTGTGTGTGTGACGTGTGTGTGTGTGTGTGTGTCTGTGTGTGTGTGTCTGTGTCTGTGTGTGCGGCCTCAGAATGTTCAGCATCTATCACAGCTTAAAAGATGAGTAGATGGACAAGACCATTGCCAGGACCTTTAACCAGATCAATTAAATTCCCTAAAAGTGGAATCACTTATTCATATAACATTATTATTCTTCTGTTAAAGTCCCACCAAAATGTTTCACTAATGCATATTCTTGTTAATTATTGATTTGTTGAAATGACACCTTTAAAAAAAAAAGAAGAAAACAAAGCTCTTAAAGACAGAAACAGCAGGTCAGCTCGAACGATATTGAATTTCGGTTTGAACACTATTCAGTTGAACAAATTTGTGTTTTTCTGTTGGCTAGATATTGCTTGTACAAAACTGATGTTCACAAGAAATGATCTCATAGTAGATGTTCTAAAATGCAATTCGTCAAACTGTGTATGGTTCCAGATGATCTTTTCTTTTGTCGTTTGGGAGAATTTAAGTCCCAGATCTTTGTTTGGGGGGAAAACGTGATTTTGAGAGGATTGGCCCAGTAGCGTAATCCTAGAGCAGTGCCCACAGCCACACTTCTGGCTTGGGTTGGAATAAATAATACAAGCTTTAAATTCATTCAATTCCATTTAGAAAGAAGTTCTTCTAAATCAAAAACTGGTTTTCTGAAAAACCTATGTTTCTATGTCAGTGGTGCTCAACCTTTTTCATGTCAAGGTCCCCCAGAATAACTGTATTTGGCTGCGGACCCCCATCTGAAAATGTGTTGTTCCAGGGACACCTCGGAAAGCAAAGATTTTAGTTAAAAACGTTCACTGTGAAAGAATATACATTCAAAGATTTGTGCCACATTTTCACGGTTCTTCAAAAATAGCAGATCTACAAGCTTGTAGCGTGGCACTCACGCGCTGTGAGCTTGTAGATCTGCTATTTTTCAATAGCTAAAGTATAACATAATGATTAAAACACCAAAAGGCGTTCCTGTCCTGACTGGGTTAAACACTAGAATTTAGGCACAGTTAATAGGCCTTCAAATGTTATGTTCCCATTCATACAAAACAATCTACAAATGAATACTAATGACATTGTCTTACAATACCAGTAAACACTTAATGACTAATATGTAATTGTCACAACATTGAAGACAACTTGTAGTGCTCTTTTTATACAAGCAGAGAATGTGGGCTGCAGCTATTAGCAGTTGGTTGTATTTGATGAGAACTTTTTTTATAAGGTATTGTACAAACGACCCCTCTTGTAAGATACACAATCTGTCTGCACAAACACTTTTACAAAGTTGTCAAACTTACAGTGTGTTCAATATTGCAATGTAAGGACTGCTGAAGGACTTTTTTGCTCAATTCCTTGTATATAGTTTTTCTTTCTTGTGTAAATATTACATTTTTGCCAAAGTGCACATGTTATTTTGTGTATATGGCACAACGGATGGCAACACATACTAAATCACACTTTTGGTGCGTTGACATTGATCCTCATTCTTTACCGACTACTGTTCAGATCTTTGAGACATGGTACAGTGGCAAAAACAATTAGGCCATGTGCATGGGCTTTTTTTAATGAACAGCCATGAGTAACAATATTTTTCAATTATACGTTTCTTTCCCCTCTTTACCCCTCAAGTAGCCTTGCCCAGCCACCGTGACTTCTGGTATAGAGGGGCAGGTACCGCCGGGATCACAGTGTTGGATCATATTGGTTCACCCCCCTCCCCTCCCTGGTATAGAACACAGTGGGCAAACACTGAAGTCACCAAATTTGGTCCGACGCCCCTCTGCACTCCCACTCCTAGATCAGGAAATGTGTCTCGTTTACCCAGGCTTTTCTTTTTGAGCCGAATGCGAACGAAACAAAAGCCTGTCTACCGAGGCTTAAGTGATTTTTTCCCCTGTAATGTTGCCAATGAATGATTGCCTGAATGTGAGGCCAGACTGGAGGTTACAGTCTTTTTGTTCCGTATAACCCTTCCTTTTAATTGCTCCCATCCTCTCCTTCCTCTAGCAAAAGGTTTGAAGGGCCATGGGAAGTGTAAAATATTTATTATTTGTCAAAATATAATTTTAAAACTGTATTCATGCACCCTTGTGTTATTGTCATCTGCTTGGTACTGGAGATCTTTTGTTTTGTTTTGTCTCATTCCTAAGCCAATAATTTGACGACCAACGGAGTCTGAGTAAGAGACTCAATCGACAGTCATCAAATTATAAAAAAGAATTACGAATGATGGTCACTGCTTCAAATTGAGACTCCACTGGTCATCAAATTATTGTCTGAGGAAATGCGACAAAACCAAAGAAATCTCCATTAATTCAAGGCTTCATTAGGTGTGTCTTACTCTTTCTTTCATTGTCTTTGTTTGTTGTGCAATATTCAGGCACGACACAAAGCAAGTCTGCATCATCACTTTAGTGCAGTCTGAACAGCTCTCTTATTTGCACACTAGGGGTCAGTGTGTGCCAAACTGGGAGCAGTGGACTACTAGCACACTTCAATGGATCACTTGCATGAGCATCTCTGTTCCTTGGACACAGATCAACATGGCCCACCCGTGTTAGTGTTAGACGTAGGTATTTCATCAATGGGGTGTGGCATAGAGGTGATCAGCTTGTGGCACTGTTGAGGTGTTATGGAAGCCCAGGTTGCTTTGCTTTGATATATTGATAACAGCCGTAAATTAATTTGTATTCAGTCTTATGTCTCACGCCTTCCTCTTGACAATACAACCTATATTCTCTGGGGTTCAAGTCAGGCCAGTTGGCTGGTCAGTTAAGCACAGTAATAACATGGTCAGTACACCAGTTACTAGTAGTTTTGGCACTGTGGGCAGGTGCCAAATTGAGCTGGAAAGGAAATTTAGCATCTTCATGAAGCTTGTCAACATACTGAAGCACAGTGTACTCTAAAAAGATGGCTGTGTTGAAACCATTGGTAAGTTTTCACTGTCAAGTGTATCAACACCAGCAGCTAAACCAGCTAAATCATCACTGTGTTTTGTCATGTCCAGCCTCATCACAACCATCTATTATGATATTTTACAGCACTGTGTGCCTCTGTACATTGATGAGCTTTATGTTGATGCTAATCTTCCTTTTCCAGCAGCACTTGGCACCTGCCCACAGAGCCAAAACTACTAGTAACTGGAATGCTGACCATGGTATTACTGTGCTTAACTGACCAGCCAACTGGTCAGCAATATAATACAAGTTTGACATTTAAGCATCTTCCATAAACATGAATGGTCACAGAAATTTCATAAACGCAACCTTAATGCCTCAAATCCAGGATGTCTTCAACTGGTTGGCTGCTGTGTCATGTGAGGAACAATGCGTTTATAATTATACCTAAACATCATCATTACTTACATTTATAGTCATCATATTTTATTTAGCTTTATTCCATGTAGAAGTCATGCCCTCTTGGCCATGCACAGGCTAAAGTTCATGGCAAGAAGGATGCCGCAAGGAAATCAATCCAGTCAGTCTGAAACCAGACACTTTTTCCTGGCTTGTGATACTGGTCATTGTATTTTTCATTGATTTTTATTGCCCACACATTCATCAGGTACAACATGTTACATAAGGACCATGTAGCCTACCTTTTGACATGTTTGCCTACATACATATCTTGTGGTTTTTGTTTCCATCAGAGAGGCTATAACTCTGGCTAACGCTCAGACTAGGAATTGATGTGTAAAGATACCATACCGAAAAGCAATATCCAGGAATGCCTGGTCTAAATCATTTTGTTAGTGTAATTCTGTTATTTTGTCAGTACCAAGGAAAGATATATATTGATAATATAACCAACCATCACACACACACACACACACACACACACACACACACTGATGCACTTTGATTGAGCTTGGGTCTAACATCACATACCAGAGCACAAACTGATCATCATTCCCAATGGTCACCCCTTCTAAATAGTCAAGACACTATAGTAGTGCTCAAACTCGCCATCGCCCCCATTACATCATCCCTTCCATTTCCAACTGTGGTGTTTCTAACAAAATGTTAGGCACACTGGGCAGATTTCTATCTTTCTGTCCGTCTTGCTGTTGGATCTCCAATAGCTTACTTTTCACACCAGCCAGGGATGTGCTGGACCTCTAATGGTGCGTTTACACGGGCAGATGAAGCGAAGCAAAGGCGCGTTGTGAGTTGATTTGGAGCAGCTACATACATCCATCTTTGCGCCTTTGCAACGTCATGTCGCTGGCTTCCATTGACAATGAATGGTAGACTGCATCGTTTAATCTGCCCCGTGTGAACGTAACATAATTCAGCCTGGGAAATGGAGTTGGAGAGGCCCTTTTCGGCCACGTGCCGGGAAAGTTATGTGCCCTCCGATGGCGGGACCCAAATACTAACCGATGAACGGTGACAGTGATTTGGCCTTTAATTCAGCCTGGGAAAGGCACGCAGCCGAATGATATAGTCTTATATAAAAAATCACACTTGTGTAATTGTGTAAAAAAACATTTCTATGGATGCACCTGGGACGTATCCTGAGGTCAACAGGGTTTCGGGTCTCAACATCATACCCCTCACTCAGGCGACCCAGCCCGGAGTGATCAAGTCCAGACTTACGTCCCAGTACTAGCTACTCTCAATCAGTCCCACTAGGGAAAAACCAGGGGCACACAATCCGTTGGAACTACTCCAGGACTACTCTGCCAGGGCTGGGAGGTACACTTGGAGGGACTAGGCTCTGTGGGTTGTCTCCTGTCCGTGTCCCTCCTACGTCTCACCAGGTCCACTCCTGCTCTCACCAGGAGTAGAGCGAGGACCCGACCTGTGCGTTGCACCAGAGTCCCAGCACCAGACAGTTCATTCAGGAGTGTTGGGCAATGGTTCCGCAGGGTCATGGTGCTGCGCTTCCGCTTGCTGCTTGCATGGCCCTTCCAAAGGCCTCACGAGGGTTGTTGGGCTTCCTCCTCACGGAGGACACAGGCTGGGGCGCTAACCTACCCGGGTGCCGTCTACATTCCGGCTGTCACCCGTCTCTCCGGTGGTCACCAGACTATACCTGGTTGTCACATAGTCTATTACTATGAGTCACTATAAATAGAATAACTATAACTAAAAAACATTGCATGGATGCACCTGGGACGTATCCTCAGTGATGTATAACCTATCAAAAGTGACTGTTACAAAAGGTTTGTAGCTCTACAAACAAATCACAGAAAGTCAAACTGCTTAACAGTAATCGGACGATCAGTCAACCAAAGGCTGCCCTGAAACTCTTCATTTTAACAGTCTTCTAGCAAGTTCAACATTTACCAAACAAAGCAGAACAGTAAAGTCCAAAACGGTGTGTAGGTCAAGAACATGGTGACACCAAACGAGAGAGAGAGAGAGAGAGAGAGAGAGGATTTTGAGCAACAATAATGTTTTTATTAGCCAGGGTTAGCAATGTGTCAAAACAGGCTTCTCCTTAATGACACCAGACAGCACAAGAAGCACTTGACTATAGGTTGTGTCCGCACAGCCTGTCAAAGTTCAATGAAAAGACTATCACAACGTTGCAAATCATTGCACATCCTGTCATGCTAGGCTGACACTATGCAAATACTATATGTGCGGCTTGTGATTCAAGTGCAGCCATGCCCACATTTTCCAGTGATTGCCCAGATTGTTCTGCAAAATCAGGGGAAATTGTTCAGCTGATCATCATAAATGACCAAGTCTGGTTTCACCAGTCAGTGCTTTTTTTTGTCTTTTTATGGCCTTTTGTCCCTGTCTCAGCTTTTTCTGTTGCCCTTTGCTTGATCATAGTATATCACTCATGATGACTCATTGTCAAGATTATGAACACATCTGTGTGGCACAGATGTGCTTTGATCGTTTCCCATTTCATAATCACAGTGGTAAACTTAAAAGTTATTCAGTGATCGTAAATATATTCTGCACAGGGCTGGTGACTGCAAATAGACAACGTTAAACATCCTAACCGGGTTACGTTTTTGACTTTTCTTAAAATGCTTTTATTCAGCAAGCCCCAAGGACTTTGCAAACTTGAAAACTGCACCCACCATCTTCTGTCCTCTTGTCCTGTTCTCTGCTATTTGAATATGTTCCTACTCCCTTCTTCCACACTGTCTCTCTACCCCCTCTGCCCCGCCCTGTCCCTTATCTGTATTAGCCCTGTCTCATTGTCAACCCTCTCCCATAACCGTTTAAAGTTTTAAACATGTTTTTAACTCTTCCTATGCCTCTTGTCTTTGGAACACATTTCCACTATGTTCTTTTTTGCCTTTAGCCCATTCTCTTCCTCTCTCCTTTTCTCTTCTTCTTCTTTGCCTTGGTTGGTTAGGAGGGGGGCCATGTTATGTCCAAGCAGGAATGTCCAAATTCCTTCAACATTCCAGAACAGCTCAACATTCTCAGGGTTTGGATCTCCCCAGTCCCCACATTCTCTCTCCACCAAACTCTCCTCCCACTGTGCTGTTTTCTTCATCCTCTCTGTTTGTCTTGCTCGTTGAAATCATAGTGCTTTCATCATGCAGTACTCGTCTTTGTCCTTTTAACGTACAGTTAGGCTAGTGGCTTGCCAAAGTTATTTTTGGCCTACAACAGAGAATAAATTAGGCTTTAGAAGTTGTGGTGGCTGGAGATGAAGAGATGCCGTGACCTCACTAATGTCAACCCTGTGTGGAGCAATATAAGACCTGGTACTTAAGACACGCAAAATACAGCCCATATGCCTCATTTAGCCTACTAATCTTATTATTTCTCATGGTCTTGCACAATCATAATTCCGTCTACAAATAATAATTTGTAGACGTCTTTATTGACAATAAAAGTAACTGGGCATGAACAATGCTTGTTTGCCTTTCAACTGAATATGCCTGTTGTAACAAAATGTAATGTTTAACAAAATCAAACCTGTAATAGTAGGCAAAGACCATGCAACTGCATTGATAAAGCAGAAGCAAAACAAAGCATATGTATGTACAGAATGCTTTATTTTATTAAATATTATATTGTAATCATGCCTAAGTTGAAAACTATGGGAGAAAATGGTGAGAATACACCTTTGCCACATTAGCATATAAAGCATACAAAAGTTAGTCTGTCAGTCAGGCCGCTTTTTGCTCTCCATGTCGCTGCTACTGGCTCAAGGTACTTACATAACCAATCCCTCTCTAGCAGTAATCCCTCACTGTGTTAGTCCCACCCTGCTGTCTGTCTGTCTGTCTGTCTGTCTGTCTGTCTGTGTCTCTCTCTCTCTCTCTCTCTCTCTCTCTCTCTCTCTCTCTCTCTCAATTTTGGTCTAGCTTTGTCTAGCTCTTCTCAGCTCTTCTCAGCTCTCCCAAGACTCCCATCTCTCTCCCATCTGTCTCCCTCATCTCATTTCTTGTTGTCTTGCTGCTTTGATGTATGGATAACCACTATTTCTCGATCTTCTCACTCTTTATTTCTGCCTCTGTCTATTTGTCTCCCTCCGTACAAACCGCCTCTCATCAACTAAGCTCTATTCCTGAGGGTGGAAACACCCTTATATCCGGATTACTATGGAAGAAGCGACGTGACCTCTTAATCTCAGCCGATTACATGCATGGTCAACATCATGGGGCTGCCGTGGTTTTTTTTGCAGCTGTTTGGTCAACCCTCTTCACTGCCTATTTTCAGCGTTGACAGATAGATTAGTCCAGCGGCCGAGACAGATTTTGGTACCTCCTAAGCGGTGACCGTACATTTCTTGTATTTTTGTATTCCTACTATGTCTTCCTGTATGTCTCTAGTTTATATTTTGGTATGATAACTCTTCCAATTCAGTAGCTTAATTCCAGTTATTTCATTTTGCATTAACAGAAAAACTGAATCCATTATATTTGGATCAAATAGTAATCTCAATCGCAAGGCAGATGGCTTCTTGGTTAGAGTGGGTGGCAATATTATCACACGAAAAGATGAAATTCCATATCCTGGGGGCAAATTCCGCTGATAAAATGGCCACCAACATAATCCAAAACGTCAACCAAAGAACAAGATTCCTATATAGGATCTCCTCACTGGTCAACAAAAACACCTTGAAGACCCTAACAAGAGCCCTCGTACAAGGTTTCTTAGACTATGCATGCACCTCTTGGACCACAGCACCTCAAAGGCCCTTAAAACAAGGCTCCAGACTTCAAACTGGTCAGGCTACTACTTGGCCTCACTCCTCGAACCCACCTCACCCCTGCCCACTTTGACAGGCTGGAATGGCTTAGGGTTGACGACTGAGTACAGCATCTTGCAATGGGTCTGGTCCACAAGATCCGATACACCATCAAGATATGTACCTGTCTAAATACTTCCTTAATGTCGAATTCCACACCCACAACACCAGAGGCAGTTCAACAAACCATGTGCAACCCAGATTCGGCACAAACAAGGGACTAAATTCATTTAGTTCCTATGCCACCAAAATGTGGAACGCCCTACCAACAGTCATTAAGACATGCAAATCCCTTGACTCCTTCAAAACCGCTCTCAAAGTTCACCTACGGACAGCTGCAATTCGAAACTGGCCCCTGTACAAATGTAATCCCCCACCCTTTTCCCCCTCACTGTATTTTTTCCCTTTTTTCCTACTCTATGATGATTTCCAGTTTTTGGCTATATAGTAGTGTATATTTGTACGTCTCTAAATGTTATGATATGTATGTATATATGATTTTCCAGTGACATCATCATTAGGCAGATTTTTTTTAAACAATATTTATTTACACAAATATTTAACTTTTCAGGACTAGACAGCCTGCGGTTTTTATTAGCTTGTATTCCCCATCGATGATGTCACTGGAAGACGGTTTCTGAACTGCCCACAGCCCTCCCTATGAGACACAGACCGAGTAGTAAAAAAATTCACCATTCTTTCATGATTATTAGTGAGGAGTGGACCTATTATATGAAGATAGGTTGAAAAGTGGTGAAGTGGTCCTTTAATAACTTCAACCCTATACAATTTGTCCATTTAAAATAGCAGATCTCTACTTGTAGCAGTACTATTTTCTGCTATTTTCAAAAGATGTTCGACTCAGCAAACTCAGCAAAATAAGAGAGACCTCTCTCGAGGAATAACCAGAGTGTGCGATCCATGCGAAGCGCGCCCCCGTGACCAACTTCAACAACTGTGCGCGCCCCCGGCCGGCTGGTGGTTCTTTAACGCCAGGCAGCGTCTCGTCTCGTTTCCAAGTGCATCGCTAATGTGGATAACATCGAGCTAATGCATGAAAGACGACAAAGAACACCCATTCAAGGATAACTTTGCACAACACAAACCGCTGTGACAGATTGACGGATATTTAATCCAAGGTAAGGTAATACGCTTCGACTCGAAGAGTGAACGCAGAGGTTTTTGGGTACAGTGTGTGCGTGTTCTGGGAAAACAACAGAGAACAGCTTTAGCAAGTGTTAGCCACGGTAGCTAATGTTGGCTAGCTTCATTAGCGCGGTGCTAATATTGGCTTTAGCCAGTTCTGCTAGTTTGGCATCCTCTATTTTAAGTCAATCGAGTTTTAAGCTCTTGTGTGGTGCAACATGGATAACCAGAGTCTTAAGTTAGCTACTCTCTGTGTTAGCTGGCGTAGGAATTGTGCAGCAAAAGGATTACCCTCCTAGCTGTGCTTGTTATTAGGCTTGCTATGCTAGCAGGCTAGCTGTCCGTCCTGTGTGTTTGGTGTTGTACGGCAGCCAGGGCAAGGCCTCGCTGCCTGCCAGTGCCTGGTCTGTGTGTAACGTTAGGTAAGCTTAGCCCGTTGTCTGTCCTGCCAGACCAGGCCATTTTGCTTTCGAAGCGGGTTAGTTCAGGTCAACACAAACCAGAGATACAGAGAGATTGGTTGCATTGCAAGGTGGGCTATATGAGGCCAAGTTGGTGGTGGTGACAGATGATGTTTGGTTAGTGGTTACACTAACGCTAGTGGTTGCTGACGATAGCTGTGCTGCAGTGTGTGTGTGAGACTGTCTGACTGTATGTGACCTGTCTCAAAAGGGGCATTGCCTGAAGGGGCGTTATATCATAAAGAAGTTTTGAGCATCAACCAGCTCCTTTCTGTAATAACACTTATAACTTGTTTTTTGTATGTCAAGGTTGTACTATCACTTAACAGTTAACTCGTACCCGACTATGGCAGTTTACCACTAGTAGTGGCAGCAGCAGTTATATTTTAGATGGAGGCAAGTTGGGGTAGTGTTTGTTTTGATATTTGTTGCATGATAAGCAGTTTTAATGTTCCTGCTTCAGTTTGTAGTAGGCTACATTGTCAATGCTGTGTTAAAGATATTGAGTGCCATGTGGGTGTGTGCTGTGTTTGTATGTTAACTACTTTCAACCTAGCAGTAATGGCATGTCATAGTTGAAAATGTTTCCACATTCTCAGAGATTTATATTGAACCTCACGGATACTTCCACTATTGCATACGTAAGGCTGTAAGCTTCCAGACAATGTGCAGAAACAGACAAATGTTTGCAGACAGAGAGGCTGTTTCAGGGGTTTGAGATTTGCCATATACACTCACTCTCTCACATTTTGAACTGGGCTTGACAGAAGAAGGCAAAATGGCTTGGCAACTCCAAAGGGAAATATAATATTGACATGCCATTTTCAATTAAATGTCCACACATAGATTAGTTAGTGATTTCTATGTGTTGGTACTGGTAGCTGTTTTATAATGGTCTTCTCATTGACTGGCTGTAACAATCTCTGGCCTGGTGTTTGTTAGTGAAACACACTGCATATGATATATATGTTTTTAGAGAGTCTTCTCTCAATTAATTGTTTTGTACAGGTGAACCAGCATGTGTGCCGTGAATGCATGCATTTAAAAGTGACACAGACAAGTCAACAGACTGCTCTTTTGTCACTGCCCTGACTAAAGTATTGGCTCCATCTCTCCAGGGAATAGAGCTCAGCAGCTGTGCCTTCCAGCCTGCACGGGCACTTTCTATGTAAGGGTTTATAGCTGTGTATGTGATTGTATATAGTTGTGTTTGTACATCCCCAAGTGTACAAGTGTGTGACTGACAGAGAGTGACTCATTGGCTGGTGAAACAGTGAAGTAATTCTAGATGTGTTGAAGGGAGTCCCTGCCCTTTGTGGCTGTGTGTGTGTGTGAACCTCTATACCTCTCTCCCTGCAACTGTGTCCCAGACTAGTTAGACAATTTAAAACATGATACATGTCAGCTGTGTGTGTGGTATAAGCACATGTCTAAGTGTGCAAGTGTGTTGTAAGCACATGGTGGCATTAGGGTTGGGTACTGAAAGGTCTCAAACGATGACTAACACACACACACACGCACTTGGATGTGTGCGGCGCGCCATGTCCCTACATGGCACACATCTAAGTGTGTACGTGTGTTTGCGGTCTTCATGGGTCTATGTCTACCCAAAACGAATATACCCGGAAATGACGGAGACATGTACAGGTTCAGTCAGATCCATTGTTTTATTATAGTCAATTAGTTTTGTTAAAATTCTATTTCCTCTAGTCGAGGCTTGGGTGTAATTGGGCGAGTGGATACAAGACCATATTCAGTGCTGCTGATCTGGAGAGAAATGCATGAAGTGCTGTGTAACTTGTGTGAAGATTTAGGCTGAGGATCACATTACAGCAGCAGAAGAAAAGTTTAGCTTTGCATGCTTGCCAGGTTGCCAGCTGAGTTTCCGTGAGTTGAGACTTGAGAGAGCGCATACATTATCCAAGGCGCTTTACATAGATTGTGCATTACATTCACCCATTCACACACACATTCATACACCGATGGTGGCAGGAACCATGCAAGGCACCAACCAGCACATCAGCAATTAGGGGTTCAGTATCTTGCTCAAGGACACTTCGACACTAACTCTGGGGGAGCCCGGGTTCGAACTGGCAACCTTGCGGTTACCATCCGGTCACTCTACCCCTGAGCCACCGCCATGCATCAAAGGTGTTTGATGATGTGATCATGAATTCCTTGATTGAGGTGAAAACACAAGCCACTCAGTCTCTTGTGAGTGGTAAAGTGGGTTTGATGTTTAATGCAATCAGATGGGACTTTTCTGTGTGGATGTATGGTCTGTCAAGGCCTGAAAGTAGTTTTTTTCCACTCAGTAGGTCGTTCCCGCATAACGTCTGTGTATGATGTATTATAAGGGTTTTCAAATTGTTTTGACCCAGGGAGTCGGGGACCATCCTGACTAAGAGCAACCTGGTGGGGACCACCACTATTGTGTCGGGTGGGCAGTCTCAAAATTGGACCGTCTGTCCAACGCGTCCCGTACAAACAGAACAATGTCTTGCAAATCAAAGATATGGGGGAAGAAATAGCATGTGAACTTACCATAATCTTTTTTTTGTAATGATCTTCTGAATACATGGCCGTCCCACCTGCAATTCTGTCCAAAACATGTCGGAACCTTTGAATGTATTATTCCATCGGTCCATTTACAGTTCGGGACCACCATTTTGGGTTAGGCTTTCTCTCTCAACCCTTTCCCGCATGCCCCCCCCTATCACCCCGTCTCTCCTTTGCACACCCATTGCTGTGATGAAGTGTGGTGTTCTCTCCATTAGTTTGCTGATGAACTGCTGCTGACTCCAGATGGCTCATTGTTGCTCCCTGCTACTGCCCTGCCCCTTTAATAATACACATGGGACATTACCCAGAGTCACCAGTGCTGTTTTATAGCTGTCTGTGTGTGTATCTTTAGAGTTGTTCTATCTGCTTTGCTTTCCCATTGCTTATATTCGTTCGATCCTTGGTGATGATCTTGCCCACTCCCCGTATTTTGTCTGTGTGCGTGATTGTACTGTCCACTATCCAGTGTCCACCCATCGTGTGAAAAGAATGCAGTGTGCAGAAGACATCATACAGCAGAGCATCAAGCCAGCTCCTGAAATAGATGGCCTGTGTGTGCCTTCTCTCTGTCTCTCTCTCTTTGCGTCCTCACTTTTGTCTTCAATGTTTGTGTTTACACACCTCTGTCTTTAACACAATCAGCGCCGGTATTTCTTTCAAAATAGCAGCTCTGGGTGCTACGCAGATATGGCAGCTTTTACTCTGAAAGCCCCCCCCCCCCCCCCCTTCCTTTCCGTGCAAAAAAACGGGAGGAATGATGTTTGCTTACCTCGCCACTCACTTTATGCACGCACATAACCTCTATACAGATATAATTTGGCTATGGTGGGTTCACGGAACATGCATTTTGACAGATCTTTAGTCTAGGTCTGGTCAGGCGAAATCCCTGCTTTGATTGCTCATTAGCACAGACTGTGTGTGTGTGAGATTCTACGATGTATCTTAATATCTATCTACATTTTCTACATTACTGCACATTCATCTTTTTTATTGTTTTTAGAATATTACAATTGACTAGAGGGTGGGTCAACAGTGGGTTGGCGGCAGACGTCGCAAACCTAACATCCAGACTTGTGAGGCGTGCCGTTGCTGGGACTGCCGTGAGAATTGTCACACCAGGGGTCCTGTCAGGCGGCCATAGGTGCACCGTTGCTGGGTCTGCCATGAGAATAGTCACGCCAGGGGTCCTGTCAGAGGGCCATGGGCTCCTATATACAGTTATGCACCAGACACTACTCAGATGTGTGCCATGATGATTGTCCTACCAATAACGTCAAAGTTGCATACAGCTGTTACAGTGATGTAACTTGGTTTTCAATATAATCGGTCCCAGAAAAAGTTTGAGAACCCCCGCAAGCACATTGACGTTGATGTTGTGCGGGAATGTCCCGCATTATACACGTAGTGAATTTGTTCATGACGTAGCAGGATAAAGTTGTTTGCGTCCGTGAACGCTGTGGTGGTTGGTTTAATGCGTACGGAATCCCTGGGTGTTACATCACTCGCTTGACATTTTTAATATTCAAGTCATGTCACAAATCATGTTTTGCCTAATGTTGATATTTGATATCAAACTTAGGACATACCAGCACAAGCCTTTGTGCAGGAACAAAACATGGCAGGGAGGGAGAGGACTGGAAAGTGGGGAGGTATGCAGGAAAGCAGTGAAAGGAGGGGGAGGAGTCGGGAGGAAAGAGAGAAGTGGTAGACTTGTCCCAGAGAGAGGGCTATGACGGCAAAAAGAGGAGAGGAAAAGAAAATATCACCAGAGTGAAGGAGGGCAGTTTGTGTGTCAGCGAGGGCAGCCAGTGGTTCAGCCTGCAGCCAGACAAGGCTGAAAGTTGAAACCTGAGAATAGCTGAGACGGGAGAGAACGCGCAGGCCCCAGGGCAGAGGGAAACAACGCACAAGAAAGACTGTATATGAGGAACACTGCAAATGAAAGAGGCTGGCACTGTGGCACAGCAACATAGCAGGTTAGGCCAAGCCAAAGGCTCTGTAGGAGTGACATGAAACAGATTGTGTGAGAGGGAGAGAAAGTGTTTGGGAGGTGCAGTGGAAGTGTGACGGGGACAAGGGGACAGAGAAAGAAACCGTGTCAGACGGGCTGGGTGGGGGCAGGCTCCGGGCTCTGAGCAAGCATGCTCTGTTAGGAGCATGCTCAGTTCTCTCACAAACATGCACAGTGGCAACGACTTCCACCAAACTGCCTGAAAGATAAATGGAGAAAACAGCAGGATGGAATGGAGCAAAAATACAATTACGTCCAAGTCCCAGACACTGTCAGTCCGGGATTTCCCCTTCCCTTCCCCACCCGAAAGCTACAGACATTTCCTAAACCACTCTCTCTCCTCCTCTCTCTGTTCCCTTCGCCTCCCTTCTACCAGGGAGAATCGGAGAGAGGAGCAGTCAGTTTTTCTTTCTTTTTGCGTCCTGCGTAACGTGAGTTGTGTTCAACATGGATGTATCATGAAAGACCAGTGCCAGCAGTACAGAAGAATCTTTTTATTAATCTGCCATTAAAGATGCTTTGCCTTTCTCTGCAAGCCTTATACAGGGGTGGAGCTCAAACTGGGCCCTGGCAGCCCTGCCTTTCTCTGCAAGCCTTGTACTGGGAGCTCAAACTGGGCCCTGCCTTTCTCTGCAAGCCTTGTACTGGGAGCTCAAACTGGGCCTTGCCTTTCTCTGCAAGCCTTGTACTGGGAGCTCAAACTGGGCCCTGCCTTTCTCTGCAAGCCTTGTACTGGGAGCTCAAACTGGGCCTTGCCTTTCTCTGCAAGCCTTGTACTGGGAGCTCAAACTGGGCCCTGCCTTTCTCTGCAAGCATTGTACTGGGAGCTCAAACCGAACATTTAAAGCGGCCCTCTCGCTGGTCAGTCAGGGAGTGGCAGCTTTGGCTTATAGACTACTTGACCGGCCTGGCAAGGTTTTTACAGTAGCATTGGCTACTCTTAGTCTTTAACTGCTGACCAAGCAACTTATTGCTTGTTTACTGTCACCTTGTCTGGATTTCTGTCTGACTGACTACCTGGATGACTGGTCATCTCACCTTTTCTTTTCTTCACAAGAAGATTGGTTTCCTCACTGCTACTGAGGCTAGGGGGGCTAGGAGGATTTCCATGCACAGCATTCCTGTATAACTATGATATTTTGGCTGTTATAGGTTCTGCATTTGCCCTCGTTTTGTACATATACCGGTATTAATAAATATATATACATTTCCACTTTGTCCAGGCAGAATCACGATCCTTGATTATTTTACCGTAATGGAATTTGTGTCAGGCAGCTCGCTCAATTCTCCCAAATCGATATTTTATAGCCCCCGAGACATGGGACCCCGTTAGTCTCGAGCCCTGCTTCCGAGATGGCGATGCCGATGATGGTACCTTTATTCACAAAGTGGTGTCCAGGGAGCGTCTGTGTTCCTTGAGGGGTTTCCAAATGGACCCTTACAGTCAGAGTGTATAAATGGAACAAAATGCATTATCCATTCCCATTTAGGACTGAGGCTGATTAAAAAAAGAGTCTTCTAAATCTAAAGTCTTCTATGTCAGTGCCTGCTCAAACCTTTTCATGTCAAGGACCCCCAGAATTATCTGTATTTGGCCGTGGACCCCCATCTGAAAATATGTTGTTCCAGGGACCCCCTCCAGAAGTAAAGATTTGAGTTACAAGTGTTAAAATAATATATATTCAAAGATTTGCGCCACATTTTCACGATTTTTCAAGTATAACATAATGCTTAAAAGACAAATGGGTTCCTGTCCTGAATGGGTTGTGAATATGAATAATTTGCATTATGTTCAGAGAGAGAGCTGGAGAAATAGGATAGATGGATGGATCACGTACCTAGATAAGATAACATGGCAAGATAATTAAATCACATAGCTAAATAAACTTTGAACCTGCTGTTGCGTCATGTTGTGACTTTCATTGTGCCGCTGTGGAATAGCCATGTTAAAGTGTTTGTGAATGGGTGACTCGGTGGCGCGCTATGAGCTTGTAGATCTGCTATTTTTCAATAGCTAAATTATAACATAATGTTTAAAACACCAAAAGCGGTTCCAGCCCGGTAACATCGAGTGATCCTAACAGGTTCCAAGACCAATGTTGAATTATTTAGGGACCAACTCCTACATGTGTACTGTATCTGTCCATTTTTGCTGTTTGCTACTGCACGCTGCAAAGAGCAGGCAGCAGGCAGAGGGAACTTTGGATGGATGCATGCATGTGCAAAAAGAACAGCTCTGCAAGCAAGCAATGCGTTGCAACATGTTGCCAGCTTGTAGATCTGTTGTTTTGGCGAACAACAGTCGTATACTACAGAAGTATTAAGTTATGTATAGAACTGCAACTCGATCTAGTGAAAACGCATAACGTGGAGACATTGGAATGGAATCATTCGTGTTTATTTTGTATTGCCGGCGTCATATCGCACATCACACGCTGGCCCCCCTGTGCTCCTTTTAGTGTCTACTCAAGGGGGCCTACTTTTGGGGGAGAAAACGAAAGCCAATGGCCCTGTTTAGTGTTTACGTGTTCTTATGGGCAGTAGCAGAAACAATATTTGGTTGCCATGGAAAGGGCTACAGGAATATACTCGGTGACAGCTTGTGTGTTTTTTCTACCCCTATGTCTGTGGTCCAAGGGAAAGCGATCATCTTGTGGGCAGCTGTGACTCAGGAGGTAGAGCAGGTCGTCCAATGATCCCCGGGTCGGCGGTTCGCATCCCGGCTCCTCCTGTCCACATGTCGAATTGTCCTTGGGCAAGACACTGAACCCTACATTGCCTCCAATGAGTTGGTCGGTGTGAGCTTGCCACCATTGGTGTGTGAATGTGGGATGTGAGGACGTCGACTGTTCGCCGCTTCACCTCCCAATGTATGAATGAATGAACGAATGGAAGAAGCGCTATAAAAATGAACAATTCATTATTATCTATTCCAGCGGGCATCACCATTTTGATCTCAAGGGGTAGCACCTTTTTTCTTAAGAAAGTAGGCGTGCACTCAGTGAAGGCCGTCAGGATCGGGAGTCGAACCCGTGGCACACTACCAGACTGGATTACCAGCCAAGGTGCCTGTACCGCTGAGCCACGGCCCAGGCCAAGGGGTAGCACCTTTCACTGGCCTTTTATTCAAACCCTTTTACTGTGTCACTGAGGACTAAAGATGAGTGGACCTTACATTACAATTGACCCTCACTCGGATGTATATGCTCACATTGGGTCAGTCTCTCTAATTTATCCTACGTTATAAACAATAAAATCCACGTATGAATCGCTGTAGAACCAATTTTGTAAATAATAACAACACTGACGGGCGCCGCCATCTTGCTCAGAGACGAGCGGTGAGCGGAGCGCAGCCTGGAGACCAGAACCGTTTAGAGAGAGATTGACGACAACATACCGTTCAGTGACTCATGCAGCTCCACGAATAAACGGTAAACGAAGTTGTCGCAACTCTCTCATCTAAACGGCGCTGCCTCCGACAGAAAGACGGGGGAACATTTTTGAGCAAGACAAGCAGAGTAGACACGATTCAATGGGAAACGCACAACGTGTGACAAACGCGTACATTGTTGTATGTTGGACCGGTGCCACCACACACATGAAAATGCACCCCCAAAAGGCCAACTGCAGGACAACTGAAAATATTGGCTTTAGCCAAAATAGCCAAATAATATGAAATGTACAGAGCATTTTTTTTTATTCTAATTTATTTTGCTAGCTTTAGTTATAATAATAACTTCTTCTCCGTTTTCTACATGACCACATAACCACATAAAATGAAATGGCAGTTAAATGCTGCAATTAGTAAAAATGGCAAAATATGACACTAACGTCGTTGAAGTGGGACTCATAAAATGTCCCTGGGACTCATCTATAGACCATCCCTGCATCCTGGGACTCATCTAAAGACCATCCCTGCATCCTGGGACTCATCTAAAGACCATCCCTGCATCCCTGGACTCATTACATTGAAAACCTATTCAATCACTGCAAGTCTGCAACTGCAGCCAAGTGCACATGACGGTGCCGTTTTTACACGTGTATTGTGTATTTCTGTTTTGGAAAGTATGAGAGTGTATCTTTGGGCAGGCACCGGGCATTAGTAGGTCTATGAGTCTGACGTTAGTTATAAATAAATACATTCAGTATAAATATCCTGGAGCTGCTGGCAGATTCAGTTGAAGTGGTGTGGACATGAGAACAAAGAATGGAACGTTGTTCTTTTTGAAGCCTGGCTTCTGTTTTATGCCAATCACGCTTTCTTGTTTAGTTATCTCTTTTGTGCATTCTCTCCTGTTATTTCCCACACTCTTTCAACCTTCTCACCTCAATGTTTCTCAAAATGTTCACCACCTAATTTTCCGTCTTCTTCTTTCATTTTGAGTAGCCAATTATTCTCACCCTATATTCTTTTTACATTCTTTATTCCACGATTTTTATAACTCATTTTTTTCACCCAGTGTTAATTATCTAATGTAACTCCCTCTGCCAACCTGGGGAGTGCAACAGGCTGACCTCATGCTTCCTTCAATGCATGAACGTCCAAGCTGCTGCTTTTCACCGGTGGGACGTACGCATGGAAGGAACTCGTTCAACCTATTCCTTTCCCCTCATCACACCGGCTGGCCAGGGGGAGGCAGTTTAGAGACCAGTATTTTATTACTGCATGTTTTTTGTGAGGGCACCTACCCTAGGGGGCATGAGGAGAACATGCAAACTCCACACAGAAAGGCCCTTTCGCCAACCCCACCTAGAGGAGAGAGTGTCCCCAGTGGGAATCGAACCCAGGACCTTCTAGCTGTGAGGCCACAGCGCTACCGACCCTTTTCTCCCCAATTTGGTCATTAGCCGATGTTTACTCCTCACAGACTACTGTCGTCACTGCTGTTGTACCCTACTGGCGTACCTGTCAGTGAGGAGCCCCCACCGGGAGGACATAGTGCCATTAGACTAGACTAGTGCCTCCGTCCTACTCCTCTGACCCAAACACTCCTTGACAGGTGCCGTCCCAGCCTGTGGAAGTATGTGGTGCAGTGACTGACAAATGTCACCCTCCTCCCGGCTTCCTTCCCCTGAACACGGCCAATTGTGTTCGTATAGACACTTTGCAAGCTGCATGCTCCATGATGGATTTGAACATTAGCAGCTTTTTTTTTTGTCCATCTTTTTTACCCATCTCCCTTTTCTGTCTTTCCTCTCCTACCCTTTAATTTGCTCTCTCTCTCTCTCTCTACTTGGCCAATCGTCAATGTAATCTTGAATGGCGCATTTATATAGCGCTTTTAAGTGCTTTACATTGTGCATTACATTCAACCATTCACACACATTCGTATACCGATGGCGGAGCCAACCATGCAAGGCACCAACCTGCACATCTGTACCATTTAGTGGTTCACAGTCTTGCTCAAGGACTCTTCGACACTTAACTCCGGGGAGCCTGGGATCGAACTGGCAACCTTTGGTTCCCATCCGGCCGCTTTACCGTCCACTCTACCCCTGTGCCACTCTAATCTTGACATCCCATACTGTAGTATCTGCCCAGTGCCCACCGTCACGGAGGCTAGAGGTTTGAATGCGCTGCGTTGCATGTGGTTTGGCCGATTGTCTATACCAGCACAATTGGCCGTGTTCGCAGCGTAACCCTACAACATCATCCCTGATTTCCTGTCAAATATTCAAATAAACATAGATTTTTGGTCCAGAAGTTTTGATGGTCAAGGACGCTGTGGCACTCGCTCGCACAGCTCCAGGCCAGCACTTTGTACTTTGTACTGTAACTGTTGGTGTACAGTTACAGTACACAAAGGATACTGGGTCTAGACTGCAGCAGGCCTTATTTCAGTGGGTTAGGTCTATCAGAGGTGCTGAGTTAGACATGGATGGCCATGGCTCCACTGCTTTATGAAATATTCAAATACAGTGTGGGTGGGGGGGGGTGGATGCATGCGTTTGTGTTCTGGTAAGTGTCGTCTAATGTATTTTGCATCAGCAGTGTAATAATCCATGGGGGTGAAAAGTGCTCGGGAGTGAGTTCAATCATGATGATCATGCATATTCTTCTGTCAATGGAATGCCTAGATGGACAGGACTTCCTCAGAGCATGGAATGACTAGATGGACCTCAGAGCATGTACATGGGAGTTCCTTCTATGTCTAGATGGACAGAGGACTTCCTCAGAGCATGTACTAGAAACTAGATGGACAAAGGACTTCCTCAGAGCATGTACTAGAAACTAGATGGACAAAGGACTTCCTCAGAGCATGTACATGGGAGTTCCTTCTATGTCTAGATGGACCTCAGAGCATGTACTAGATCAGTGTTTCCCAACCTTTTTTGTCCCAGGGAACACTTTTCATAGCCTAAAAATCTCGGGGAACACCTAGGGGGGGAAGGGGGGGTGTATATATATATATAAAATATACATGTATATTAAATATATATATATTATAGTAAAAGTAAATATATACGTAAAAGTAATATAATAAAATAAAAACACACATGACGGCACTCATCAAATAACGAGAATGAAAAGGACAGAGACAGTGCCTCAGTTTCAAAAAATTGCTCATATGCAATGTGAAATGCCACCTAATCCTTTTCCTTGTCTTTATTATGGGCCAACTTGTGAAAGCTGCATGCTTTTATTGTGAAGGGTCTCAGTTCTCACAGCCTGCTTATTTTCACGTGCTGAAAATAGCTGATCGACAAGCTCACAACGCGTTGCGTCCGCAACGCGTTGTGAGCTTGTAGATCAGCCATTTTCAGCATGCAAGCATAACACGTGTACGACGAAGAATAAATCAGGCATCACTGCGCTTCTGTGGAGGGAGGGAGATATATTTTGTTGGCCGAACGAGGCGATCATGTTTGGACATCTATGGACAGCTATTTTGGACAGCTATTTTTCGTGGCACATTATGTTTAATCACAACAACGTCACGTTTACTTTACGTGTTTGGGTCGGGACTACGAGAATCTAAATGTTTGGGCTAGGTCGGGACATGTAGGACTGTATGTGTCTGCTGTCTACGTGCATGTGGCTGCGCTCTGCGCGCTCCAGTGCATGCATCTAAGCATTAACATTTTAATGGCCGAGGGTCGTTAGTCTATTGTTCTGTGTTGATGTTATCGCACGTCTAATGGTTAGACGTGTGACAACATGACGCAACTATAAGAAGCCTGCAGCCCAGTAGCTATAATATTGCTTTCGGGGGAGAGTTAGTGTGCCGCCTGATTTGACCGAAAGTAACACTATAACTTAATTTCGGTCAAATTACGCGGAGCACTTGGACACATCAAACGGAGCACCAAAGCTCCGCGACACACAGGTTGGGAAACGCTGTACTAGATGGACAGAGGACTTCCTCAGAGCATGCATGGGAGTTCCTTCTCAAGCTGCCCTGTCTGTGGCACCACTTGTCCCCGTTTGGTGACACGGTCCAAATAGGGGTGGGCGATATGGACAAAAGCTTAACTCTAACCCCTTTTTTTTCTTTTAAGATATTCTTTTGCGGCTTACGCCTTTTATTGGTTTTTGAAGGGACAGACAGTAGGCTGACAGGAAACGGGAGAGAGATGGGGGGGATGACATGCAGTAAAGGCCGTGTCGGGCTCGGGAGTCGAAAAAGCTATGTTTCTATGTCAGTCGTTCTTCGATAAAAAAAAAAAAAGCAAACCTACAAGCTCGTAGCGCGCCACTCGGTGGCGTGCTATGAGCTTGTAGATCTGCTATTTTTCAATAGATAAAACATAATATAACACCAAAAGGGGTTCCCGCCCAAAATAGGTTAAACTTAACAGTACAACGTAAGACATTTTTTAAACAAATACCATTTAGTATACCCTCCAGAAAAACGCGGGCAAAGATCCTTGATTATGCGATGGAATTTATACTGCAAAATTGTGGGTATTTGCTAAAGTTCAAAATATGATCTATAATATAACCACTTTCTAAAAAGTGATTAACCCACATGCTGTATTGGCTGTCAAAATGGGGTCCAGCAGTTCCAGAGGGTCCCCAGCTAAATGTATGAATATCATAAATATCTATTTAACCACTTTAATCATACACATTGGCTATTAATAGCCGATCTACAAGCTCACACAAAATATTTTTCAGATGGGAGTCGGCAGTCAAATACATTAATATACGGGTCCTTGCGTGAGCACAGCAGAGCCATGCAAAACGTCTGCCTTTCATGACTTTCAAGGCAAAAAAAGCAAAGCTTTGTCAACACTCCTTCATTTACTGCACTTCAAGGCAAAACAAATACCTCATGTCACTTGTGAAGTGAAGTGAAACTCCGGTTTATGTTGTGGTTTTACCCTTAAATGGATTTAAAATGTTATGCCTGCAACTTAAGTGTTGATCCCATCTGCTTTCATGGGATACTATAACTTTTCGCTGAGGAGTTGGTTTGCTGGATACATTTTTGAACGTGGCGATGTTTCAAACTCTGTTTACAAGGAGTATGCTACCATCAGTGGACGCACGTCGCATCAAGTAGGATTCAGTTTAAATCGTCATTATGAAAGTTTCTTGAATTTTGGCGGAGCAGATTAATGTAGGCTACATTATAGACTAGTAAGGGAGGAGAACACTGACGGACGGTGTACAGCGCAGTGTACACACACACACACACACACACACACACACACACACACACACACACACACTTTGCAAGTATGAAGTCCCTGTCGGCTAAACTAATAATGTTCCTTGTCACTTCTTAGTTCTTACCGAGAATCCGAAATAGTTCTTTTTGGGAACTAGCCCTCCACTCGCTCGACATCTGAGTATAATTGACCGTCCATTTATTTCGTCTTTCTTTACGTATTATTCTGTGTGTGAGACAAACTGCTGTTTCCCTCTGCCTAGAAGAAAGAGGCGGGCGGGGACTTTGCGAGTGCTCAAAGCACAACCGATCTATAAGCAAACGATGCCTTGCGGTGCAGTAGCGAAGCGACGCATTGTTAGCTTGTAAATTTGTTACCTTTGGTGAACGAAACCGTCGTACTGCAGAAGTATAATGCAGCAATTTGATGCAGCAAATGTACCGTGATGGAAACGATAACTCTAAAAAGCCGTATCGTGGAGACATTGTATCGTCCCGACGATATTTCTCACCATATCGAACACCCCTAGGTCCAAATCCTTTCACTAACCGTTTGTCATTTATCTACACCATGCGGAAAAGCTGGGAGGTGGGGATAATGTTTTTGCCTGTGTGTCTGACTGCAGCTAATCTCGGAAACCACAGGACTGATCAGGATGATCAAACCTTTCGTGCTCACAGCCATTAGGCCAAGGAAGATACTCCACCCCAGTTTTCTAAATCAGTCTGATAGTGGAGCTATATCAGGCTGCATTACGTGTTGGTCTGTGTTGGCCATAGAAATGAAACCCCAGGCTGATTTTGTAGTAAGTTTTCAAGTTCAAAACTACAGCAGATTATAAACATGGAAGACTAGTAGTAAGCAACACAGCTGCACCAAACAAATTCATTTTGTTAGATTTCCACAGGTGCCAATATGCAAGCATGATAAGACAGTATTGACACACCTAAAATCTAACACACCCATTATTAATTTGATTAGCTGCAGCTGTGCTGCTTACATCACTGTGTGTACTATAAGGTCAGTAGTAACACAGTAAGTGTTACATACAGTATTTGGCCCCCTTTACACGAGAACGGTGTTAATAATAAATAAAGTATAAATAATAAATAAAGTATTGTTTCCTGGGTTCCCTTTAAGCACACACCTTTAAACACGCCGTGTGCCTCCGTTATTTTCAATGAACCTATCCCACACCGGCGGCGTCAGACGCGCGTGTTCAAGCCTCACCTGACGCTCTGATACGCTGCTGTTCTATTTTCCAGGCGTTGCCGTACGGCCTCCATCCGGGAATCCGTGGTCGTGGCTGGCCAGCCGCGCGGCAGCGCACCGCGTCCTGTGGCTGTTGCTGTGCGGCAATACTGTGCCGCGTCGCTGCGCACCCGCTTCACAGACGGTGTGTGTTGGGCTTTAGACAAGAACAGTGTTTTCAGGAGGTGAAAACGCAACAAAGTGAAAACACCTTCCAGAGTGGACTGGAAATCTTTGAAAACGCGCTCGTCCCACTCATCCTAATGCTTAGTGCTAACTGTGCCATTCGACACATCATGCATGGTTGTCATATTGTGGTTTGAGAATAGAATAGACCCGTGGTGGGGGGGTGGGCACAACACTGAATGTGCTGTCCCATTGGTCGTGTGCTCGTGTCATGAGCCAATGGCTGCAGCTCTGAGCTTCCCAGATTCACAGCTCAGTGTTGCAATATCGTTTTATTATAAGCGACTTTGGGCTTGCCGCTTGTTTTTCTGTAAAATTGCTTGTAAAAGATTGTAGTTGCAGGTTGCGTTTCTTTTGGGTCTTGTAGTTGTTTATTTGGGCTTAGCCTTTTTTCTAAAGTGTAGTTGCTTATTTCATTTCGGCTTGTTTCCTAATGTTTAAACTAGTGATTCCCACACATTTTCATGTCGAGGACCTCCAGATGAATGTAGTCCTAGATCTAGACATATTTTGTGCCAGGAACCCCCATACAAGATGTGCATTGTTGGTAAAATGTTTCAAAGAATATTCCACATTTTCTAAAAGAAAAAAAAAAAAAAATCCATGATTGATTTGAAAATAGCAGATCTACGCGACGCGTTGTGAGCTTGTAGATCGGCTATTTTCAAATAGACTAGTAGTCGCTTCTTTTTGGATTGTTTTCATAGACCTGAATGCTTATTTCTCCCACAAACGGGCAACTCTCACACAGGCAGTAAAGTAAACTCACTGACGGGTCCGCTCTGCTCTGAGCCGTGGGAGGACTGAGTCAGAGCAGGACAGAGTTGTCAAATAAATCGCACTGTCATTCGTTCCGTATTTATTCCCTGACACGACATTAATACATCGAACAACGTGCGTCCCATAATCCGTATCAGTTCGTTATGGGACTCGTGACAGGCTGCAGACAGACACTTGAGAGTTGTGACATAGTCGATAGCATAGCCAATAGCGCCGCTGCTCCTTCAGTGTTGTTTGTTTACAGTACATGCAGCTGCAGAAGTTGCGTTGCTTAAAGGAATGCATAGTTGCATTCTCTTCAACTGCTGCGCAGCAACAAAGAAAAAAAAAAAAAGAGGGAAAATCGATTTGCCAAATATGTAGCGACTAGCGATGGTGAATGTTAACCATTATGTAAACAAACGGTATGATAGGAAGTGAATGTGTACATGGGTGACCGGTATATCTGGCAGTCTGTCACCGCCACCTAGCTACGTGGCATGCACACTACAGCGTGTGAGAGAACAACGGGACTTTACCGTTTTCTCTGGCGACCGTTCTCTGTAAAGGTGGCCTTTTGTTTGCAGAAACTCACCATATTGGGTACAAATATTTGTGACTATGAGCAGCAAACGTGAGCATCTTGATGTTCCATACTGTCTTGACTGTTGTAGGCTCTGTGCATAACTGTACTCCTGGGTTTCCAAAAAGGTGGCATACCGATTGGCTTGGTGGCCTATATTTCTTACATAATCATGAACACAACGTCCTTCTGTGTTCCACAAATGTGAAAAGTTGAACCGTATGCAGTTAAGTATGAATGCTTCCCTGGGTCCTGGCCTGGCAAGTTGCAACCCAGTCTGTGTCTTGCAACTTGCAAGTTGATATTTTTGTAAGTGCCCCCAAAAACATGGAAAACGATGGTCATGAGCCCCGATTCTATGGTTCCTTGAGCCCGATTAGTTTCACATAACATGAAACGTATGGCCCTCACTTAGTGTTTTGTCTTCAGTGATTCAAAGGCATTTGACCGTACCTCTGCTGTGTCTGGATGTTTCCATGGTAACACGTTCCCAGGCTGACTGCTGCTGCTCAGAATCGTTTTTGAAACTCCTGTTCGTTTACCTTGTGCCTCTCTCTCTCTCTCTCTCTCATTTTCAGAGGTCCCAACATTTCAAAGGAAGAAGAAAGCATCATTTGTGAATCTTATGGACGAAGGTATGTACTTTATGCGTTTCTCAATATGTGATGGACATGGATCAGAACATGTTCTGAATGTAGCCTCCCCTCTACTGTTGGTGTGTGACTACTGTTTATTATGTTTATCAGTACTTTGCCTACACATAATCATTTAGACACAGGTGCTGACAAACTATCTATTCTAAAGCCTGCCCTGTACACTGTGTGTGTGTGTGTGTATTCTGGGCCGTCCTGCGTACATTCCACTAACATGGCACCAATTACACACATGCACCACTGCCACCTCTTTCCTCTGTCTCTCATTCTCTCTCTATTCTATTTCTCTGTTCATCTCTTCCTTCCTAAACACAGGGAAGGCTGTATCCACTCTGTCTGCATTTGTGTGTGCCCACTGCAGTGATGTAACTAGGGTGCATTTTGCGTCCCAAAACGCACTTTATAGTTTTGGGACGCATTACACCATCAACCTCGGCGTCCATGGGATGCACTACTGTACTCTGACCAGAGCGGCCCACAGCAGTTCATTTTACCGTTTTTCCTCTGCACAATTTTCCAGTCATTACGGTAACCTTCCCCAAACGTCTCGCTCAGACTTGTATTGTCTGTATTGTAGTTGTGTTGCCATTTGCCATGGTTTAATTATTTTGCCTCCTCCCTCCTCCTCCGCTCCATGCACGCATGCATGCACTGACAGCTCTCACTCACTGACACTCGGCCCGGCTGGCGCGGTGATTCAGGATTATTATCACACAGAGCCCGTGTGTTAAGACCAACGTGACTCGTCTTCATGGATATAAACTCACAAAACAACACCACGCAACAGCATAGACTGTAGGACTCCTCCACCATTTACCACGCTATCATCTGCTACGTTAGTTGACAGAGTAAATTGTCCGTATTAGCCGTGGCCAGCGTCGCTAGCCAAATGCTATAGTAGCCAAGCACCAGAGCACACAACGCGTCGCTCGCTTAATAATCATTAATTTCTGTATCAATGCGGACATAACGTGGTAAATGTTCATAAGCACACAATTGTACAAAATGCTTTTTACACTTGACTTATCTCCAGAGTCCTCAGTACTGCAGCCCCACCATGCCATATAGGCTATGCCAGTCTAGCCTTAACATCTACATTTATATGTTATTCAATATATTACTTTAGCACAAAATATAGGCTTTTCTAAACCAAGCCCTCATTCAAAAGTTATGTACTGTAAGTGAGTAAAATGTTATTTATAAAGCACCTTTCAAAACAAAGTTAGAAGGTGCTGAACAATTTGCACAGTATAAACAAAAGAAGAAATTTTTAAACAAGGAACATATCACAGTTGTGACAATATCAGAACAAAAACAAACAAGGCAGAACAGAAACATAGGGCTATAAAAATGAATGTAGGCTGTCTGTCATTGTATTTTCTGTGAATTAACTCAGTTTAATCCAGTGATCCTCAGCCATTTTAATTTCAAGGACCCCCAATTTAAATGTATATGAATTAGCCTAGGGTGACAGGGTCCTAGAGGCCATTTCATTATGATTTTCATCTCTGCACTGGGACCCCATGTTACAGACATGTTTACAATATTTTACAACAGTAGCTACTTATATTTTGTTATTTAAAGCTGTGATTATTTATTTAAGAAGCACTATTCTGAACCAATGTTCGCCTTTAAATTAAAAAAAAAGTAATCATCCTTAACCTTTAAGCTAAGGGGACTTAAAATCATTGTTTTAATCGATGGCCTTCATGCCCTGGCAATTGGCCTTGTGCCCCACCCCGCGAACCCCCACACAGAGTTGCACCACTGATTTTTTTTTGGGACTCATTTGAATGACCACCTGTGCATCCCGGGACCCATTACATTGAAAACCTATTTACATCACTGCCACTGCCAATTCTCTCTATCCTCTCTGTCTGACATCACACTTGACATAGAGCGTGCTGTGTGTGATCCCCACATCGCCGTCTTTGCATTTCTCTCTCTCCATCATCTCTCTCCCCTGGCTACTACCCATGGCAAATGTAGTTGAGTGTGTCCACAGTTTCTTTCACACTTTCGTGCAGTTTTATTTTGCTCAGTCACGTTTTGAGCTTGTAGATCTGCTATTGTTTTTTATTTGAATCATGACAGTTTGAGAGAGAGAGATTGCATTTTTTTTTAAACCAAGTCTTTGTTAAGCTAGGCTAGTTACATTAGCCTGCAGCTAAATGACTGTGACCATAGAGTTATAAATAATAGAGACGTCACCGGATTTCTACTCCCATCCACTTGCATTGAGTTGCTCAGCCAGCGCATGAGTCTTGTTTATGACTATCCGGTGTGCTTTTGTACGTTCTTTTTTTAACCCATTCTGACCTGAGATCAGATTCATACGAGGTTTCCGCCGGACACACACTGGTCTGATGAACCCATTCTGACCTGAGATCAGATTCTAAAAATGTCAGTCGCTCTTCAATTTTTCAAAAATAGCAGACCTACAAGCTCGTATCGCGCCACTCGGTGGCGCGATATGAGCTTGTAGATCTGCTATTTTTAAATAGCTAAAGCATAACATGATGCTGACACCAAAATGGGTGCCCGGTCAGAATGGGTTAAACTGACCGGGCCCGACGTTCTTTCTATCCATTCTGGTGTTGGTTCACTATGTTGTCGCCAAGAACCAGCACAATATTTACAAAAACATACCACCGTCACTCTGTCCTGAGTGATGTGGGCTAGAATTTAAATGCACTGATGGGTTAGCAGGGATAGATGTATTCAGGTCCAAAATGAGACGGGGAGCCAGTGGAGTTGGCGCCGGAGTTGGGTGTGATGTTCTTCTCACTTCTCTCTCACTGCCTTCTCAACTATTCATTTTCATCTCTCGCATCTCCTTTTCTACTTCTCTCTCCTGACAATTTTCTTTTTGTGATATATCTGTCCACCACAAAAGTACACCAATCACTGTTCACAGCGAGGCTCACGCTGCTATGCCAATCACAGCTCGTGCTGCTAATAAATGCACACTGCACTACGCTCAGCCTAGCATAGTAGCGCTACAGTAAGACTGAAGAAATGTTTTCATTTTAAAATGTAGGCCATTATATGTAGCGCAATGAAACCAGTTAGCACGGTAACTGCTAATTAATTTAGCAAATTGTCTGAAAGCCTTTAACATAGGGAGGCCATGCCGTTTTTAGACTTTTAGTCATTCCTCTCTCATTTCTCTTGTCTCCATTCCCTTGAGCTGTGTTCAAACCTGGATAGTTAAAGCAGCGCGATTACATACAAAGTCGATGAAAAGTTGCGCAAACTGATGCGGAATCATAATGAAACGGACGGGAACGAAGTGAACGGCCGCCTGGTATCTTTGCCACGGCTGGAAAAATGCAACTGAAACGTCGTCCGCTTCCCCACAACTGGCAGCTAATCAGCGTTGATGTTGTCCGGAACCCTGGAAAGGTTTTCGCTGTTTGGTTTCATTCATCCATTCAACTGAACTGCCGGGACTCTGCAATGGTGGAAAAAACTATACAACCCCTTTGCAAAGACAAAACTAATTTCGCTGCTCCTATAAGCAGGAATTTTGTTAAATATATTGAACCGTCTTGTGTGAACGAACGGGTCCTTTTGCTGCCAAAGTTAAATTTCAGTCTGCCAGGGCAGGAATTTCACGGCGGCCATGGCCGTCGTTGCCCCTCTCTTTGGCCGTGTGCCCCTCGAAAAGGTATATGCCCAGACGGCCACAGTGGCCGCCGTGGTGCCCCGACCGGCACCCACAGCAGTTCATTTTACAGTTTTTCACCTGCGCAATTTTCTGTGTTGTAGTTGTGTTGCCATTTGCCAAGTGGTTTGATTATTTTGCCTTAATAACTTCCCCCGCTGTTCGTCATGTCTCTCTCTCTCTCTCTCTCTCTCTCTCTCTCTCTCTCTCTCTCTCTCTCTCTCTCTCTCACACCAAAACAAACGTAAATGTAGCCTATTACATAAATGTAGCCTATTTTTGCGTCGCAAAATATGGATAGCGACAGAATAATATCATGGATATAATTAAACAATTGTTCCCCTGGCCCTGTGCACAGCACACACTTACTCCAGGTAAGAACAAAAAACTGATCTGAAGCTGCACTTTCACTTATGTGTTGACTTATCGCCAGAGTCCTCAGTCTTGCAGCCTCACAATGGAGAAATTATCTCATCTGTCACTAACCTCTCTACAATGCCATGTTATTCAATATATTAGTTTAACACAAAATATAGGCTTTTCTAAACCAAGCCCTTATTCAAAGGTTATGTAGGCTGTCATTGTATTTTCTGTGAATTAACTCAGTTTAACCCAGTGATCCTCAGCCATTTGAATATCAAGGACCCCCAAATTAAATGTATATGAATTAGCCTAGGGTGACAGGGTCCTAGACCATTTCATTATGATTTTCATCTCTGGACTGGGACCAAAACATGTTTACAATATATTTTACATCAGTAGCTACTTATATTTTGTTATTTAAAGCTGTGATTATTTCTTTAAGAAGCACTGTTCTGAACCAATGTTCGCCTTAAGAAATCATCCTTAAAGGTATATTCAGTGATTTCACTTAATTCAAATATCACTTATTTTTTTGTTTTGTTGTGATAATCCTCCCTACTATAGAGTGTGCTGGCCATATAAGGAGTTCCTCCCTGTCCCCAGTTAACCCCTGGGGGTAAAAAAACCTTAGGTTTCGTTTTTGACTCTCTATCCTGATTGGACGAAAGGCTGGGTCCCACAGCCAAAAACGAAACCTAAGGTTTTTTGAGTGAAATCACTGAATATACCTTTAACCTTTAAGCTAAACTAATTGTTTTAATTGATGGCCTTCATGCCCTGGCACTCGGCCTTGTGCCCTCAAAAAGTTGACCACACTAAAGACCAAGTGGCCTTGCCCCTAAAAGGATGAAATTCCAGGCCTGCAGTCTACTGTCTACAGCCAATGAAGGTGCAACGTGAGCAAAGAGACTTTTCTTTTAATCAACGCTGACCTGCACGACCAAAGTGAAGTGATTCAAGCGACTGGAAACAAATGTATATATTCAGGTTTGAAGTGAACGCACCTTCAGACGTGCTTTCTCTGCCTTCCCTCTTTCACTCCTCTTCTCTGCTCAGGTCTAGCAACAGACATGTTACCTAGGCAACTGCATGGCACGATAGGAAACAGGAGTGCAATAGTCTGTACTTATCACACCACGACCACATCTGAGTTCACTTAACTTTTCAGCTGTTTCATAATGTACTATAGCAGCGGTTCCCAAACCTCCTTCACCATGCACCCCCTGACCTAGCTGACACCCCCCCCCCCCCCCCAAGTATATTCTGCATATACTTGCCATATATTGGCATAATATGTTAATATTATATTTATAATAAAACCCCATAGCACCACCATTAGCCTTTTCATGCCTCTAGAAGGCGCTCATGCACCAGAAGGGGTGCACGCACGCACCACAGTTTGGGAACCACTGTATTCTAGCATAGCCTGTATAAAGTATACACTTTGTATACATAGTATTTATGTGTGCATGACATGACCCTTACAGGTTGAGTTGGAAAACGTGTGTGTGTGTGTGTGTGTGTGTGTGTGTGTGTGTGTGTGTGTGTGTGTGTGTGTGTGTGTGTGTGTGTGTGTGTGTGTGTGTGTGTGTGTGTGTGTGTGTGTGTGTGTGTGTGTGTGTGTGTGTGTGTGTGTGTGTGTGTGTGTGTGTGTGTGTGTGTGTGTGTGTGTCTCAACCTTATTTCTAATGGTTTGAGCCTCAATCACCACTCTGATATAACCAGTCCATGGCTTTTGTTTTCTGTTTTAGCTGCAGTAACACAATGTCCTGAGGTGGTGGGGGCGCTGATATGCAACTTATTTAATATTTGAGTCATAGTACTGGTGCTAGACAAACCCAGGCTTGTTTCCATTCCATGCCAGCTTGGAAAATCACCAATGGCGGACATTGTTTGGCGGACATTGTAAACAAAGTGGAAATGCAAATTTGCAACTGAAGACTGAAGAGGGGGAGGAATTATACATCACGCATATGACCAAATCATTTGAGCTGTTTCTGAGAGCAATTTCCATAAAATCCCATATATGATGATAAAGCCTGATTGTTTAAAATTGTGTATTTGTGGGGATAGAAAATACATGAGGAAGCACAAAAAACAGCACCATTTTTTTAAATGTTGCATTTTATGTTATATGTTCTTTAATAATTAATAATGTCCGCCATTATCGGCTATTGAGAGAACACATTCCTGTAACAAAGGACTGCTCTTCAAACAAAGTTTTGAAATTTCCAGCCAGACTAACTCTTTCTGTTTGTATGAAGTTTTTTTGTTTCTGGCTAGTGGCTTTCTGGATAGTGCTCACCTATTTACAGCCTGCTTTCTGCTTTGTGTGATAAATCCATTGATACGCTCACTGATTTAATGTCATCAGGACACCCCTCTGTCTGGCAGTGGCATCAGACATTCACTTAATCCCAAAAGCAGACAAAGTACACTGACTGAATGTTCTATAATCTAATAATTTAAGCACAAAATCGATTTGCAATCAAGCCCTATTTTGAGCATATAATTATAATATAAAAAATATATATATATATATTTTTAAATGTGAAGCCTACGTAGGCTATTAACATTTTTGAAAGCTCACTTGGTGCCGCACTGCGAGCTTAATGTACATCTGCTATCCTTTCTAACATTTTGTGTGAGAACAACTGATTATAGAATGTATTTGTGGAATCCGCCTAACTCTAACCTCACCGTGACCTTTTCCCCGCCCTCTCTCTCCACCTCGATCAGAAATGAGTCGCCAGACCGCCACCGCGCTGCCCACCGGAACCTCCAAATGCCCCCCCTCCCAGCGCGTGCCCACCTTGTCGGGCACCACGGCCTCCAACAGTGACCTGGCCAGCCTGTTTGAGTGCCCTGTCTGCTTCGACTATGTCCTGCCTCCCATCCTGCAGTGCCAGTCTGGGCACCTGGTACGTAACATTGTTAACTGTTAAAATTATAGTCATATGACAATATGAGTAGTTTCTGTGTTCCAACTGCAAAGAAATTCAGTTTTCTTTTCAGTTGCTTTGGGGTGTTGCTGGATGTTATTGAAACTCTTGATAGAAATCTAAAAGCTTGTTCAGTTCCCTGTAATGTTGCCAATTTACTTGGTGTCTGTGTCTGTGTGTGCGAACGAAATGGGAAAAACGTTGCACATAGCAGAGGGTGCGAGCAGAGATTACAGTGAGATGAGGCACTGTGAATGCCACTGTGGTCATATGTCACTTGATGAGACCTCCATCAGTGTTAGCGCAGAGTAGGTGAGGTGACCCCCCCCCCACGACAGGATCTGCCACCACCTGTACAAAGACCAGCTCATATTGAATATCTCCCCCCCCAGCGATCAATAAAATGAAATCTATACCGTTTCATTTCCAACGGCAGGTGTCAGCAATATATATATAATCTGAAGGTGAAGGATTTTTTTGTTTAACTTGGAATAGATACATTGTATCACATGACGCTTTTTTTATCTACCAAAAAAAAGAAGTAGGAAATGTTGAACCTGTATTATCTGTTAACCCCCCCACCCAGGTTTGCTCCAACTGTCGGCCCAAGCTCACCTGCTGCCCGACATGCAGAGGCCCGCTGGGCTCCATCAGGAACCTGGCCATGGAGAAGGTGGCCAACTCTGTCCTCTTCCCCTGCAAGTACGCCAACTCGGGCTGCGAGGTCACCCTGCCGCACACCGACAAGGCGGAGCACGAGGAGCTGTGCGAGTTCCGGCCGTACTCCTGCCCCTGCCCCGGGGCGTCCTGCAAGTGGCAGGGCTCCCTGGACGCCGTCATGCCCCACTTGATGCACCAGCACAAGTCCATCACAACGCTGCAGGTCAGTGGTCCGCTCGGCTCTGCTGGTCCTACACCAGTGGTTCCCATTAAACACTGGCACCCATTTGTTGGGTCACGGATGAATTGTTATGGGTCCCTTTCAATTTTTTGTCACCCTATGTTTTGTTTTTGAGGGGAGCTAGCTAGCCTCTCCTATATATTCAGCTTGAGGGGAGCTAGCCTCTCCTATATATTCAGCTATTAGTGTAGATATTCGTCTTACACAAACATTACATTCCCATTGACAATGAATGGAGAATTTTATGTCATTGTGTCATTTTACGCCATGATGATGTACGATGATAAGAGCGCCCACACGGGTGTGATGTTTTTTATTATTTCAAAGAAAATTCAAACATTCCCAAAAAGGTTGTCATTAATGATTTAAACTAAGGAATGAAAGAATTGGGTTGGTGAACCGATAGGGAGCCGGCGTCGGCCAAGAAAAGCTCGGGTACTTTCAGGCTATTGCATTAGAGGCGCAGCAGGTCTCGTCACGAGGGGTTAAAATTTGAAGAAAAATAAAAAGAGCGGTAGCACGGTGGCACAGTCAGGTAGTGCAGTCAGGTAATTATAAAAAAGATTTAAAAAAAAAAGAACATAAAAAAAGAAAACATTTGAATGCCGATTTTGCCCCTTTGAATCCCATGCTATCCAACAACTGAAAGTACACTCATCTTTTGTCTAGATTGAATTAACCCATTCAGGACGGGGACCCCTTTTGGTGTTTTAAGGATCTTGTTATACTTTAGCTATTGAACGAGCTTGCAGATCTGCTATTTTTGAAAGATCGTGAAAATGTGGCGCAAATCTTTATTTTCACATGGCCAAATGCAGATAATTCTGGGGGTCCTTGACATGAACAAGTTTGAGACCCACTTATATAGAAACAGGTTTTTCAGAAAACTGTTAGGATTTAAACAACGGCCTCAGGTCTAAATGATCCGCCACACCAAATGTCGACATTGCCGACATGCGGAAACAACGTTCGGACATGCGGTCGAACATGTGCTGCTCCCGTGCTTGCGGTTATGGTTAGGTTGGGGTTTGAGGTAGGTTGTCGGTCTAATGACAGTCAAACCAATAGTATGTCGGAAATAATTAACTTTAATTTGAGCTCTTATTTTGAAAAGCCACAGTTCAAGTCTACCGGAAGTAGATTATCCTAGGACGCTCGACGGAGCCGAGACAGGCTTTGTTTACATGATCGATCTATGCCGGTGCACTGGAGAGCTCCACATCGCCGGCTCTGTGCCGTCAAAGAAACGCTGTTTTGACCAAAATGCCATCTGGGACAAGGAATAGGAGAATACAGGTGATTGAAAAACGGATAGAATGGATTATTATGCCGAAGAAGATCTTAGATGGGCGATCCAGTGCTGTGCTAACAACACAGCTAGCTAACCGGCTAACGTAAGTAGCATTAGGGCTCGATCGATCGAATGCACTATAAAAGTGCAATTGCCATTAATCTTCGGCAATGGCGTTAAGCGTCAGTATCAAAATTAGGCTTCAATTGACAATGGTCTTCGGCAATGGCGCTATAGGAGTTAAGTGTTTTCTGTCTCTCTCTCACACACACCTTTCCTCGTGTGTCTCAGGGCGAGGACATCGTGTTCCTGGCCACGGACATCAACCTGCCCGGCGCCGTGGACTGGGTGATGATGCAGTCGTGCTTCGGCTTCCACTTCATGCTGGTGCTGGAGAAGCAGGAGAAGTACGACGGCCACCAGCAGTTCTTCGCCATCGTGCAGCTCATCGGCACGCGCAAGCAGGCCGAGAACTTCGCCTACCGCCTGGAGCTCAACGGCCACCGGCGCCGGCTCACCTGGGAGGCCACGCCGCGCTCCATCCACGAGGGCATCGCCACGGCCATCATGAACAGCGACTGCCTGGTGTTCGACACGTCCATCGCGCAGCTGTTCGCTGAGAACGGCAACCTGGGCATCAATGTGACCATCTCCATGTGCTAAGGACTTAAAAGATTTTGAAGGGGGTGCAGGGGGAATCAAAAAAACACAATGGCCGAATTAAGGAGGATCTTTTGAAGGGGTCATAGTCGATGTGCATCCCGCGTCCTCCTCTCCCTCAGCCCCCCGCGCACCACCGCCACGCCACCACCACCACCACCCCCCCGAGACAGACTGACTCGAGGTGTAGCAGGACTGTCTATTTGGGCAGCCACGGGGGTGCCTGGGTGGGATGGATAGATGGAGATTAGGATGGATGGATGGTTGGTTGGACGGACACGCATGGACGTTAGTGGTGGTGACTCTCACGTTCATGAGAGACATGCACACGTGCAGTCTCTCCCTCTCTTTTGGTCAGAAAAATGCAGATAAACTTAACAGATGTTTAGTCAAATAGCTGGCATAAAACATTCTCTCTGTCTCCCATCTCTCTCACTTACTCTGACTTTTTTTGTTGTTCTTCAAGCTGTCTCTCAACTCTTAACACTCCAGCTCTTACTTACCTTCTCTCTCTCTCTCTCTCTCTCTCTCTCTTTCTTTCTCTCTCTCTTTCTCTTTCTCTTTCTCTTTCTCTCTCTCTCGTGTCTGTCTCTTTCCATCGCCCCCTTGCTTGCTGTGTCCTCCATCATACATACTGGTACATTCAGACACTACAGCTCATCTGTCTTTGCTAAGAGATCACGTGGTTTCCAGTGAGCAGTTGGACCTCGTTCAACCTTGTTGAACTAGAATTGCTACGTAGCTAGTCTGTAAGCTAGCTTGCCTTCCCAACTCTCGCCCCTTCTTCTGCTTTGTGTCAACAGACCTCATTTACCGATCAGTCCTCCTGGACTGAATGTTTCACTTTACACTTTGGAGCTGAAGACCGACCGGCCTAGGAAAATGGGTGTCTTCGGATAGGATCCGAGACCGTAGAGAAATGGGACTAAAGCTCTCTATGAAATACTTGCCATTAATATAGTAGTTGCAACTCTATTAATTGATTTTGTGGGGGGCACTGGGGGGCCACGCATTAAAAGTTAATGAATTCACAAAACTAGCGTCATTTGTATTGTTGACCTATTTCTACCATATAGTGCAACTTTCGTTCATTTTTGACCCCTCTATCACACAGAACTGTGTGTTATGTGTCCATATCACTATGCCCAAAAATAGTTCCATGTGATAGATATTGTGATATTTTTGTGATATTTTAGAAATGGGTCAACAATACAAATTTACGCTAGGGTCATTTTAATTTCTACTCTGGCTTTTGTGTGCACGCCAGACGGTTTTTAAGTTGCTGATATTTTTATTCGTCCGATACCGCCCCGCCCTCCTCCTATAACAAGCCAATTCAACTACAAACTCTTAACGGTATTCGACTCATTGAAAACGGTAACGGACATTGCTGCTTCCGGTGACGGTTGTCCTTATAATGCATGAGGCCCCCTTCAAGTTTCTTTCTTTTTTTCTAAGAAAACCTTGAATGAAATTAAACGTCAAATTAAACCCCCTTTTTAAGGCTACCTGAACCAATGGCTGTCAGTGAAGTGGACTGACATCTACAGTTAGTGGTAGCTGCCCCCCAGGACGTTAGATATGCATGGCACGTGTCCCTCGAAAGCCTACACGGGTTGTGCTAGGACGCGCAGTGATTGGCCCAGTAGCCACTTTGAGTGGCAGTCTCTGCCTATCGAGTCACAACTCGAACGGCCCCGAGTCGGCTAAGCGAACTTCGTGACGCGGCAACTCGCTCGGTGGGGTCTCGACGTGGCTCAAGTTTGCTTGAGACGGCGGGTCTCCGTCGCAGTCTAGTTATATATTTAGGTGAAGCCCGCAGTACAGAAGCGGGGCATGGCACAACCCGTGTAGGATTTAGAATGTTGCGCATGGCACATGCCCCCATTTATACCCACAGGTATCCCTGAAGCCTGCCCTGAACCCAGGATTCACCACCTATGGATACGTGGCCTGCAGTACATCTGTAAGCGGAACTTGGAACCTTAAAAATCACTTTGGCCCCTGCCCCAGTTTCTCTACGGTCTCATATCCAAAACCAAGCTACAGCCAGGCTAAAGTTTTGGTGTCAGTGGCTCTTTATTAGTTGGTTGACTGTTGTTGTCGGTAGAATTATTATAATTATCATTATTCTTATGGTTCAAACAGACTATTGTACTGTAAGGGTAGGTGTGGATGTGAGATGGCCCCTAATTTACAAATTTTTACACTTTCGTTTCGTTATTATGGGTTTTTCTTTTATGTTTGTGATTTTTCTGTTTTAATTGTCATTAAATAAATATCTTTTTCATATCTGGTGCCAATGCTCCATTGCTTTGTTTTCAGGCCTTAGTCTGAAGCTGGTTTGTACAGAGTCCAGTACACACATTTACCGTAGGCCAAGTCTGAAAATGCACTTTTATCACAGCCTTTTCACCATGTTCTAGCTGGGGGAAGATCCAGCTTGATTGTGATGACAAGTTATTCTAATATCTTGTTTGTTTAAGTTATGCTTTTGTTTTTGTTAAATGGTGTGGCTCTTATGAGGCGAGCCATCCGTGTGTGCGTGTGCGTGTGCGTGTGTGTGTGTGTGTGTGTGTGTGTGTGTGTGTCACAACGTATGTCTGCCTATGTGTGTCTGTCTTTCACAAACTGTACTGATACCAATTTCTTGTGCATGCTGCTATTAGGCCATTGAAATTACTAACCAATGTTTTATTTTAATTTGATTTTTGTTCACTTTTGGTTTATAACTTGTGTTTAAAAAAAAAACACAAAACACAAAACCACACCAAATACAATATAGATTATTTATTTTTTACATTAATGTTATTCTGGATTCAATGGCGGTTGACATCCCAGATCCACAAGGATGCCATGCCGCTATTAATTATACATACTTTTTTTCTCCCCCAGATATGATATTTTACAGTTTACCAGCAGATATGTTGAGGCTCCTGCAGTGGGTTTATGGCTACAAATGTTTAGTTTTGTAAGAATTTGAGACCTATGATCACCTCATTTATGCCTCTTACCTCGGATATAGTAATGTATTTGTATTTAAAGAGGTTATTGAATCTGTTATACATTATGATGCTATAGCTCAAGGCATTACCTCCCAGAATTGGGGATGCTTGGTGAAAAAGTTTATTTTTGACTTAACTGTATTTCAATGTTGTAATAAAAATATAAAAGTAGTCAAGTTACTACAGATGTCTGTAGTAAAGACGACATAGTAAGATGATATTCTGCTGCGAAAATGACTGTTTAAATCTGGATTTTTGACAGCATGTGACGAATTTAACAAATTGTGTTAAATTCGGCAGAGGATGTCAAAACATAATTTTGCCTGACTGACAATCTCACCCAACTGTGTATGGCAATGCCATGTGACTCAGTCCATTGAAGGGTGGCGGTCACAAATGAAGCTAGGTCCAAAGTATACTATAGTGGTGGTTCCAATTCTACCATAAAGCTGAACCCAAGAGAGTATACAATTCCAACGCAACCAACAACCCTATGGTCTAGCCAAAATGTCCCCAATGTAAATACTTGATAGCAAAGTGCTTGTAGCGGATCCTAGTTTTAGAAGTTGTGTAACATTTTAAGTAGGTCTTCGGATATAGGGCAGCCTGCTGGGTCAGATAGGTAGATCAGGCAAATGGGGGTATAACAGGAATAGCCATTGGCACCCATTTTGGTACATGTTGTTCAGAATGGCGGGGGCCATATTTTCCAGAATTCTGGTAGACTACTATTTTCAGTCTTGTGTGTGTGTGTGTGTGTGTGTGTGTGGGGAGGGGGGGAGAGACATCTACCCTTCCCTGTAGTGGTTGTGTTCTACCTTGTGAGGTGGATATGCTGCCACACTGCCATAGGCTCCCCACCCCCCCTGGATAATTATGTACAGATTACCTCCCTTGTATCACCAGGTTGGAACGTGTGTGTGTGTGTGTGGTGTGACACCGTGCAAGAGGCCTTTTGAGAGTTCCTCAGATTCAGTAATAGTGGGGTTCAGCTTGGGCTGGGTGGGGCTGCATCGTAACAACAGATTTTCTTTTTTGCTTTGCAATCATTTCCTGCAATAGCCAAACATTGACATACTTTCTCCCAGTCTTATAGACTGGGAGAAAGTGTGATCTGCCAAATGTGACTGGCAAATATGCATGATGCTGACATGATACTGACCATGATGCTGACATGATACTGTCATGATGCTGATATGATACTGACATGATGCTGACATGATACTGACCATGATACAGACATGATGCTGACATGATACTGACCATGATACAGACATGATGCTGACCATGATGCTGACATTATACTGACCATGATGCTGATATGATACTGACCATGATGCTGATATGATACTGACCATGATACTGACCATGATGCTGATATGATACTGACCATGATGCTGATATGATACTGACCATGATGCTGATATGATACTGACCATGATGCTGACCATAATGCTGATATGATACTGACCATGATGCTGACCATAATTCTGATATGATACTGACCATGATACTGACCATAATGCTGATATGATACTGACCATAATGCTGATATGATACTGACCATGATGCTGATATGATACTGACCATGATGCTGACCATAATGCTGATATGATACTGACCATGATACTGACCATAATGCTGATATGATACTGACCATGATGCTGACCATAATGCTGATATGATACTGACCATAATGCTGATATGATGCTGACCATAATGCTGATATGATACTGACCATGATGCTGACCATGATGCTGATATGATACTGACCATGATACTGACCATAATGCTGATATGATACTGACCATGATGCTGACCATAATGCTGATATGATACTGACCATAATGCTGATATGATACTGACCATAATGCTGATATGATACTGACCATGATGCTGACCATAATGCTGATATGATACTGACCATGATGCTGACCATAATGCTGATATGATACTGACCATGATGCTGACCATAATGCTGATATGATACTGACCATGATGCTGACCATAATGCTGATATCATACTGACCATAATGCTGATATCATACTGACCATGATGCTGACCATAATGCTGATATCATACTGACCATGATGCTGACCATAATGCTGATATCATACTGACCATGATGTATTCTGACACCTGGATACTGTCCAGGATATTGTTCTGTCCTTTGCGTTGTGTATAACACACTGCAATAGAGCATTATGTTTCATTACTAGTTTTGGGCAGTAACTAGTTACTAGTAATATATTACTGTAATATTACTTTTCCCAGTAACGAGTAGTGTAAAGTATTACTCTGCCAAAACAGTAATATTATACCTATTTACTTTGTAAAAATCACACCTGTGTGAAGTGAGGGTCGCTAATATATTAAAGTCTAACTCATGTTGAATAGGTGATGTAACGGTTATGTAAAACAAATGGTGCAAACACAAACATTAAATTCCATTAACAATAAAGAGACAATATGACGTGACCCTCTGCCCCTCCTATACACAGGTTTAATGTTTGTCTTTAGTTCAATGTTTGTTTTGTAAACGCATTGATAATGAAGGGAGAATTTACGTCATTATGTGTCACAAACGTCATATTGTCTCTGTATTTGCACCGTTTGTTTTACATAACCAATACATCAACATGAGTTAGACTTAATATATTAGCGCCCCTCACTTCACATGGGTGTGATTTTTAAAACAAACATTGAACTAAAAACAAACATTAAACCTGTATATAGGAGGCTGTCAAAAATAGCACATATTACATCTTACTTTTGTTTTTGTTTTGTTGGCTTGAAAACATTTAATTTAAAAGGTCAAGAGAGATTGCTGCTTTATTTTAGGCCTATAGCCTTTTTAGCTGATTGGTGACTCTTCTTAATATTATTCAAAACAATTTGATTCAGTTCTAAAAGAAGCTGACTAAACAGATTGTTTAGGCCTACATCCCTTTTTTGGCGGGTCGGGCGCAAAAGTAATATGTAATATATTAGTCTTGATTCCAAGTAATAAGTCATATAACATTATTACTATTATAAGTAATAAGTAACATTACTCTCCTAAGTAATATTGCCCAACACTGTTCATTATTACTATTTTTTCCTGTATTAACTTAATCTGCCTGGTTTTACACCAATTGATTAATTAATCCAGTTTACACCACTTGACAATGTTGCTTCTACAGTCAAATTCAAATCAAATTTCTGTTCTCTCTCTCTCTCTCTCTCTCTCTCTCTCTCTCTCTCTCTCTCTCTCTCTCTCTCTCTCTCTCTCTCTCTCTCTCTCTCTGTGTGTGTACTCGTCATCATGGCATAATATTTGACCATGGTGATCAGTCCAACTGGTTTATATAATAATAATAAGCAAAAGCTATACATATTTTTAGTGAGAGTAAATCTTTTTCTGGGCCTGTTGTCGAGTGGCCGTGTTGCGCAGCATAGCGATAACATTAATTGCTTTCTGCTTTAACACTTGGAATTATTCTCTTAAAAAAACAGTAGCCTAGGCCTATAGCAAATCAACAGAGCAACAATAATTGTACAGTCACGCTGATAGGTTTGGCTGTGAGCCTGTGGTGGATCATAGAACATTGCATTGGTTTAACCAAAACAAACTTTCTGTGACGGTCTATTCTGTTGGAGTTTTCACTCCAACGCTACCGCTACGCCATCTAGCGGCGACTTTAAGGAGGGCTGGAATCGGGTGGAACTCCCTCTGGTGTTGTGATCGTGGACTTCTTTGACATTAAAGGAGTATTTTGACAGGTACATGGGTATCTTAGCGCCGCGGTGTATAGAATCTTGTAGACCGCCTGATGGAGGGGAAAGGAACTGGTTGGAATAACGTGTTCCTTCCAAGCGCTACGTCCAACCAGGGAAACTCCCCCCTGTCAGGTGTAAAGGAGCAACTTGGACACTCAGGCATGAAGGAAGCATGAGTTCAAGTCCGTTGCTCTCCCCTTGTCCCCCATATATGGGGACTAGGTTGGTGGAGGGTGTGTAGAGCCCAGGATCACATTAGATGATTGACACAGGGGTGAAAAATGGTTTACAAAATCGTGGGATAAAATATATATATATAAAAGAATCTTGTAGACCATGGAAATGTGCGGGGGTGAGGTGGGTTCTGGGAGTTAGACTAAGTAGCCCGACTAGTTTGTTTTGGGATGTCTGGAGGACTGTGGAGTGGACGTGGTACAACGACGTGCATTGCATGGTCGAAGTTGAAGAAACCTTGTATCACATCAATGAACATGAGTAGAATCCCCCCCCCCAGTCCCCAGTATGTTAGCTTGAGCATACGCTGCCTATACCTACAGATCATCATCAGTCAGTTGCTCTGCTATTGCTTCTCAAACCTTTTCATATTATCACGGCCCATTACTTATTATTCGGCATTTGAGGACCACCATTTGATGAGATTTAGCCTCGCAGACCCATCGTTGGATAAGAATTTTTTTTTTTACAAACTTCGATCAAAATAACCAGTAAGACGCCTGAGGGTGAGGTCGCGTGCACACGCATCCGCCTAGGTGACAGCAGACTGCTGGGCAAGCGCTGGCGCTTTGGCATGGGGGGTCAGATCAACATATGGAATGAATTCTGTACTGGCCATATGGAGTGTGTTTTGAGTGTACAGGGTTTGATGTGGTCAGATCAACATATGGAATGTCAGAACAGGTCAGCTCCATATATGGAGATCTAATGGTGGCAGCGGGGGCAGTGTCTTGAGTGTACAGGGTTTGATGAGGGCCCAGGTAGGGCCGGGCCTTAAATTCCGGGCCTGTGGAGAACTCTAGTTTTTGCCGGCTGCACTAATAACTTTGGGGCAGGCCCGTCTACTAGAGTTTAAATGGACAGGTAGGCCTATCAGTAAAAAGGGAGACATCGAAGAGGATGGATGGATGGGATGGATGGATCAAGCAAAGGAATGTCAGGTCAGCTCCATATATGGAGATCTAAGGGTTTGAGGTGACATGTAGAGTTGCTGGCCAATTGTGATGACAGCAGGGATCATATGGGCTTAATATTGATGACATCACAGGATGTCACGAGGCATGACCACATATGGGGCGTGGCCAACTGACTGATTGACTGACTGACGGGAAATGCACAATTTCATAGTTAAATAGTTATTTTTGAAAACTCAAATGGCTTCGTGTTGAATATGTTGTCACTTACAGCCTTTGTGTTGAATATGTTGTCACTTAATTACAGCCTTCACATCCCATCAGTGTCACGTCTCATAGATTCAAACACCTCTGAGAACACAAAGACAGAGATGGGGTCAGGATGAGCAAATATCAGGTGTTACATTTAGGCCCTTTCCCAATTCCTTTTTTAACCCTACCCCTCAGCCCTTGCCCCTTCCCCTTGTCCCTACATAATGAGTGTCAAGGGGTAGGGAGATAAATCATCCCCCTAGGAATTGGAACGTCCCTAAATATTGAACGTCCCTTGTAGATATTGATAGCTGATCTGCAAGCTCACTACAGGCCAGTGGTCCCCAAACTTTGATGGCATTTCTGTCTCTAGGACCCCCAATTTATATTGTAATATCAATGTTAATTAACTCTGAGAGTGTACAAACTATCATTTAGCCCATAACCCACTTTGGAAACTACTTTCCATTTGATTTAAGCTGTAGAGATGGAACGTAAATATAACATTGCTGTGGTTATGATTAAATAAATATATTGTAATTTTGTCTCATGTTGGTAGCCCACCATGCAGAATGTAATTCAGCTAGATATAGCTCATTCTGACACCTGCTCAACAGTTGTACCTGATTCATTGATTATTGTATTAACAGTATGTATAGCATGGGTACAGATATAGGGTTAGAAAAAGGAAAAACAATTTACAGTATAGAAAGAAGGGGCTGTGGTCACTGGTCATTGTTTTTAATATCATTAAGAACAGAGTAATTTTCTATCAATGAAAATGCCATCGTGATTCATCTCCATCCAATGTACAGTCTGCACAGCAGCTTGCAATCTGTTCCATAGCTGGTTTGCCTGGGGAAAGAAACAACACCATTGCTAATTAGTTATGTAAGTTTTGCAACTTGTGGGGATTAGCTTAACATTGGTCATGATAAAACCATAGCTATCACTGCAGCGAGTAGCCAACGTTATGCAGCGACAGCGTTATGTAGGTACAGTAGGCTATTTCACGGCTTCTAAGAGCTCCAAAACTGCAGAATGTTGACATATCGTGGTCTGGGGGGTCGGACTGATGCCTGCTAATAAGCTAGCTTGCATCCGAGTTGTATCACCGGCGCACCGGCGATAAATAAAAAAGAATAAAGCGCCGATGCGGCGGCAAATGAATGGGTAACGTTGTATGAATGCAACGCCGTATCATATCGTTAGTTCACGTGAGGTAACGTTAACCTTTGCTAGAGATTGCGATATTTTTGGCGATGCAGATTGTTAATACATTCAAATAATATTGGTTATTATAATATTTTTCCATAATAAAGGACATAAAAGGCTTCTTACCTCGTCCGCCTTTCAGCCCTCAGTGATGTTGCTCCGTTTGAAGTCCTGTCGAGATATCCCTTCAAACGAAGGGGATTCTTCCCCTCGCACTTGGCCCTTCCCCTCCATCCAAAGACAATTGAGATAACCCTTCCCCCTCACGTGAACGCGCATAAGCAAGGGCAAGGGCCAAGGGACAGGACGAAGGGGGTAATTGGGATTGAGCCTTACTGTATGTTGCTTCATGAAATGAAGAGGAAGTTGTCATGTCTAGTCTATCTGAGTTAATAGAGCTTGTCCTCCTGATTGCTCAGGGGAGAAATATAATTTTGCCCTTCGGGCAGTGGCAATTAACCAGACACAGGAACCAAATGTCTCAATATAAGGTCAGTTTTATTGTTTAACCTACTCTACTATACAGATTAGACAGAGTAATATTGTAGCCTTTGTAAATAAATAAAGTTGTGGTATCCGATAAACAAGATACTTTTCATTGTTTTCTTTTCATAATCTTTATATTATGGTAATTAAGGCGCTACAGGACTGGTCTGTTTGTGTCTGTGTCCGGAGCTAAACTCAGAGTGCTGGACCGATCAGTACCAAGTTGTTATACACACTCAGTAGGTCAGAGAAGTAGCCAACCTCCATGTGTAGCCACTAGAGGGAGGCAGAGGTACAGTGATGTCATAAGCAGGGCCGTGCAGCGAGCACTGAGGGAGAAGGGGCGCAAACTCCAGAAAAGAGCACATAATTATGTGGGCGCCGATTTTTTCGGGGTGGTCTTTTTGTGTAGTCCGTCCCTTGTGCCATTTCATGTCATTGGACAGTAAAATAAGCAATATGTTCTCATTAGTCTGAAACTAAAACTGACTGATGGCAGCCAGAGCATTAAAAGAGAATTCATTATGATAGTGGAATTATCATTACTTGTCAAATGTTCATCTTGAAGTGCCAATGGCACTTATTGCCCCCCCCACATAAGCCCTTATTGGCCCCCCACACAAGCCCTTATTGGCCCCCCACACAAGCCCTTATTTGCCCCCCCCCCCCCCCCCCCCCCACATAAGCCTTTTTTGGCCCCCCACATAAGCCCTTATTTGCCCCCCACACAAGCCCTTAATGTTTCTTTGCATTTACTTTGTGTTTTACTTTTGTGTATCCCTATTAATACAATCAGAAAGTTTGAGGGCACATACGGCTCAGACAGCAAAGTCAATAACTACGTCATGCCTAATCCGCAGTTCTACCCACTGCACTCAGCCCCTCACACGTCAGTGACGTCACAGACTTACCCTACGCGTTGTTCCACGGCATATCTCCTCACGCTGTGACGCGCCAGCCTCAACAGCACTCGCAGACCACTCCACTTTGCACTTCCACCAAATTAGACTCCCTTTCACCATCTTCACCGTGCTTGAAACCATTTAATTACTTTAACATCGCCACTAGCACCCAGCATTGCCGCCATTTCCTTCCTCTTACTCGAGTACTCGATCCAAGAAAACCCCCACAATCACAACAAAACGCCAGGCACATTGACCACGGCTGTGTCCTTTACACGGTCATAAGACTCCCGTTTCGGTCCGGTGAAAACGACCGGAACAAACGGTAAATGGAAAATCCGCTGGCTTATGCTTTCTATGGGGACACAGCTTCTTACTTACTTACGCCTACTGCCCCTTCTGGGGCATGGGCCGTCAACAAGCGATCTCCAGGCATCTCTGTCTTGAGCTGTTCTCTCCAGCTGGTTCCAAGTCGTCTTCACGGTCTTGATGTCTGCCTCGAGGCATCCTCGAGGCAGGCATGTCCCACTGGGAGGAGACCCCGGGGCAGACCAAGGCGCAGTTGGAGGAAACACATCGACTCACTGGCCTTGGAACGTCTCAGGATCCCCCAGGATGAAGTCACTATTATGTTGCTCTGGAGAGGGAAGTCTGGAACACTCTTGTGGAGCTGTTGCCCCCACGACCCGACTACGGATAAGCGGTTGAAGATGGATGGTTGGATGGATGGATCTTCTTTTTATACCAAAAACAAGCTTGGTTTGTGGCTGATTTTCTTTCTTTCTTTCTTTCAAACAAACAAACAAACTAAAAACAATCTTAACCCATGGAATGGTGCATGAACCCTCACCACTACTGTGCTTTTTTCACATGAACTTCAGTAGGCTTATCTTCAATAAAAAAGTGTTTTACCTTGTAGCTACCACTAGATGTCACTCATGGCCTCAGAATATCAAACGGACTTGATGCCCATTTCTCTATGCTCCCTGATGAGAGAGAGAGCAATATCGGCAAAAAAAATGTTTCAAATCAATATTTTTCATTATTTGAAGTCCAGACATACAGAGCGAGGGGATATAGTCTTTATTAAAGTTCATTGTACAGTATGTGTGTTGAGTGGAGCAGGTTAGATAGTATAGGGAGAGAGTGAAACATTTACACACAGTAATATCCACTGTCGTTGTACTGTAGGCCTACCATATTGCTTTCTTGTATTGTAATGATGACATAGTTTCTGCCATATGTTTTTTTTTTTTACTGCCATAGTGTTGTCTGTGTTGTTTCTGAGGGCAGAGCACTCACTGCCTCTGAGCATGCCATTGTATACCCTCTTATCATCGTAATTACCAAGGTGATTAGGTGAAGATAATGCCACACAATATAATCTGTGTTCTAATGATGGTGTCTGGTTGGCTAGCGTTTACAAACTGAAATAAAACATGTATCATGTGCATGTGTGTGCGTGTGTGTGTGTGCACGTGTGCGCACGAGAGAGAGAGAGAGAGAGAGAGAGAGAGAGAGAGAGAGAGAGAGAGAGAGAGAGAGAGAGAGAGAGAGAGAGAGAGAGAGAGAGAGAGAGAGAGAGAGAGAGAGAGAGAGAGAGAGAGAGGGAGGGAGAGAGAACAGCTGTGACCGGCCACCTGTGAGGGGAAAGGCAGGTTGACCAACAACACATGCTCCTCTTTAGTTCCACACGGCTGGCCTGGCCGCTGGATACAAACGCAAGAGAGAGAGAGAAAGAGAGAGAATAAAATCAGGAGACCGACAATCCCTGAGAGACGACCCGGCACAGTCAGGACTACATCATCAGTCAGCACAGTCACAGAAAGTGTGGTCTACTCTACACCGGTCTGTTAGCATACCCTTGTCATTTTCTTTTAAGATATAGTATACGGTATATTTATTCTGCTTTTTTTATGCTTTTATTGATGTAGACACTAGACAGTAGTGTGACAGGAAAATGGGGAAAGAGAGTGGGGGTGGGGGGTGACACGCAGCAAAAGGTCGTCGTGGTTTGGCACTCGAACCCGCGACACACTGTCAGGCTGGATTACCAGCCTAGGTGCCTGGACAATTAAGGGTCCAGGCACCCTTGGTTCCTGGACCAAGGGTGTTTTATGTAATTCAAACCGAGGAGTGCCAGGGCAATCTCCCATCAGTCCCATGCAGGGACTCTATTTTCCTGTGTGACATCAGATTCGTCTGATTTCCAGGCTATGTCGGGCAGAAGTGGCCAGGTATACCTGTGAATAATAATTCATTCACAAAAAAAAGAATATAGATCTGTGAACCATCCAAATATTGCATGATTGTAATTGCACAATACTGACGATTCGCCCCCAAAATCGTATCATTTCCATGTTAATGACACCTGTCAATGCTTTTACCTATTGTATACTGCAGCTGTGTGATGCTTGGTGCAGATGCAGACATTTTAATTAACCTGTACTGATTTATCATTTATTACCAATACACTACACCTAAATGGTATTGAAATGTTATTTAATTGTTTCTCAATGCCTGTCGGCACTCAGCACATAAAAATACATCGATACCGGTCCTGATACTTCATACAGAGCAAGAGCAAATATTGGTCAATACCAATAAGCTGACTGATACTGTATTTTTCATCCCTAAACAAAAAACTGTTCTCCCAGTCTTAAAACAACATTAAATATTACAATTAGTGAGAAAAAACTATGTGAAGTAAATCACCTTTGAGTGTAAAATAAAAGATAAATAGAGTTTCTTTGCTGTCAGAGATCCTAAGGTACTGAAGTCAGGGACGGTGGGCACAGCAAAGGTGCAATGTCTCTTCCACTGTGCAAAATGATAGTCTGATGTCTGAGAAATGAACATGCATTACGCATAATTTAGAAAAAAAATATATACAAAAGTAAAACTATATAGTATAGAATTTTCTTGGGGAGGGAAAGTGTGTTTTGAGTTATGCAAAAAAGACAGTTCTTGCCCAATCCATTTCTGTGGACTCTATAGTCAGCTAATGAGGAGTTCTATGTTGTTGTTTTACTATATGCTGGTCATACTACTTTATTTATTTTTTAGAGAGAGAGAGAGAGAGAGAGAGAGAGAGAGAGAGAGAGAGAGAGAGGTTTGTGCAATGTAGAGAGGGAGTGGATGGTAGCCGACACGCACACACGCGCACAAACTGCCCACTTAAGAATTGTATTTATGTACACCTCAGCAGAGCTAAAGCTCCCCCGTCTTCTATGAAAAACAAACTCCCCCCCTGCCTCTCTTTGTGACTCTCTCAACCCCTCCCCCCCCCCCCCCTGCTCTCGCCCCGGCTGCAGGTCACAGGGGGGGGGGGGGGGGGGGGGTGAAGAGAGAAATAACAATAGCGATAAAAAAGGCCTGCATCATGAATAATAAAGCGGCCGTAATCTGGACCCGATGATTTACACTACAGTGATGATGGTCACACACTCACATGCATGTCGAGCGCTGTTAAATTGAGATGAATGGTATAGGCCTAATGCGGGACCACTATGCGACACACACACACACACACACACACACACACACACACACACACACACACACACACACACACACACACACACACACACACACACACACACACATAGTCAGTGAACGAAGACGAAGGCCATTGACCATATTCTCAGTCGTGCGACCGTGGCCATTTTGCTCGTACTGTCGAAGGCTCGTAAACTAAAGCATCGTTGCCTATTCACCAGTCAACACTTATTTTAGGGAAGGTGAAGCAACACTTCAACACACCCATGAATATTTTATATCCACCCAAATTGAGAACATAATAATAATAATATATAAAAGGGACCAAACTAATTGTAGCAAAGCCTGACCACCTCAGTACAGTACAGTACAGTACAGTACAGTACAGTAGGCCTACATAGCAGTCGTATTGGCCGTGGGAATCAAATGCATTATCTTATCCCAGACTGTGCCGTCACCCGTCATTGCTTTTTGCTTTTTTGATGTTAACCCATTCAGGACGGGAGTCGGGAACCCCTTTAGGTGTTTTAAGCATTATGTTATACTTTAGCTATTGAAAATAGCAGATCTACAAGCTCATATAGCGCTCATATAGCGCGGCACCGAGTGCCGCAAACCTATTTGTCACAAAAGACTTTGGGACAAATGACTTGTCCACATGCAGATTCTTTTGCTGTTGTAATTTGTATGGAGCAATTCCAATTACTAATGTTTTCCCCCCCAATTGCTTCCGCTGTCCTCCCCTCATTCATTTTCATTCATGTGAATTAACCCCCTAAAACTATGGAGGTTGCACACAATTCAGTGCAAATGATGGAGTTTACACTGATTCATACACACATAACACACATCTACACGCACGCACGCATGCACGCACACACGCATGCACACACAGATACATACACGCACACATGCACAAAATGAAGAGAAATGAGCAATACACTACTATATGCAAATGTCATCGCTTATTCACAAATGTACACACTTGCAATATTTCGCTTACTATTGTCCTGTCAAGAAAACCGGAGGTGAAAGATAGCTATAGATACAACATTGGGGCTATAACACACACACACACACACACACACACACACACACACACACACACACACACACACACACACACACACACACACACACACACACACACACACACACACACACACACACGCACGGTCTCTCAATAAATAAGTGCGACCAACCAACCAAGCTAGTCTTTCCAATATATTTCATTTAAGTGTCTGTCTGAGAATATAGACCGGCTGACACTACAAAAGCTCCATTAACAGCAGTCATTGAATCAGAATTTAAACAGCGTGACACTAAATACTCTCCACTGACTATAAAGCTCCTTGCACATTGTGTTTAACTGTCGGACTCATCATCCCGGTGGTTCTCAAGCATTTCTTTATGGCGCTCATGCGGGGCACCCCATGTAAATAACATTAAATAACATTTTCATCCACGGCACCCCTGAATTGACTTACTACTGTACATTACAGTGCCTTATACATTCATGTCATATTTCGGTATGTAACTAATTATGTAAATATTGACCCCCTAAAATGCAGCATGTCACGAGGAATTGTAATGTACGCTGTGAGCTTGCAGATCGGATATTTTCAAAATATTTATCTGTGGAACATAGCGAATGGCGAATAGTGAACATTCAATTGACATTCACAAAATAATAATGTGACTCGCATTGCAGTGAAAGCATTTCGGTCTGGTGAAAAAGTGATGTCTTTCCTTTGATTGTTTGACACCCAGTCCTCGTGGCCTTTACACTGCCTTTGATGGTTCCCCTTTCCTCTTCTCCTCTTCATGTCCTTCCTCTTAGCACCTACCAGAGAGAGAGAGAGAGAGAGAGAGAGGGAGAGAGAGACTATGGGAAGGAGAAAGATCAAGAGAGACTGAAACTGAGAGATGGACAGGGAGAGATGTGTCATTAGGCAGACAGACTGTGAAGAGAAAAAGAGTAGAGGGATAAAGAGACGACATGCATGGAGGGACGGGCATGAACAAGAAGGTTGAGTACGTGTATGCAGAGAGAATGAGAAGAGACGTATTAGCCTATAATAGAGAGGAGGAGGAGAGGAGAAAGAATAAATAATGAAAGGCAGACGTACAACAGATCATGGTGAGATCACAAGGCTAGAAAAGAGAGCGGAGAGTGAGGCATACCGTATACCGGTAGGCTAGGACAGCTCTTGGACAACATTGCAACTATGTGCGTGACATCATCGTACCCGGACGTTATGCAGGAACGCCTACTGAGTGGCAACAAAATAAACTACTTTCGGGCCTCAACATGTATGCGGGCTGTCGAGGCCAAAAAGTAGTTTTATCTGATTGCATTAAATGACGCTTAGCTCACTTTGCACCTTATGCATGCGCATACCCTCTATCAAGAAACCTGAGAGAAACCAGCACGCATCAACCTGTCTTTCTTTAGCGGATTCGAGTGTTATCAACCCTTATCAACCACTAGGTTACTTATCAAATTTAGGCCTGAGGACGATTCTACAAATGCCTTCTAAATGCTAACAGTTTTCTGAAAAACACATGTTTCTATGTCAGTGGTTCTCAAACTATTTCATGTCAAGAACCCCTAGAATTATATGTATTTGGCCGCCGACCCCCATCTGAAAATATGTTGTTCCAGGGACCCCCCCCCAGAAGCAAAGATTTGAGTTAAAAATGTTCGCTCTGAAAGAGTATATTCAAAGCTTTGCGCCACATTTTCACGATTTCTCTAAAATAGCAGATCTACAAGCTCGTACCGAGTGCCGCGCTATGAGCTTGTGGATCTGCTATTTTTCCACAGCTAAAGTATAACACAATGCTTAAAACACCAAAAGGGGTTCCCGTACAGAATGGGTTAATGGAGTCAGTAATCTCTACTGGAGCGGCGACGTTGTTGTTGTTGTCAACCATTGAGCGACGTTGCGTTGTCCGACTATTACTATCCCTAACCCTAAATCTAACCCCAACTCTAACTTCAGGCCTGGCCACGTAAGTAAACATAAAGTGAAGTTTCATGATGTTTTCGCTTCGGCGAGATTTCCACGTTTCCTAATCGCAGCCAACTAGGCTCCAGTTGTAGAGACCACTTAATTGTTCCATTGCATGGTCTTGATTGACTGATTGAACATTTTATTTCACAGTATGCAGAATGGGTACATTTGAAACGAAAGCACAAGTCAATATTCAACAACTATATTACTGTGGACGACATGATTGATTAAGCATTATACACTTGTTTACAACAGGGTCCACCATTTTAAATTCATCAGAACATTTAGAGATGTACACTTCTATAAAATAAAATAAACGGGAAATAATCATATAATGGAAGTAAAAAGGGAAAAAAAACATATAAAGTTAGGGGGTGGGGGGGGGACGCTTTATTTACAGGGGGACAGTTTCGAATTGCAGCCGTCCGTAGGTGAATCGAAAATGAATTTAGTCCCCTGTTTGAGCCGAATCTGGGTTGCACATGGTTTGTTGAACTCCCTCTGGTGTTGTGGGTGTTACTCAGGGCTTGATGAGTAACCTACTGGTGATTACGGGCTGATAGCGTTGGAAGTGGGTGCTTTCTTCCACTTCATGTTCTCTCTCTCATCCCTCTCCTCTCTTAACTCTTCTCCACCTCACCTCCTGTGCCTCCTCTCTTTCCACTCCTGTCCTCTCCTCCAGCTGTGTGCTCCACGGAAGACATGCCGGTTCAGTGCTACAGCCCATTTAGGTCTCTGCTACCATAGCCTCCTGATAATTGGAGCTGGAGTCGGGACCAGCACAGAGTACACGGGCAGGGTGCAATCTGTGTGTGTGTGTGTGTGTGTGTGTTTGTGTGTGTGTGTGTGTGTGTGTGTGTGTGTGTGTGTGTGTATGCGTGCGCATGCGTGCGTGTGACTGTGTGTGTGCGCACGCACGTGAATGCAGTTCTAGATGTAAACGGTGGAAGGGGAATTGTGTGTGTTTATGTATATAGGCCTATCAAATGTTATATACACATGCAGTATATTATACACTGTATGGTTGTTTGGCAAAGTTCCTGTGTACGTATGCTTACACAGTGAGAAGCGAGGCTATCTGTGTTTATGTCGAGAAAGAGGAGGAACGCGATAGAAAAAGAAGCGGAGAAAGGCAGGAGGAGAGATATTCTTTTCATGTGTGAGCAGGTTGAGGCTGCAGCTGCCGTGTGCCGGTGTATTTTTCCCACCCATTGCAGCAGAGGAAAGTGGAGGAGGGGAGAAAGAATCACATTGCACAAATTAATGACAAAGTAGAGAAAGTGAGTATAGGCCAGAGAAATCAAAGTGACAAGAAAATTAATCTACCACTAACTGACACATTAATTGTACCTGTACTGACTTATACAGTTGGTCCCTAAAGTGTTATATATGAGATCTAAATCCCACCAATATAGTGCTCATTGTGAGTGGTACCTTGAGAGTGGGACTAAATGAAAACCATTGATTACCTCGGGGCTGCAGCAACATTTTCCAGATGAAATTTGCAAGTCAGGATAGACGTCCACCAAATGAATACTGTCCCGTGTCCACACGGGATGACGTCCATATAAAGCACAGTGAAGTGTCTAAGGGTCGTGCAGACTGACCTATAAATTATGCTTAACCCATTCTGACCTGAGATCAGATTCATACGAGGTTTTCCACTGGACACACACTGGTCTGATGAACCCATTCTTACCTGAGATCAGATTAAAAAAATGTCAGTCGTTCTTCGATTTTTTCAAAAATAGCAGACCTACAAGCTCGTATCGCGCCACTCGGTGGCGCGATATGAGCTTGTAGATCTGCTATTTTTAAATAGCTAAAGCATAACATGATGCCGACACCAAAATGGGTGCCCGGTCAGAATGGGTTAAAGATGGAGTGCCACCATTTTTTTCCACCCTAAAACATGATCATCAGGTATTATTACAATATAAGGGGGAAGAACTTTTTCCAAAAAGTGTACAGTATTTGTTAAAATCATGCTTTTATGTGGACACGCCCAGCAGTTCATTAAGTATGCCTGGTTTGCCTGGTGGGTGGTGATGGGTGGTGATCCACCTGAACTGAAGCCGCGCCCACAGCTGTAGTTGTATGATAAAGGGGGAGGGGTTAGGGGAGGGGCTGATAGTGTGGTGTCACTATATTACTTCATTGGCCCGTTTGACTGTCAAGGGTTCAGCCTCCTCCAGGAAGAAACCCTAAATACAAAGTTAATACACCATTGCACATAAAAACAACTCCAGGGTGTCTAAAGAAGTACTGTCACCTCATAGACACAGGAAAAACTGGAAAAATACAAACATTGTGGCACTCCATCTTTAAATATACGCTCCATTGTACGACAGTTCTTGTAGATATAGCTATTTTTGCTATAACTATATCTGTCAAATTAAGAAATTAACTGACATTAGAAAATGTTTGAGGCGTGCCACCATAACATTCTATGCTCTCTGTTCTTTGTAGTGGAAAGGTGAATATATCTCACTCGCACTGAGTCGCACACATCTCTCCAGAGGCAAAGCCAATACATTTAAGCTTCTAGATTGGCTATTTTCTTAGCAAAGAGGTTGTTTTACACGCAAGAAAGTGCAGAGCAAGTCCCCCCGGGTGGACCCAGTCAACTGAATATATACGTTAACAAAACACTTTACTTTATGGGACCGTTGAGAAAAACTATAAATGACGTGTCATCATTGGACACATAATTTGCTTGCAACTCACAACCTTTGTGATGTTCCATATTGGCTTTTGTGCCTATATCTGATTTACTGATATTGTCAAATTCTTAATTTCTGATTCCGAAATCAACCAATAGCGATATATGCAGGGGTTCTTTCACCAGTAATTAACTATATCACATATCTAATCAAATAAAATACCTGCAGCTAATATCGATATAATATCTAGTTCAGACCTCACAGATGTGCAACAGACAGTTAAACAAACAAGTTGATTATTCTGCTGTAGATTTTTGTTTAGTCTGTAAAATAGCATGCTCAATAGACCGATACCGATATTTAAAAAAAAATATGCTATTACTTACCGATAATATCAGACATCCCTAGTTTCAATATTCTACTTAATTTCTGCCGTATTTTTTTATTGCTGTTTTTATTTGCTGTTCATTTAATCTAACGCTGAAGTCAATGTCAAAGTGGTGGTCCGGGGACCTCCAGGGGTCCCCAGTTAAATTATTGTTTGGAACCAAATGGACCCTTATGGGTCTGTAAGTAATCCCCGGGACACAATAATTGTTGCATTTTGCGAATGTTCGCATTTCGGACATTCACTATTGCAGCTGCTGGTGTAAATTCAGAGCAAGGGAGGCAGCAGCTTTATCTTTATCTTTTGTGCATGCGTGCGTGTGTGCGTGCATGTGTATGCGTGTGTGTGTGCGTGCGTGTCCCTCTTACTTTTCTCCCCTGCCGCTTCCTTTCTGCTCCCTCTCTCCATCACTCCCTCCTCTCTCCATCACTCCCCCCGACCGACTCAGCAGGGAAGAAGAACAGCATTTGAGGCTCATTAAGTAAAGATCTACAGAGTACTACTGTGTGTGTGTGTGTGTGTGTGTGTGTGTGTGTGTGTGTGTGTGTGTGTGTGTGTGTGTGTGCGTGCGTGCGTGTACATGCTAGTTTATAGGGCTGCCTGACCTCTCATTAGGCATTAAGAATTCATAACACCTTCATTTGGCACATAAGTGTGCTCAAGTGTGCATCTGTGTATGCACACTTTCTACTTAGAAATTCTAAGTGCATGGTTTATAGGGAAACTGTGTGTGTGTGTGTGTGTGCGTGTCTGTGTGTGTGTGTGTGTGTGCGTGTGCGTGTGCGTTTGTGTGTGTGTGTGTGTGCGTGTGCGTGTGTGTGTGTGACACTAAAGAGAGCGAGAGCAGGACTGTGTGTGCTGCTACATTTCTGAAGAATGACATCACCTTGGCTTAGAGTTAAAGGTCCATTCCAATTTCCAACATTTAAACATAGACCATGTTCCTGTTAATTGCTTGCTTCAGCTTTACTTTTTGCAATTGTTTACATTTTCTCCAAAGGCAAATGTTGCTGAGCTTACTGTATATAACTTCTAGACTATCACTCTCTGCCCAAAACCTCCAAAGCTCACCAATCAGGGGGAGCGAATGCCTGCCTGGGGAGACACGTCAGTACCATACCGACAACATAATTATTAGGTATGTCCCGATCTCCTTGTTTTTGCTCCCAATCCGATTCCGATCATTTGGTTTTGAGTATCTGCCGATACCGATTTGTCCCGATCCGAATATTGATATTTTTTATAGAACACTTATGCCATATCACAATAGTACAATTTCCAAAATCACAGACTGTAGCCAGTCCAATATTATGATATGGATATAATATTGACACTGTTGTACCCGAACGCGTTCAAAGAACGATCGTTCACGAACACGTTCATATTTTGGGGGAACGTGAACTGAACGTACTGTATTCCTGCCTGATGAACGTCCCAGCGCTAAAACACACCCTAAACATGCCTTAATATCTAGCGAAAAACCCACCAATAAGCCCTTATATCCGACACAAATTAACTAATCTTTCTCAGCCGTCACTGCAGAGCGCGCAACTATAGCTACTGCGTGATGATCATGCACGCAGACAGACAGCAGACACTGTCCCAACTCCCAACACAAACACAGAGGGAACTTGTTGTTGTTTGATTAAACATAATGTGACACGGAAAATAGCTTCCAAATAGCTTAGTTGGTTATTATCGCGTCTTGTAGATCAGCTATTTTCAGCATGCGGAGATGCAGCCGCCAGCCTCTGAGAACATTCAGAAACTTTTGCCTTCACAATAAAAGCATGCAGCTTTCACAAGTGTGCCCATATACCTACTGTAGACAAGGAAAATAATGAAGAATTAATTTGGATAATGGTAATGGAGAAGTTGTAAAAGTTGTCACTTTATTAATCCCAAAGTTGGTTTTTAAGGTTTGGACTTCATTTGGAATAAAGTCTGCGGTTTTATATGGCTATGGGCTGTGGCAATAAAGAACGAAAAATAACTATATAATAGTTAATTTTTTGGAAAGATGAACTGTAGTTCAACATTTTGAATGATGAACTATGAACGGAAAAAAAGAATAACTGTGAACTGAACTATAGTTCCCAACACTGAATATTGATGCCCTGCCCATGCACCGAAAGGCTTTTTAACCCATTCTGACCGGGCACCCATTTTGGTGTCAGCATCATGTTATGCTTTAGCTATTTAAAAATAGCAGATCTACAAGCTCATATCGCGCCACCGAGTGGCGCGATACGAGCTTGTAGGTCTGCTATTTTTTGAAAAATCGACATTTTTTAAATCTGATCTCAGGTCAGAATGGGTTAATAATGAAACTGTCAGGATGTAATAGACATTTTTTTAATCTGATCTCAGGTCAGAATGGGTTAAAACAGTTTTTGTACGATTTGCTCATTGCTGTCATGTCTGTGTCAGCTGCATGATTATGGCAAAACATATCATGGGTCCATAATGAGTTCAGTCATTAAAATGATTACCTTTTTTTTGTGATTAGTATTTTATTGGATTTTCTTTATTCCCCACAACACAACACCCACATTACAAGTCAATGTATAACATAATAACAACAATAATAACAAAACAACAAAGCAAAACAAACAAACAAACAAACAAACACAATAAAAAAAAGTTCTATGTAGTAATAAAAAGATCAGAAGACAAAGAAAGGAAAAAACCCACAACTAAGCGGTAAGGAAGGGGAGAGAGGCTGTGGTCTAAATTATGCCATTCATTCTTCTCATACGGATAAGCGGTTGAAGATGGATGGATATTAGGGATATGTGTGTTTGTGTGTGTGTGTGTGTGTGTGTGTGTGTGTGTGTGTGTGTGTGGGGGGGTTAACGTACCTTCATTCGGCACTTCCAGCATCCTGGATCATTTTTGAGCTTTGCCTGTAATTTAGAAGGTACATTGAATATTTTAAACTGTATTAACCTAGTGTGAATATTGCGTGACATGCTTTGAATTGCATAGTATGTCGACCCATTCTTTTTCTGTAAAAGTAATTTGCATGTCTTTTTCCCATACCATTTTCAGAGCACTGGTAGTGCTAACTTTCTCCAGCAACAATGAATAGTAGAGCGATGCTTCGTGACCCCTATACCATAGCTCGTAATAATAGAAGAGGGTCCATTCTGAGGGACCAGCGAGCCTCTGGACATTGTACATTAAATCATTAAGTCATTAAAAAATTTGAGTTCCTGGTCTCTGTAGAGGTCACCAAGCACCACTCCCTTTACCACCCATTCCTTCCAGTAAATGGAGGATATACCAATGTGTATACGAGATTTAAAACATATGCTAGAAGTCTTATTTAATAAGGGATCAAAGTTAAGAATTTTAGCTGCCTTATTCCAGACCCCCTTCAGACATGACAACACTGGATGAGTCTGTACTTGAAGGTAGGGAGGCCGAGGCATAGGCCTTCAAGGGGAGAGCAGAACACTGATATCCTTCCACATCAAACCAACGGGGCGCACGTTCGTGGGGGAGTGACCACTGTGCCAAATGCCGCAGGCAAAAGGCATATACAAAAGCAGATTTGCGGTATCCCTAAACCACCCTGTTCTGAAGTTTACTGAGACGTATCTTAGGTCGTTTCCCCTCGCACAGGAAATGGCTACATAACTGCACTTGAGGGAGTATTTCATGGGAACCTCAACAGGCAATGGTTGTAAAATATAATTAAATTTGGGCGCTGCAGTCATTTTTAGCACATTCGCTTTTGCCCACAAAGAGAGACGTAGAGGAGCCCATCGTTCTATGTCAAGTTTGAGTTTTTCAAATAGGGGTTCTATGTTAACCCTTATGAGATCTGACAGATTAGATGGGAATACCACCCCAAGATAACCCAGGCCCTGTGTTGACCATCTTACGTTTCCTGGTTGGAACAGGGTTCTGGGGCAGTATGCTGTGAGGGGCTTCACATTTCGACCAATTTATTTTGTAGCCGGAGAGTCTAGAAAATGAATTAATAATAGTGTAGGGACAGAGGTTTGTGGGCTGCTTTTTTTAATTTTTTGTTATTCATGTCCTCACTGTATTGCATTACTGCTTGTTTTTTTAATGTCGTTGCCTTGCTTTTATTTTATTCTCCATTGTTCTGTAAAGCACTTTGAGCTGCATTTCATGTCATGAAAGGTGCTATACAAATAATAAAGTTTTATTATTATTATTATTATTCCCCACAGCCTGGTCTGACTGAAGGATCCATGTAGTTGTTCTTGAGGAGAAACTCAGTCAGTCTTTGGGAGACGATGCTGAAAAACACAATAATGCAGTTGAAATGGACTCAAAAGCAAAACAACAAGAAAGGCTCACTGCGGACCTCCTCAAAGGCATTGCATCCATAGGGGTCCATAGGAGATATGCTCCATTACAGAAACTACTTTAGTGCTGTCTTCATCCAAAACCATTTTAATTAACTTTGACAGTGTGCTTATAACAGTGTGCCGTATATAACCATATATGGCAGGTATATGTGTAGCTGTGCTATTGTTTTTTGGAGGGTCTGAATTATAACTGTGTGTGTGTGTGTGTATGTGTGTGTGTGTGTGCACGTGTGCGCGTGTGTGCGTGTGCTTGCACATACTGTAATTACCTAGCAGTGAGCAAAAATATAAACTGATGGCCACACTTACCTGAGACGATATTTTCATCATTAATGATGTTATGCACATCCGAGCACACACACACACACACACACACACGGATGGCGGTCTCCCATTAATAACTTGGCAATAGCAAATTTAACCCTCTCCACTTCAGAAGGCTGATTTAGACTGTAATTACACATGCAACAAAGACATCCCGCAGACACACACACAGAGCTACCAGCTGAGACACTGTGTCTTTACTGTGTGTGCGTGTGTGTCTGTGTGTGTGTGCATGCGTGCGTGAGTGTGAGTGTGTGCGTGTGTGCGTGTGCGTGTGTGTGTGTGTGTGTTTGAGAGAGAAAGACTGAGAGAGGGAGGAATGGAGAGTGAGAAAAAGCAGAGAGAAACTGAGAGAAGTCCAAACTAGAAAGGGGTTCTCAGTGGACTGCGAATCTCTGTCTGATTGTCCAGAACCATGAGATCCAACCGCTATAATGACCAGTAAGAGTCTCTCTCGTTTTTTAAAACCTTAAATTTTTTATAGTCGATCATTCTTTTATTATTTATAGTCGAATATTCCTTCGAATATGGAATATTCGTTTGCAGCCTTATTATGATGATGATGATGATGATGATGATGAAGATTCACTGATCCAGTGATGATGGATGGTGACGTATTCACTGATCCAGTGATGATGGATGGTGACGTATTCACTGATCCAGTGATGATGGATGGTGATGTATTCACTGATCCAGTGATGATGGATGGTGATGTATTCACTGATCCAGTGATGATGGATGGTGATGTATTCTCTGATCCAGTGATGATGGATGGTGATGTATTCACTGATCCAGTGATGATGGATGGTGATGTATTCACTGATCCAGTGATGATGGATGGTGATGTATTCTCTGATCCAGTGATGATGGATGGTGACGTATTCTCTGATCCAGTGATGATGGATGGTGACGTATTCACTGATCCAGTGATGATGGATGGAGACGTATTCACTGATCCAGTGATGATGGATGGTGACGTATTCACTGATCCAGTGATGATGGATGGTGACGTATTCACTGATCCAGTGATGATGGATGGTGATGTATTCACTGATCCAGTGATGATGGATGGTGACATATTCACTGATCCAGTGATGATGGATGGTGACGTATTCACTGATCCAGTGATGATGGATGGTGACGTATTCACTGATCCAGTGATGATGGATGGTGACGTATTCACTGCCGTACCAGGAAGAGGCAGAGGTTTGAATATGTTGTCATGGCAGCCACAGATAGCACCTCTGTGTGAACCATAGACTGTAAAGAATATGGACAAAGCGTTCGCCGCGTCTAACATGGACGTAAAATGAAGCCTGTTATTCCTGCACTGTAAGTCGCCATCTTTCTAGATCCGTTTGGTACCAGCTGGCCATTGGCTGGCTCCGTTTTGGACCAGCTGGCCATTGGCTGCCCAGACAACGAGGCGGGACTTCCCCCCTTCTTCTCCGTTGGTTTTTATTTTGACTCGAGTGGGAGGGGAATCCCGATCATAGACTGTAACGGTAGCCACGCCCCTCAGAACATACGCAATGTTTTTTTTTCTTTATGGTCATTTTTTTAATTAATGGGACCATAATTTTCCAAAAAGAATATTATGACATTAGAAATGAGACTTTAAACTAGTGACTGGAAGAAGAAAGTATTCATGACCATGTTTATTAAGGTAATACAGTCTAGGTGAAGTTGGGCCAAAATACATGGGCCTCTATGGAGCTATGGGGCTTTTTGGGTCCAGTCCAGCGCCACAACAGGCCATTATATGAACTACCGATTTAAAATGAGGCTTCACGAAATATCTGGCTGACTGCCCCCCTGGTGTGAACCTAAAAAGATCTGACCCTTCCTCATGCAAAAAACCTTTACGAAATTTAAAATTGTAAAAAGAAAAATGCAAGCTTTAAATAACATAACATGAAGCTAAACATGTTGAAGTTTGAACTAGATTTCAGGCACAAAGTATGTGGAAGTAGTTGCAGCAGCACCGCTCATTTTATACTGGGCTCATTTTTCTTTTTTGTAAAAGAGCGCCTCCCTCAAACTTTGGATACCAATTAGCCTACTACAGACAATCTCTATGGAAAATAAAATATTTGTTTCATCACATGAGCAAAAGAGTGTGTTTTGAAGGACATTCAACCTAACAAACCCACACGGTAGAATCCAGTAATATAATCACCTGGCTGCTACCAAACCCCAATGGAACCAAATGGATGTTTAGGTTCCATATGTGTATGCTCTTCGGTGTTCAATTAACATTAAGGTATTTACTGTCCAGGGGAGGACAGCCACAAAAGCAAAGATGTATTGTTGCCCACTCACAGGCATGGTGGCCAGGGGCAAACAAACATCTTTGTATATCCTAGTTAGTAATTAAAACCTTAGCGTAATTTAACATATTGATGATTGATAAAAACCGCTTTAATTATGCGTATACCTCCAATTATAAAAGACATAACGGATGCATTTAGGTGTCAACGTACCAAACTGATGAGTTTCATTTGGTGAAAGAACCCACGACTAGCAGAATGCTGAGCATGTCTCCTGCTGTGTTAAGTGCACTGCACAAGGCAGGACCATATAACATTTTGTGGATAGGTAAAAGACTAAAACAGATAACATTTATAACCTTATACATCCAGCATTTTATAAACTTACACACATATAGAATATGGTTTGTTGTGTATAATTCACATTAGTATTTTGGAATAAATTGTGATAAGGATAGGCACTAATAAGCTATAAGCTTCCGCCTATGCCTTTTCGATCACCTTCAAAGAACTGTTTAATTTGTAATGTCTTGTGATTGTAATATGTGTGCATCAACCACCTATATTGTAGCAATCTTAATCTAGTATATTGCAGTGTGTCTGTGTGTGCACATATCTATCGCTCCATGCAGCTCATCCCTCATTCCACTGTGATCGGCTCCCACCGATATCCAGTGGTGGAAAAAGTACTAACATTTTTACTTATACTGTAAGTAAAAGTATCAATATTGCAATGTAGAACTCTGTTACAAGTAAATTAAAAAAATGTACTTGAGTAAAAGTACAAAAGTAAAATGGCCGTTTTATATTAATAATCGAAATCTATAAAGTAAATAAAGTAGAGAATGTTTCACATTTACTCAAGTAAAGTACAACTACCTCAGAAAAGTACAGTCCACCACTGGTGATATCTTTTCCTTTTCCTCAAGACATTCACTTGCTCGGCTTTTGCTTTTACTTTCTCTGTTTGTTTAACCGATTCAGGACGGGAGCCCGTTTTGGTGTTTTAAGCATTATGTTATACTTTAGCTATTGAAAAATAGCAGATGGACAAGCTCGTAGCACGGCACTGAGTGCTTTGCTTCTGGTGGGGGGGGTGGGGTGGGGTGGTCCCTGGAACAACACATTTTCCGATGGGGGTCGTCGGCCAATTACATTGGGGTCCTTGACATGAAATAGTTTGAAAACCACTCGTAGGTTTTTCAGAAAACTGTCACGATTTAGAAGACATGTTGTAGACCTAAATGGGTTTAACACATTTCTCTCTTCTTCCGCCTAACCCCCCCGCCGCCGCCCTCTCTCACCCCCCCCCCCCCCCCCCCCCCATGCGTCGCTCCCATCACCACCCGTCTCTCCTTCTGTCGATACGTTCAATCAGAGCTGCCAACCTGCACACATTTTGTGTACCAACCACACAATTCTAGGTGTCTATACGCCTAGAATTGCGAGGTTGGTACACAAAATGTGTGCAGGTTGGCAGCTCTGCGTTCAATCACCTCCCATCCTCCTCTGCTCCTCTCTGGTCTTCTCCACCATCAGCATCATCACTGTTTCCCTCGTTTCCTCACGGATTTCATATTTTTTTCCAAAGGCAGGTATAGCAGCAGGTGGCTCACAGCAAACAGGACATCATCTGTGGCATCCCACATCAAACATCAACACACACCCCCATTCTGCATGGGGAACCAATCAAACATCAACACACACGCACATTCTGCATGGGGAACCAATCAAACATCAACACACACCCACATTCTGCATGGGGAACCAATCAAACATCAACACACACCCACATTCTGCATGGGGAACCAATCAAACATCAACACACACCCACATTCTGCATGGGGAACCAATCAAACATCAACACACACGCACATTCTGCATGGGGAACCAATCAAACATCAACACACACCCACATTCTGCATGGGGAACCAATCAAACATCAACACACACGCACATTCTGCATGGGGGAACCAATCAAACATCAACACACACCCACATTCTGCATGGGGGAACCAATCAAACATCAACACACACGCACATTCTGCATGGGGGGAACCAATCAAACATCAACACACACGCACATTCTGCATGGGGGAACCAATCAAACATCAACACACACCCACATTCTGCATGGGGGAACCAATCAAACATCAACACACACCCACATTCTGCATGGGGAACCAATCAAACATCAACACACACGCACATTCTGCATGGGGGAACCAATCAAACATCAACACACACCCACATTCTGCATGGGGGAACCAATCAAACATCAACACACACGCACATTCTGCATGGGGGAACCAATCAAACATCAACACACACCCACATTCTGCATGGGGGGAACCAATCAAACATCAACACACACGCACATTCTGCATGGGGGAACCAATCAAACATCAACACACACCCACATTCTGCATGGGGGAACCAATCAAACATCAACACACACCCACATTCTGCATGGGGAACCAATCAAACATCAACACACACCCACATTCTGCATGGGGAACCAATCAAACATCAACACACACCCACATTCTGCATGGGGGAACCAATACCGTCTTAGCTCTCTAACCCTTTGCATGCATGCACACACGCACACACAAATGACATGTACATTGTGTTTTCCCCCTCCTGTCTTGTTTGCTGAGCGAACGCAGGTGGCTTTGTTCACTCTTGTGTCCTCCCTTCACCTCCGTCCCTGTCTCTATACCCCCCACCCCCCTCTCCCTCCCCCCTCCCTCTCCCCCTCCTCTCCCCCCTATAACAGTAGGAGAGCAGGTGCTGGTTCGTGGCGGCGCTTTAATTGTGTAGTTGAGAGAGATGAGAGGGGAAGTTGGTTCATGGCATTTGTGCACACTTGTGCGTGTGCATGTGCATGTGCGTGCGCGCGTGCGTGCGCGCGTGCGTGTGTGTATGCGTGTGTGTGTGGGTGTGTGTGTGTTCTGGAGCGGAAGCAGCAGCAGATAATTGGACAGGCGCACCTGGACACTGATCACCTCTGAACTCGGCCTCTCTGCCCTTCAAACCAGCATCACTCACTATACAGTGTGTGCATTTGCATGTGTTTGTGCGCATGTGTGCCCGCAGCCACGTGCATGTGTGCATGTGTGTGTGTGCGTTGGCGTGTGTATGCCCATTGCCTATGTGTCTTCAGTGCTCATGCAGTTAATATCTTCACTGTGAGCCCTGCTTAGATGATCTATGGTGCAGCAGGTAGAAGCTAAATGGGTCGGCGGTGTTAACCCTCCAATGTTGCTCATTAGACAGTGCTTATCTGGGCGCTAAAGGTCGGAGCACTGCACAAAGAGCTTGTATGTAGACTCTAAATTAGTCAGGGCTGTGTTTTGGGTGTTAGATTGATTAAACCAACTAGAAATGCACTCTGTCGAGGTGTCAACTTGCGCCTTGCACACAAGGCCATATATGGCCTATACTTGTGCGCAAGCAGAGCTATAGCGCACATAAAAAAAGGGTGGTTTGCCCCCTGGGTACCATGCATCATTTTCATTTGACCAACAACAACAAACTGGTTCTAAATGTTCTCCTTTGACAAACAACATTGATTCTAAAGGTTCTAATATGAGAAATAAGGTGAAATAAACATGAAATAAACATGGGGCGAGATATTCGTGCTTTGGGGCGAGATATCCACGCTGTGGGGCGAGATAACCACACTTTGGGAGCGAGCTATTCATGGCTTTGGGGCAAGCAGCCTTCACTTTTCGAAATCCCGGGGCGACCGCTCTTCACTTTTCGTGGGGGTGAGTTGGAAAAGGGGCGAGCGTACCTGTTCTGGTTTTCAGCGCGCAACACTGCAACAGACTTATTCTCCATTTTATACCAGTTCCGACATTTATATTCAGAGCTGTAGCATTAATTACCTTGAGTTAATATAATATTTGATATACATAAAATGATCACCCATACAAGTTGATCATTATAGCCTAAATAACGCTATGTCAATGATTAATGAGATGATCGTTTCATTAGACGAAGACATCACATGCCTTCTGAGGCCCAGGCTATACGTGCATGGATCTTTTGCAAAACGGATATTTTCGTCCTCCGTTTTGGAAAAAATCCCTGGCCATACGACAGAGATATATGTCCACACACAAACGCAGCAACGCATTGAACACAGGATAAAATCACTGCAGTAGCAGGTTTCAATTGTAGGCTATATTATATTGGATTTTATATTTACACTTATGAGGTGCCAATCATATTTTTTAATGAAGGAATAAGTACCACCTAAAGCCACCTAAATTGTGAGTGGAAGTATATGTTTCTTTCATTGTCTGTCAGCAATCTCCAGATCCCGACTCTCGACTTTTCTCTCCATATAATTAAAAAATGATAGACACTTTACCATTGCTCTGGCGACTTGGTACAGAAATTAATAGCAGAGTCAGACCTATAGAAGTGTCCACAACCAGTTGTGAGCTTGTAGAGAGGCTATATTTTCGAGCTGTATAATAAATGTCACGTTATAATGTAGGCTAATACAACGTGCGCACATTGTCAGCATGTAGGCTATATAGGCAGAGTGACATGCAGTCAATGGGCTGCATGGCTTATCTCTCTATCATTTGATAAAGGCATATTAAAAACATGACTTGTACACCAAATGAAAATATAAACTTCACGGAATATATAACACTTTGAATTATAACAATCGGTTGTAGACTATCTGAATATCGCACAAGTAAAATCTCAACATCTTTGCACAACGGGCCATTGTGCTGCAGACTGGCAGTGTTTTACCTATAGGCCTACTTGTGAGGACCTCTGCTTGGATTCATGGCGAGTGGGGCACCGACGATCTGCAAGCTCACAACGCGCTGCATGTGAGTTGTGGACACAACACTTGGAGCTTGTATACACGGAATGACGATACACATTTCACAGAATATATATACCACTTTGAATTAAAACAATCGGTTGTGCAACTTGTGCTTTGCACTCGGCACCAATACAAATGAAATGACCAGTCCGCACTGGACTAGTTGATATATTTATTATTGGATGCAGCAGAGCAGAGCCAATTTGCTCGCTGCAGTTGATGCAATATATGATAAGTTTTAAAGTTGTTAACAGTGATATATAAACATGAACAATCGGATAGATATCTGTGTAGTTTCCATGCAGGCACAAACTGCATTTCTCACCTAATTATAGTAAAAATGATATGCGCTAATAAGCGGTGACATCATCGTTTCTCAAAAGCTCCGTTTCGCATGACTACACAGCTCCACTGAAACAAATATTTTCGAAAATCTCCACTTATTTATCCGTTTCCAAAACCTCCGTTTGAGTGGCCAAAAACGCCGTTTGCGTGTGGCTGAAAGGCCCAAACGCACAAAGAAATGTGCGTTTTGTAAAAGATCCATAAGATCCATGCACGTATAGCCGCGAAGAGTGTGTGTGTGAGTGTGTGTGTGTGTGTGTGTGTGTGTGTGTGTGTGTGTGAGAGAGAGAGAGAGAGAGAGAGAGAGAGGTCCCGCCCCCCCATATCGGTGTGTGTGTGTGTGTGTGTGTGTGTGTGTGTGTGTGTGTGTGTGTGTGTGTGTGTGTGTGTGTGTGTGTGTGTGTGTGTGTGTGCGTGTGACTGTGTGTGTGTGTGTGTGTGTGTGTGTGTGTGTGTGTGTGTGTGTGTGTGTGTGTGTGTGTGTGTGTGTGTGTGTGTGTGTGTGTGTGTGTGTCAGTGTGTGTGTGAGAGAGAGAGAGAGAGAGAGAGAGAGCGGTCAGGTAACAGGTTACTTGAGCCGGCTAGGCTGCATGCAGTGCCCCGGGTAGAAGCACCATGACGTCGGGTACAGAGGACTGGATGGCCCGCTGAATCTGGCCGTGGTTGACGGTATGTTAGCGGCGTTACAGAGCGGATGGGCCCGGGGGCATGGAACGCGTCACGCGGAATTGCGACTATGTAATAGTATACCCTGAAACTTACACGTCAACTCAATGTCATTGTAACGAATATTTTCGACTTTTTTTTTTTTTTTTTTTCAACCATTATGAACCATTATGAAGCTAAGTCTGACACCAAAACCACTAGCATGAGTTGATAGCCACCAGGACTGCTAACTCGCAGAGCCCAGAGGCGCTCTGCCCTTAGCCCAGATACAAGATCAATTTCATTGGTCAAATTGTGCGATCCCGACCTGATGTCATAATCCAAGACGCTAATTTTAATAGCATTATTAGCTCCCGAGGGCCGTGACATCCCCCCTTTAAGAAGGGAGATGTAACACACTGCATGTATTTAAACCACCACAAGATGGCGCTGTAGCAACAAGAGACCACCTGTTACACTCCACACTGTGCAGATCAAGTCCCGCGAGACTTTGGGACGTGAGTTGAGTTGATATGAGATCCAAGATGGCGGAATAAACAAACCTATAAGCCTGATACAGACAGCAACAGACACACGTCCTTGTATTTATTAATATAAGTGTTTATAACCAACCAAAGGGTAAAATAATGCATGTGCGTGTGTGCGTGCGTGTGCACACAGCTGTGACGATCAACAGTGGATGAACCAATCACTTATCATTCTGACCAACGGACCAATGACGGACGGACTAGTTGAACAGGTGACTGGATCCAGTGGGCGGGGCTTTGGATTTAAATAGGAGCGACCATGTTGTTTCCCAGCATGCTGTTTCACTGCATGCTGTCTGGGAGCCAAGCTGTTTGTTCCAAGGTAAGAAGCGTTTGTTTGAGAAACACGGTTTTATCCTTTAACACTGTTATTGTTTAAACATTAGAGGATTTATAGGACTGTTTATTGTTTAAACATAAGAGGATTTATAGGACTGTTTATTGTGACACTAAATGGACGACAATGTCAGGAATGTTTGTCCTTTTAGGCCTCATTCACACATGAAGAACACATGTTCTGTTGCCCTGCCTGTGTTTGCTGGCCGCCTCAATGCTTTTCCAATGGGAGGCACATGGTTTGACCAAACACTTGTGTTTGATTGCCCCCCTCCATCAAATACAAATGTTTGGTCCAACCATGTGACTTCCATTGGAAAGGCATTGAGGCGGCCATCAAACACAGGCAGAGCACAGAACATATGTTTATGTGTGAAACATTTGTCTTGTCTTTGTTTAATGGCCGCCCCAATGTATTTCCAATGGAAGTCACATGGTTTGACTAAACATTTGTTTGATTGATGGCCGTGTTCTGCCCCCCTCCCCTCCATCAAATGTTTGCTCAAACCATGTGACTTCCATTGGAAAAGCATTGAGGCGGCCATCAAACAGAGACAAGACGGTGTTTTTAAGTATGTGATGTGCATTTATGTGATATTTTTATATGATTATTTCACAAATTGCTGCTAGCTCGTCACACGCCATACACTTTGTTCATTGCTCTTGTGTTCTAATGTCATCCGTAGTGTTGTATGTTGTGTTATCATGTTCATAGTGTTGTTGTATTTCTGACAAATACTGGGGTCCAAAGAATGCTTCTGCCATTGCATAATTTGCACCTCGTATAATTTATGTCAATCGTCCTCAAATGGCATAAATTGTAATGTATATTTAAATTCGTGTTCTTTTGAAAACACTTTACAATTTTAAAATAAATGTGGGACAACTGGCTAGAAAACCTAAGGCCAACTGCTTGGGCGGAGACCAAGATTTCTTTTTTTTTTTGTTCATAAAGTGCTTAAAGTGAAGTCCAGCAGCAAACCTCTAGGTCATAAGACTATTGTTGGTGCTATATTATTAGATCTAATTTCTGAGTAAAGCTTCATCAAGTAAGCCCACATCACATAATGAACACAGGCCCAGTATGTGATGTGTGTTTATGTCTCGTATCATTTCACATGTGAGTAAGGCTTCATCACAACATCCCCACATCACATGATGAACTTAGGGTTAGGGCTAGGGTTAGGTATGTGATGTGGATTGATGTCTTTTATAATGTGAGAGTGAAGCTTCATCGCGTCAGTTCACATCACATGGTGTGTATTGATGCGATTTATTTATGCTGCCATTTGCAGCTAAAACTTCATGCCGGATTAGACGAGGCATTGATGATGGGCCTATGACCCAAAAGTTTTCTGCTGCACTTTTCACTTTTAGCACTTTGCTCCACTTTATGAGCAGTCTGTTATGATTCAAATTGTTATGACTGCTTTTGGACCTGTAAATTACAACAAAACCAACTAAGGCACTGGTTTGGTACTACTGGTTTACCAGAATGGGGTTCAACTCCCTGCGGTGCCCTCAATTTGTTGTATTTACATGGTTCATTGCGTTTCCTTTTCATAGATGATAACCCCCAGGTTCTTTACTGTGTTTGTACTCCCTACAGTTGGTTACAAGTCCATTTAGGGACCAAGCCCAAAGGGACTGTTATTTTTCTCTTCTCCTTCCACCAAAAATGGCAGTTCTGGCTGTACTGTTCTGTCTGGTTTTCGCGAAAAAATATGTGACCAAATTTGACTGAGACTGCCATTGGATTTTTTTGCTTTTTCATGTCATCTGATAGCAGGGAATCATAGCTTCAAATTGATGTATTGGTTCAGTTTGACCCACCAGTTTTGGAGATACGGCTTATAGAGTAATGTCTTGCAGAAATGAGGCTTGAAAGGATCACTTCTGTGGTCTCTAGCATTACACCTAGCTACATGTTTAAGCATTTATTTCATATTTGCATGTCTATTTCAGCTCTGACACTTATTTCAGACATACTCTAGTATGTGAAGAGTCTGCCTGTGCTATTGACTCATTTTGAAGATGTTTTCCTCCTCTGGTGACAAGCTGGTCACATACTGTATGGAAGCTTTTTTTTGTGCTCCCGATCCGATTCCAATCATTTGAAAATGACGATTGGCCCTGATTTCTGATCACCCCATCTGATCGAGACAACCTCTAGAGGGCAATGCCAAACGGTGAGGACATGAAGCCCACAATCATTGGCCAATGGGTGTCCCTATAGCACTCAACTGAAAATGCAAACTTTAAACGGGCATAGCTAATGAACCGTTTGACCGTATAACCATGTGTCTCCTCTTGCCTCACTTTCGTGTTCTGACTTTTGACCTTAGATTACCTGCTATTTAGAATGAATTTTATCTCTCCTCCCGGGATCTTTGATCAAAATGCCCAAACATTTCTACACGAACTTTGGCCCTATACCGATACATCGGAAGTAAAAAAAGAATCGGTCTAAAAAAGTCCTATCCAAATGAATTAGAATATTTGACTAGACTACTGATTCTTTCTTTTTTTTTAAACGAGAAATGTCGACCATCTGAAAAGTGTATTGTATAATACAGTATTGGCACAGACTGGTAATGCTTCTCCCAGTTGCATTGAAATGCAAGAGACAGGGAAGATGCAGGCAAATGCAACTAGTAGCTGCAATAATAATGAATGTAATGGTGTAAGATGTGCTATAGCAATGTTGTCAGATAATGTATGAGAATATTAAGATATGGTGTAGTAATCCATGGTCGTTCTCTGTGAGGAGGCCGTGTCCACCGTCACACTTTTGATTGGCCCCGGTGAAGAGGCCGGGTGCACGGTCACACTGTCACACTCAGCAGTCAGTTGGGGGTTGCGGGTCCATATTAGAGGTCCATGGAACTGCAGAGTTCCACATCAGAGTCTGCCATCGCGCAAATTCCAGCTTTTCACAAGAGAAACTTTTTTTTTCTCCCAAAAATGTTTATAGTACAGGCAGACTCCACATACTAGAGAATGTCTGAAATAAGTGTCGGAGCTGAAATCGACATGTAAATATGAAATAAATGCTTAAACATGTAGCTAGGTGTAATGTTAGACCACAGAAGTGAACAAGCCTTTTTTCTCAACTCGCTGTTTTCTGCAAGACACTATAAGCCATATCTCCAAAACTGGTCAAACTGAACAACCAATATGTCAATTTGAAGCTATGATTCCCTGTCATATGACCAGTGTTGGCAAAATATTACTTTAACACTAATATACTAATTACTTATTACTTAAGTAAATGTAATATTATTACTCAAAATGTGAAAGTAACTAGTTAAGTTACATATTACTGGAAAAAATTAATAATATTACTGAAAGTATTACTTAAGTTACTTGCCAACACTGCATATGACAAGAAAAAACAAAAGTGTGTGTGCACAAAGGTGCAAATTCCCCAAAGATAATTTGGTATGTAGTGAAAGAACAAATACAAATGATAATTACACACATATATGGGGGAGGGAGTGGAGCCCCTTTTATTTGGAACCAGACCGTGGGTTCGGTGAACAGTCTCCCCAGGATTCGATCCCTAATGCAGTGGTTCCCAAAGTGGGGTCCGGGGACCCACAGGGGTCCTTGAGGGAGTTCCATGGGGTCCCCAGCTAAATGATAGTTTGGAACCCAATGGACCATTAAGGGGACGATGGACTATATATATATATATATATCATCTCGCTTTTCCGTGATTTTTTCCAATTCCTACGAAATCGAGAAATGGCTCCCTTTAGCATGCGCTCCGAGACAATGGACTATATATAGCCTGTCGCTTTTCCGCAATTTTCACCTTTAAAAAAAAAAAAATCCTCTGAAATCGTGAAATGGCACCCTATAGCATGCGCTCCGAGATGATGCACTATAGCCTGTCGCTTTTCTGCAATTTTCACCTTTTTTATTAATGCTCCGAAATAGTGAAATGGCACCCTATAGCATGTGCTCCGAGACGATGGACTATGGCCTGTCGCTTTTCCGCAATTTTCACCTTTTTTTTAATCTTCTAAAATCGTGAAAAATGGCACCCTATACCATGCACTCCGAGACTATGGACTAATGTGTAATTCTTGTATATACTGTTATTATTGCCTACAGTGTAAATTGTGAAATGACTACTGTTGAAATGTAATGAATGTGATTGCTGTTGGACCTGTAAATTACAACAAAACAAACTCAAGGCACTGGTGTGGTACATTCTGGTTTACCAGAACAGGGTTCAACGCCCTGCAGTGCTCTGCTCAATTTGTTGTATTTACATGGTTTATATTTTATATTCTGCTCATTGTGTTACATTTTCATAGATGATGACTGCTCTATAGTCCATCTTCTCGGAGCGCATGCTATAGGGTGCCATTTTTCACGATTTCGGAGGATTTGAAAAAAAGGTGAAAATAACGGAAAGGTGACGGGCCATAGTGCAGTGGTATTCAATTGGCGGCCCGCGGAGCACCCCCTTGTGGCCCTTGGAATTAAACAATTAAATGTATAATGGAACTTTTTTCTTTAAAAAACAAAAAAAAATTCTGGGAATAATAAGAGGGCTAATGAAAGTTACAGGTATGGTGCGATATGATGGCATATTTACTTTTGAAAGAAATGTAAATTAATGTGATTGCTGTTGGACCTGTAAATTACAACAAAACAAACTAAGGCACTGGTTGTGGTACTTGCTGGTTTACCAGAATGGGGTTCAACTCCCTGCGGTGCCCTGCTCAATTTGTTGTATTTGAATAATTATTGTTATATTGTGTTGCCGTTTCATAGATGATAACCCCCAGGTTCTCTACTGTGTTTGTACTCCATACAGTTATGTTACCAAGTCTATTAAGTGACAAGCCCGAAGTTACTCTTGGTCCCATATTGTGTCTGTTTTTCTCTTCTCCTTCTTCCGCAAAAAATAGTAGATCTGGCGGATCCGGGCTGTCGGGTTTTCGCGAAACTTGGCAATATGGTAGAGGGCCATGCCAAACCATTGGCCAAAGGGTGGCGCTATAGCACTAAAACTGAAAATGCAAACTTTAAACGGGAAAAGCTCAGGAACCGTTTTAACGTGAGCAATACTACTTTGATACACATTATGTGTGTCCTTCATGCCGAACACCTTGCGTGTTCATGGTTTCGGAAGTCATGCTATAGTCCAACGTCTCGGAACGCATGCTATAGGGTGCCATTTTCCACGATTTCGGAGGATTTAAAAAAAAGGTGAAAATATCGGAAAAGCGTCAAGCTATAGTCCATCGTCTCGGAGCGCATGCTATAGGGCAGGGGTCCTCAACTAGAAATGATGAAGGTCCACAAATTATTTTTTGAATAAGACCGAGGTCCGGTCCCATGCGCGGCGTCCATCGTAGAGCGGGGCTCTATGCCCGTTTAGTATGGTCAAGCCAAGCTTATACAAATCAGATCGCCTTCCACCCAACCAATAATGGGGTGCAGAGTGCAGGCCCGGAGTGGAACTCCAAATCAGGCCGGGAGTTATAAGCCCTGGGTTATACATGGGTTATAGCCCACCGTTTTTTTATTTATTATTATTATTTTTATACCTCGTTTTTTCATCATTTTTAAAAAATTAAAAATTAAAAAAACATGCGTTATAGCCCATCGTTTTTTGAATTTTTGAAAAAAAAATTAACCTAGTTTTTCATCATTTTTGAACATGGGCTATAGCCCCTACCGTACGGCATACTATAGCACGCCGTTTTTCAAAAATTTTGAGGATTAAAAAAAAAAAAAAAAAAAAAAAAAACATGGGTTATAGCCCACCGTTTTTTTATTTATTCTTTTTTTTTTTTTTACCTCGTTTTTTTCATCATTTTTGAACATGGGCTATAGCCCCTACCGTACGGCATACTATAGCACGCCGTTTTTCATCATTTTTGAGGATTTTAAAAAAATTCAAAAATTCAAAAAACATGGGTTATAGCCCATCGTTTTTTGAATTTTTGAAAAAAAAAATTAACCTTGTTTTTCATCATTTTTGAACATGGGCTATAGCCCCTACCGTACGGCATACTATAGCACGCCGTTTTTCATCATTTTTGAGGATTTGAAAAAAGAAAAAAAAATCAAAAAACATGCGTTATAGCCCATCGTTTTTTGAATTTTTGAAAAGAAAATTAACCTTGTTTTTCATCATTTTTGAACATGGGCTATAGCCCCTACCGTACGGCATACTATAGCACGCCGTTTTTCATCATTTTTGAGGATTTGAAAAAAAATTAAAAAAATCAAAAAACATGCGTTATAGCCCATCGTTTTTTGAATTTTTGAAAAAAAAATTAACCTTGTTTTTCATCATTTTTGAACATGGGCTATAGCCCCTACCGTACGGCATACTATAGCACGCCGTTTTTCATCATTTTTGAGGATTTGAAAAAAAATTAAAAATTAAAAAAACATGCGTTATAGCCCATCGTTTTTTGAATTTTTGAAAAAAAAATTAACCTCGTTTTTCATCATTTTTGAACATGGGCTATAGCCCCTACCGTACGGCATACTATAGCACGCCGTTTTTCAAAATTTTTGAGGATTAAAAAAAAAAAAAAAAAAAAAAAAACATGGGTTATAGCCCACCGTTTTTTTATTTATTCTTTTTTTTTTTTTTACCTCGTTTTTTTCATCATTTTTGAACATGGGCTATAGCCCCTACCGTACGGCATACTATAGCACGCCGTTTTTCATCATTTTTGAGGATTTTAAAAAAATTCAAAAATTCAAAAAACATGGGTTATAGCCCATCGTTTTTTGAATTTTTGAAAAAAAAAATTAACCTTGTTTTTCATCATTTTTGAACATGGGCTATAGCCCCTACCGTACGGCATACTATAGCACGCCGTTTTTCATCATTTTTGAGGATTTGAAAAAAAAAAAAAAAATCAAAAAACATGCGTTATAGCCCATCGTTTTTTGAATTTTTGAAAAGAAAATTAACCTTGTTTTTCATCATTTTTGAACATGGGCTATAGCCCCTACCGTACGGCATACTATAGCACGCCGTTTTTCATCATTTTTGAGGATTTGAATTTTTTTTTTTTTAAATCAAAAAACATGCGTTATAGCCCATCGTTTTTTGAATTTTTGAAAAAAAAATTAACCTTGTTTTTCATCATTTTTGAACATGGGCTATAGCCCCTACCGTACGGCATACTATAGCACGCCGTTTTTCATCATTTTTGAGGATTTGAAAAAAAATTAAAAATTAAAAAAACATGCGTTATAGCCCATCGTTTTTTGAATTTTTGAAAAAAAAATTAACCTCGTTTTTCATCATTTTTGAACATGGGCTATAGCCCCTACCGTACGCCGTTTTTCAAAATTTTTGAGGATTAAAAAAAAAAGAAAAAAAAAAAAAAACATGGGTTATAGCCCACCGTTTTTTTATTTATTCTTTTTTTTTTTTTTACCTCGTTTTTTTCATCATTTTTGAACATGGGCTATAGCCCCTACCGTACGGCATACTATAGCACGCCGTTTTTCATCATTTTTGAGGATTTGGAAAAAATGAAAAAATGAAAAAAACGATGGGTTATAGCCCATTGTTTTTTTTTATTTTTGAAAAAAATAATATCCTCGTTTTTCATAATTTTGGACCATGGGCTATAGCCCATATCGTACGGCATACTATAGCACGCCGTTTTTCATCATTTTTGAGGATTTGAAAAAAATGAAAAAATGAAAAAAACGATGGGTTATAGCCCATCGTTTTTTGAATTTTAGAATTTTTTTTTAATCCTTGTTTTTCATCATATTGGACCATGGGCTATAGCCCATATCGTACGGCATACTATAGCACGCAGTTTTTCATCATTTTTGAGGTTTTGAAAAGGAAAAAGAAAAAAAAAAAAAAACGATGGGTTATAGCCCATCATTTAAAAATAAATAAAATTAAACCTCGTTTTTCATCATTTTGGACCATATCGTACGGCATACTATAGCACGCCGTTTTTCATCATTTTTGCCATTGAGCCCCATTGTAAATTTGAAAGCACTATATTTCTAAAACTATGAAACATTTCAAAGATTCCTTTTCAGGCAAACATGTCCACCGTAAGATGAACCGCTAGAATGGGGTTGCTAGGTGTAAGTATGTAGGACTAGTAGCATTCCAAATTTTGTGCTATTGCCATAGAGAATGCATTGGGCGTTTAAGTTAAATAACTCATAAACTACAAAACATAAAATAAAATAAAAGTTCCAGCATGTGTCTCCACAGTAAGCTGAATAATAAAAAGTGTGAATGGAGTTTCTAGGTGAAAGTGACTTTTGACGTGCCTATAGAGCTGCCATTGAGCCCCATGTTAAATGTCTCAAATTTGAAAGCACTATATTTCTAAAACTATGAAACATTTCAAAGATTCCTTTTCAGGCAAACATGTCCACCGTCAGATGAACCTAAGTAGGCTAGAATGGGGTTGCTATAGGTGTAAGTATGTAGGACTAGTAGCATGCCAAATTTTGTGCTATTGCCATAGAGAATGCATTGGGCGTTTAAGTTAAATAACTCATAAACTACAAAACATAAAAATAAAAAAAGTTCCAGCATGTGTCTCCACAGTAAGCTGAATAATAAAAAGTGTGAATGGAGTTTCTAGGTGAAAGTGACTTTTGACGTGCCTATAGAGCTGCCATTGAGCCCCATGTTAAATGTCTCAAATTTGAAAGCACTATATTTCTAAAACTATGAAACATTTCAAAGATTCCTTTTCAGGCAAACATGTCCACCGTAGGATGAACCTAAGTAGGCTAGAATGGGGTTGCTAGGTGTAAGTATGTAGGACTAGTAGCATTCCAAATTTTGTGCTATTGCCATAGAGAATGCATTGGGCGTTTAAGTTAAATAACTCATAAACTACAAAACATAAAAATAAAAAAAAGTTCCAGCATGTGTCTCCACAGTAAGCTGAATAATAAAAAGTGTGAATGGAGTTTCTAGGTGAAAGTGACTTTTGACGTGCCTATAGAGCTGCCATTGAGCCCCATGTTAAATGTCTCAAATTTGAAAGCACTATATTTCTAAAACTATGAAACATTTCAAAGATTCCTTTTCAGGCAAACATGTCCACCGTAAGATGAACCTAAGTAGGCTAGAATGGGGTTGCTAGGTGTAAGTATGTAGGACTGGTAGCATGCCAAATTTTGTGCTATTGCCATAGAGAATGCATGGGGCGTTTAAGTTAAATAACTCATAAACTACAAAACATAAAAATAAAAAAAAGTTCCAGCATGTGTCTCCACAGTAAGCTGAATAATAAAAAGTGTGAATGGAGTTTCTAGGTGAAAGTGACTTTTGACGTGCCTATAGAGCTGCCATTGAGCCCCATGTTAAATGTCTCAAATTTGAAAGCACTATATTTCTAAAACTATGAAACATTTCAAAGATTCCTTTTCAGGCAAACATGTCCACCGTAGGATGAACCTAAGTAGGCTAGAATGGGGTTGCTAGGTGTAAGTATGTAGGACTAGTAGCATTCCAAATTTTGTGCTATTGCCATAGAGAATGCATTGGGCGTTTAAGTTAAATAACTCATAAACTACAAAACATAAAAATAAAAAAAGTTCCAGCATGTGTCTCCACAGTAAGCTGAATAATAAAAAGTGTGAATGGAGTTTGGTGAAAGTGACTTTTGACGTGCCTATAGAGCTGCCATTGAGCCCCATGTTAAATGTCTCAAATTTGAAAGCACTATATTTCTAAAACTATGAAACATTTCAAAGATTCCTTTTCAGGCAAACATGTCCACCGTAAGATGAACCTAAGTAGGCTAGAATGGGGTTGCTAGGTGTAAGTATGTAGGACTAGTAGCATTCCAAATTTTGTGCTATTGCCATAGAGAATGCATTGGGCGTTTAAGTTAAATAACTCATAAACTACAAAACATAAAAATAAAAAAAAGTTCCAGCATGTGTCTCCACAGTAAGCTGAATAATAAAAAGTGTGAATGGAGTTTCTAGGTGAAAGTGACTTTTGACGTGCCTATAGAGCTGCCATTGAGCCCCATTTTAAATGTCTCAAATTTGAAAGCACTATATTTCTAAAACTATGAAACATTTCAAAGATTCCTTTTCAGGCAAACATGTCCACCGTAGGATGAACCTAAGTAGGCTAGAATGGGGTTGCTAGGTGTAAGTATGTAGGACTAGTAGCATTCCAAATTTTGTGCTATTGCCATAGAGAATGCATTGGGCGTTTAAGTTAAATAACTCATAAACTACAAAACATAAAAAAAAAAAAAAGTTCCAGCATGTGTCTCCACAGTAAGCTGAATAATAAAAAGTGTGAATGGAGTTTCTAGGTGAAAGTGACTTTTGACGTGCCTATAGAGCTGCCATTGAGCCCCATGTTAAATGTCTCAAATTTGAAAGCACTATATTTCTAAAACTATGAAACATTTCAAAGATTCCTTTTCAGGCAAACATGTCCACCGTAGGATGAACCTAAGTAGGCTAGAATGGGGTTGCTAGGTGTAAGTATGTAGGACTAGTAGCATTCCAAATTTTGTGCTATTGCCATAGAGAATGCATTGGGCGTTTAAGTTAAATAACTCATAAACTACAAAACATAAAAATAAAAAAAAGTTCCAGCATGTGTCTCCACAGTAAGCTGAATAATAAAAAGTGTGAATGGAGTTTCTAGGTGAAAGTGACTTTTGACGTGCCTATAGAGCTGCCATTGAGCCCCATTTTAAATGTCTCAAATTTGAAAGCACTATATTTCTAAAACTATGAAACATTTCAAAGATTCCTTTTCAGGCAAACATGTCCACCGTAGGATGAACCTAAGTAGGCTAGAATGGGGTTGCTAGGTGTAAGTATGTAGGACTAGTAGCATTCCAAATTTTGTGCTATTGCCATAGAGAATGCATTGGGCGTTTAAGTTAAATAACTCATAAACTACAAAACATAAAAAAAAAAAAAAAGTTCCAGCATGTGTCTCCACAGTAAGCTGAATAATAAAAAGTGTGAATGGAGTTTCTAGGTGAAAGTGACTTTTGACGTGCCTATAGAGCTGCCATTGAGCCCAATGTTAAATGTCTCAAATTTGAAAGCACTATATTTCTAAAACTATGAAACATTTCAAAGATTCCTTTTCAGGCAAACATGTCCACCGTAGGATGAACCTAAGTAGGCTAGAATGGGGTTGCTAGGTGTAAGTATGTAGGACTAGTAGCATTCCAAATTTTGTGCTATTGCCATAGAGAATGCATTGGGCGTTTAAGTTAAATAACTCATAAACTACAAAACATAAAAATAAAAAAAAGGTTCCAGCATGTGTCTCCACAGTAAGCTGAATAATAAAAAGTGTGAATGGAGTTTCTAGGTGAAAGTGACTTTTGACGTGCCTATAGAGCTGCCATTGAGCCCCATGTTAAATGTCTCAAATTTGAAAGCACTATATTTCTAAAACTATGAAACATTTCAAAGATTCCTTTTCAGGCAAACATGTCCAACGTAAGATGAACCTAAGTAGGCTAGAATGGGGTTGCTAGGTGTAAGTATGTAGGACTAGTAGCATTCCAAATTTTGTGCTATTGCCATAGAGAATGCATTGGGCGTTTAAGTTAAATAACTCATAAACTACAAAACATAAAAATAAAAAAAAGTTCCAGCATGTGTCTCCACAGTAAGCTGAATAATAAAAAGTGTGAATGGAGTTTCTAGGTGAAAGTGACTTTTGACGTGCCTATAGAGCTGCCATTGAGCCCCATGTTAAATGTCTCAAATTTGAAAGCACTATATTTCTAAAACTATGAAACATTTCAAAGATTCCTTTTCAGGCAAACATGTCCACCGTAAGATGAACCTAAGTAGGCTAGAATGGGGTTGCTAGGTGTAAGTATGTAGGACTAGTAGCATTCCAAATTTTGTGCTATTGCCATAGAGAATGCATTGGGCGTTTAAGTTAAATAACTCATAAACTACAAAACATAAAAATAAAAAAAAGTTCCAGCATGTGTCTCCACAGTAAGCTGAATAATAAAAAGTGTGAATGGAGTTTCTAGGTGAAAGTGACTTTTGACGTGCCTATAGAGCTGCCATTGAGCCCCATGTTAAATGTCTCAAATTTGAAAGCACTATATTTCTAAAACTATGAAACATTTCAAAGATTCCTTTTCAGGCAAACATGTCCACCGTAAGATGAACCTAAGTAGGCTAGAATGGGGTTGCTAGGTGTAAGTATGTAGGACTAGTAGCATTCCAAATTTTGTGCTATTGCCATAGAGAATGCATTGGGCGTTTAAGTTAAATAACTCATAAACTACAAAACATAAAAATAAAAAAAAGTTCCAGCATGTGTCTCCACAGTAAGCTGAATAATAAAAAGTGTGAATGGAGTTTCTAGGTGAAAGTGACTTTTGACGTACCTATAGAGCTGCCATTGAGCCCCATGTTAAATGTCTCAAATTTGAAAGCACTATATTTCTAAAACTATGAAACATTTCAAAGATTCCTTTTCAGGCAAACATGTCCACCGTAGGATGAACCTAAGTAGGCTAGAATGGGGTTGCTAGGTGTAAGTATGTAGGACTAGTAGCATTCCAAATTTTGTGCTATTGCCATAGAGAATGCATTGGGCGTTTAAGTTAAATAACTCATAAACTACAAAACATAAAAATAAAAAAAAGTTCCAGCATGTGTCTCCACAGTAAGCTGAATAATAAAAAGTGTGAATGGAGTTTCTAGGTGAAAGTGACTTTTGACGTGCCTATAGAGCTGCCATTGAGCCCCATGTTAAATGTCTCAAATTTGAAAGCACTATATTTCTAAAACTATGAAACATTTCAAAGATTCCTTTTCAGGCAAACATGTCCACCGTAGGATGAACCTAAGTAGGCTAGAATGGGGTTGCTAGGTGTAAGTATGTAGGACTAGTAGCATTCCAAATGTTGTGCTATTGCCATAGAGAATGCATTGGGCGTTTAAGTTAAATAACTCATAAACTACAAAACATAAAAATAAAAAAAAGTTCCAGCATGTGTCTCCACAGTAAGCTGAATAATAAAAAGTGTGAATGGAGTTTCTAGGTGAAAGTGACTTTTGACGTGCCTATAGAGCTGCCATTGAGCCCCATGTTAAATGTCTCAAATTTGAAAGCACTATATTTCTAAAACTATGAAACATTTCAAAGATTCCTTTTCAGGCAAACATGTCCACCGTAAGATGAACCTAAGTAGGCTAGAATGGGGTTGCTAGGTGTAAGTATGTAGGACTAGTAGCATTCCAAATTTTGTGCTATTGCCATAGAGAATGCATTGGGCGTTTAAGTTAAATAACTCATAAACTACAAAACATAAAAATAAAAAAAAGTTCCAGCATGTGTCTCCACAGTAAGCTGAATAATAAAAAGTGTGAATGGAGTTTCTAGGTGAAAGTGACTTTTGACGTGCCTATAGAGCTGCCATTGAGCCCCATGTTAAATGTCTCAAATTTGAAAGCACTATATTTCTAAAACTATGAAACATTTCAAAGATTCCTTTTCAGGCAAACATGTCCACCGTAAGATGAACCTAAGTAGGCTAGAATGGGGTTGCTAGGTGTAAGTATGTAGGACTAGTAGCATTCCAAATTTTGTGCTATTGCCATAGAGAATGCATTGGGCGTTTAAGTTAAATAACTCATAAACTACAAAACATAAAAATAAAAAAAAGTTCCAGCATGTGTCTCCACAGTAAGCTGAATAATAAAAAGTGTGAATGGAGTTTCTAGGTGAAAGTGACTTTTGACGTACCTATAGAGCTGCCATTGAGCCCCATGTTAAATGTCTCAAATTTGAAAGCACTATATTTCTAAAACTATGAAACATTTCAAAGATTCCTTTTCAGGCAAACATGTCCACCGTAGGATGAACCTAAGTAGGCTAGAATGGGGTTGCTAGGTGTAAGTATGTAGGACTAGTAGCATTCCAAATTTTGTGCTATTGCCATAGAGAATGCATTGGGCGTTTAAGTTAAATAACTCATAAACTACAAAACATAAAAATAAAAAAAAGTTCCAGCATGTGTCTCCACAGTAAGCTGAATAATAAAAAGTGTGAATGGAGTTTCTAGGTGAAAGTGACTTTTGACGTGCCTATAGAGCTGCCATTGAGCCCCATGTTAAATGTCTCAAATTTGAAAGCACTATATTTCTAAAACTATGAAACATTTCAAAGATTCCTTTTCAGGCAAACATGTCCACCGTAGGATGAACCTAAGTAGGCTAGAATGGGGTTGCTAGGTGTAAGTATGTAGGACTAGTAGCATTCCAAATGTTGTGCTATTGCCATAGAGAATGCATTGGGCGTTTAAGTTAAATAACTCATAAACTACAAAACATAAAAATAAAAAAAAGTTCCAGCATGTGTCTCCACAGTAAGCTGAATAATAAAAAGTGTGAATGGAGTTTCTAGGTGAAAGTGACTTTTGACGTGCCTATAGAGCTGCCATTGAGCCCCATGTTAAATGTCTCAAATTTGAAAGCACTATATTTCTAAAACTATGAAACATTTCAAAGATTCCTTTTCAGGCAAACATGTCCACCGTAAGATGAACCTAAGTAGGCTAGAATGGGGTTGCTAGGTGTAAGTATGTAGGACTAGTAGCATTCCAAATTTTGTGCTATTGCCATAGAGAATGCATTGGGCGTTTAAGTTAAATAACTCATAAACTACAAAACATAAAAATAAAAAAAAGTTCCAGCATGTGTCTCCACAGTAAGCTGAATAATAAAAAGTGTGAATGGAGTTTCTAGGTGAAAGTGACTTTTGACGTGCCTATAGAGCTGCCATTGAGCCCCATGTTAAATGTCTCAAATTTGAAAGCACTATATTTCTAAAACTATGAAACATTTCAAAGATTCCTTTTCAGGCAAACATGTCCACCGTAGGATGAACCTAAGTAGGCTAGAATGGGGTTGCTAGGTGTAAGTATGTAGGACTAGTAGCATTCCAAATTTTGTGCTATTGCCATAGAGAATGCATTGGGCGTTTAAGTTAAATAACTCATAAACTACAAAACATAAAAATAAAAAAAAGTTCCAGCATGTGTCTCCACAGTAAGCTGAATAATAAAAAGTGTGAATGGAGTTTCTAGGTGAAAGTGACTTTTGACGTGCCTATAGAGCTGCCATTGAGCCCCATGTTAAATGTCTCAAATTTGAAAGCACTATATTTCTAAAACTATGAAACATTTCAAAGATTCCTTTTCAGGCAAACATGTCCACCGTAAGATGAACCTAAGTAGGCTAGAATGGGGTTGCTAGGTGTAAGTATGTAGGACTAGTAGCATTCCAAATTTTGTGCTATTGCCATAGAGAATGCATTGGGCGTTTAAGTTAAATAACTCATAAACTACAAAACATAAAAATAAAAAAAAGTTCCAGCATGTGTCTCCACAGTAAGCTGAATAATAAAAAGTGTGAATGGAGTTTCTAGGTGAAAGTGACTTTTGACGTACCTATAGAGCTGCCATTGAGCCCCATGTTAAATGTCTCAAATTTGAAAGCACTATATTTCTAAAACTATGAAACATTTCAAAGATTCCTTTTCAGGCAAACATGTCCACCGTAGGATGAACCTAAGTAGGCTAGAATGGGGTTGCTAGGTGTAAGTATGTAGGACTAGTAGCATTCCAAATTTTGTGCTATTGCCATAGAGAATGCATTGGGCGTTTAAGTTAAATAACTCATAAACTACAAAACATAAAAATAAAAAAAAGTTCCAGCATGTGTCTCCACAGTAAGCTGAATAATAAAAAGTGTGAATGGAGTTTCTAGGTGAAAGTGACTTTTGACGTGCCTATAGAGCTGCCATTGAGCCCCATGTTAAATGTCTCAAATTTGAAAGCACTATATTTCTAAAACTATGAAACATTTCAAAGATTCCTTTTCAGGCAAACATGTCCACCGTAGGATGAACCTAAGTAGGCTAGAATGGGGTTGCTAGGTGTAAGTATGTAGGACTAGTAGCATTCCAAATTTTGTGCTATTGCCATAGAGAATGCATTGGGCGTTTAAGTTAAATAACTCATAAACTACAAAACATAAAAATAAAAAAAAGTTCCAGCATGTGTCTCCACAGTAAGCTGAATAATAAAAAGTGTGAATGGAGTTTCTAGGTGAAAGTGACTTTTGACGTGCCTATAGAGCTGCCATTGAGCCCCATGTTAAATGTCTCAAATTTGAAAGCACTATATTTCTAAAACTATGAAACATTTCAAAGATTCCTTTTCAGGCAAACATGTCCACCGTAGGATGAACCTAAGTAGGCTAGAATGGGGTTGCTAGGTGTAAGTATGTAGGACTAGTAGCATTCCAAATTTTGTGCTATTGCCATAGAGAATGCATTGGGCGTTTAAGTTAAATAACTCATAAACTACAAAACATAAAAATAAAAAAAAGTTCCAGCATGTGTCTCCACAGTAAGCTGAATAATAAAAAGTGTGAATGGAGTTTCTAGGTGAAAGTGACTTTTGACGTGCCTATAGAGCTGCCATTGAGCCCCGTGTTAAATGTCTCAAATTTGAAAGCACTATATTTCTAAAACTATGAAACATTTCAAAGATTCCTTTTCAGGCAAACATGTCCACCGTAGGATGAACCTAAGTAGGCTAGAATGGGGTTGCTAGGTGTAAGTATGTAGGACTAGTAGCATTCCAAATTTTGTGCTATTGCCATAGAGAATGCATTGGGCGTTTAAGTTAAATAACTCATAAACTACAAAACATAAAAATAAAAAAAAGTTCCAGCATGTGTCTCCACAGTAAGCTGAATAATAAAAAGTGTGAATGGAGTTTCTAGGTGAAAGTGACTTTTGACGTGCCTATAGAGCTGCCATTGAGCCCCATGTTAAATGTCTCAAATTTGAAAGCACTATATTTCTAAAACTATGAAACATTTCAAAGATTCCTTTTCAGGCAAACATGTCCACCGTAGGATGAACCTAAGTAGGCTAGAATGGGGTTGCTAGGTGTAAGTATGTAGGACTAGTAGCATTCCAAATGTTGTGCTATTGCCATAGAGAATGCATTGGGCATTTAAGTTAAATAACTCATAAACTACAAAACATAAAAATAAAAAAAAGTTCCAGCATGTGTCTCCACAGTAAGCTGAATAATAAAAAGTGTGAATGGAGTTTCTAGGTGAAAGTGACTTTTGACGTGCCTATAGAGCTGCCATTGAGCCCCATGTTAAATGTCTCAAATTTGAAAGCACTATATTTCTAAAACTATGAAACATTTCAAAGATTCCTTTTCAGGCAAACATGTCCACCGTAAGATGAACCTAAGTAGGCTAGAATGGGGTTGCTAGGTGTAAGTATGTAGGACTAGTAGCATTCCAAATTTTGTGCTATTGCCATAGAGAATGCATTGGGCGTTTAAGTTAAATTACTCATAAACTACAAAACATAAAAATAAAAAAAAGTTCCAGCATGTGTCTCCACAGTAAGCTGAATAATAAAAAGTGTGAATGGAGTTTCTAGGTGAAAGTGACTTTTGACGTGCCTATAGAGCTGCCATTGAGCCCCATGTTAAATGTCTCAAATTTGAAAGCACTATATTTCTAAAACTATGAAACATTTCAAAGATTCCTTTTCAGGCAAACATGTCCACCTTAGGATGAACCTAAGTAGGCTAGAATGGGGTTGCTAGGTGTAAGTATGTAGGACTAGTAGCATTCCAAATTTTGTGCTATTGCCATAGAGAATGCATTGGGCGTTTAAGTTAAATAACTCATAAACTACAAAACATAAAAATAAAAAAAAGTTCCAGCATGTGTCTCCACAGTAAGCTGAATAATAAAAAGTGTGAATGGAGTTTCTAGGTGAAAGTGACTTTTGACGTGCCTATAGAGCTGCCATTGAGCCCCATGTTAAATGTCTCAAATTTGAAAGCACTATATTTCTAAAACTATGAAACATTTCAAAGATTCCTTTTCAGGCAAACATGTCCACCGTAGGATGAACCTAAGTAGGCTAGAATGGGGTTGCTAGGTGTAAGTATGTAGGACTAGTAGCATTCCAAATTTTGTGCTATTGCCATAGAGAATGCATTGGGCGTTTAAGTTAAATAACTCATAAACTACAAAACATAAAAATAAAAAAAAGTTCCAGCATGTGTCTCCACAGTAAGCTGAATAATAAAAAGTGTGAATGGAGTTTCTAGGTGAAAGTGACTTTTGACGTGCCTATAGAGCTGCCATTGAGCCCCATGTTAAATGTCTCAAATTTGAAAGCACTATATTTCTAAAACTATGAAACATTTCAAAGATTCCTTTTCAGGCAAACATGTCCACCGTAAGATGAACCTAAGTAGGCTAGAATGGGGTTGCTAGGTGTAAGTATGTAGGACTAGTAGCATTCCAAATTTTGTGCTATTGCCATAGAGAATGCATTGGGCGTTTAAGTTAAATAACTCATAAACTACAAAACATAAAAATAAAAAAAAGTTCCAGCATGTGTCTCCACAGTAAGCTGAATAATAAAAAGTGTGAATGGAGTTTCTAGGTGAAAGTGACTTTTGACGTGCCTATAGAGCTGCCATTGAGCCCCATGTTAAATGTCTCAAATTTGAAAGCACTATATTTCTAAAACTATGAAACATTTCAAAGATTCCTTTTCAGGCAAACATGTCCACCTTAGGATGAACCTAAGTAGGCTAGAATGGGGTTGCTAGGTGTAAGTATGTAGGACTAGTAGCATTCCAAATTTTGTGCTATTGCCATAGAGAATGCATTGGGCGTTTAAGTTAAATAACTCATAAACTACAAAACATAAAAATAAAAAAAAGTTCCAGCATGTGTCTCCACAGTAAGCTGAATAATAAAAAGTGTGAATGGAGTTTCTAGGTGAAAGTGACTTTTGACGTGCCTATAGAGCTGCCATTGAGCCCCATGTTAAATGTCTCAAATTTGAAAGCACTATATTTCTAAAACTATGAAACATTTCAAAGATTCCTTTTCAGGCAAACATGTCCACCGTAGGATGAACCTAAGTAGGCTAGAATGGGGTTGCTAGGTGTAAGTATGTAGGACTAGTAGCATTCCAAATTTTGTGCTATTGCCATAGAGAATGCATTGGGCGTTTAAGTTAAATAACTCATAAACTACAAAACATAAAAATAAAAAAAAGTTCCAGCATGTGTCTCCACAGTAAGCTGAATAATAAAAAGTGTGAATGGAGTTTCTAGGTGAAAGTGACTTTTGACGTGCCTATAGAGCTGCCATTGAGCCCCATGTTAAATGTCTCAAATTTGAAAGCACTATATTTCTAAAACTATGAAACATTTCAAAGATTCCTTTTCAGGCAAACATGTCCACCGTAGGATGAACCTAAGTAGGCTAGAATGGGGTTGCTAGGTGTAAGTATGTAGGACTAGTAGCATTCCAAATGTTGTGCTATTGCCATAGAGAATGCATTGGGCGTTTAAGTTAAATAACTCATAAACTACAAAACATAAAAATAAAAAAAAGTTCCAGCATGTGTCTCCACAGTAAGCTGAATAATAAAAAGTGTGAATGGAGTTTCTAGGTGAAAGTGACTTTTGACGTGCCTATAGAGCTGCCATTGAGCCCCATGTTAAATGTCTCAAATTTGAAAGCACTATATTTCTAAAACTATGAAACATTTCAAAGATTCCTTTTCAGGCAAACATGTCCACCGTAAGATGAACCTAAGTAGGCTAGAATGGGGTTGCTAGGTGTAAGTATGTAGGACTAGTAGCATTCCAAATTTTGTGCTATTGCCATAGAGAATGCATTGGGCGTTTAAGTTAAATAACTCATAAACTACAAAACATAAAAATAAAAAAAAGTTCCAGCATGTGTCTCCACAGTAAGCTGAATAATAAAAAGTGTGAATGGAGTTTCTAGGTGAAAGTGACTTTTGACGTGCCTATAGAGCTGCCATTGAGCCCCATGTTAAATGTCTCAAATTTGAAAGCACTATATTTCTAAAACTATGAAACATTTCAAAGATTCCTTTTCAGGCAAACATGTCCACCGTAGGATGAACCTAAGTAGGCTAGAATGGGGTTGCTAGGTGTAAGTATGTAGGACTAGTAGCATTCCAAATTTTGTGCTATTGCCATAGAGAATGCATTGGGCGTTTAAGTTAAATAACTCATAAACTACAAAACATAAAAATAAAAAAAAGTTCCAGCATGTGTCTCCACAGTAAGCTGAATAATAAAAAGTGTGAATGGAGTTTCTAGGTGAAAGTGACTTTTGACGTGCCTATAGAGCTGCCATTGAGCCCCATGTTAAATGTCTCAAATTTGAAAGCACTATATTTCTAAAACTATGAAACATTTCAAAGATTCCTTTTCAGGCAAACATGTCCACCGTAAGATGAACCTAAGTAGGCTAGAATGGGGTTGCTAGGTGTAAGTATGTAGGACTAGTAGCATTCCAAATTTTGTGCTATTGCCATAGAGAATGCATTGGGCGTTTAAGTTAAATAACTCATAAACTACAAAACATAAAAATAAAAAAAAGTTCCAGCATGTGTCTCCACAGTAAGCTGAATAATAAAAAGTGTGAATGGAGTTTCTAGGTGAAAGTGACTTTTGACGTACCTATAGAGCTGCCATTGAGCCCCATGTTAAATGTCTCAAATTTGAAAGCACTATATTTCTAAAACTATGAAACATTTCAAAGATTCCTTTTCAGGCAAACATGTCCACCGTAGGATGAACCTAAGTAGGCTAGAATGGGGTTGCTAGGTGTAAGTATGTAGGACTAGTAGCATTCCAAATTTTGTGCTATTGCCATAGAGAATGCATTGGGCGTTTAAGTTAAATAACTCATAAACTACAAAACATAAAAATAAAAAAAAGTTCCAGCATGTGTCTCCACAGTAAGCTGAATAATAAAAAGTGTGAATGGAGTTTCTAGGTGAAAGTGACTTTTGACGTGCCTATAGAGCTGCCATTGAGCCCCATGTTAAATGTCTCAAATTTGAAAGCACTATATTTCTAAAACTATGAAACATTTCAAAGATTCCTTTTCAGGCAAACATGTCCACCGTAGGATGAACCTAAGTAGGCTAGAATGGGGTTGCTAGGTGTAAGTATGTAGGACTAGTAGCATTCCAAATGTTGTGCTATTGCCATAGAGAATGCATTGGGCGTTTAAGTTAAATAACTCATAAACTACAAAACATAAAAATAAAAAAAAGTTCCAGCATGTGTCTCCACAGTAAGCTGAATAATAAAAAGTGTGAATGGAGTTTCTAGGTGAAAGTGACTTTTGACGTGCCTATAGAGCTGCCATTGAGCCCCATGTTAAATGTCTCAAATTTGAAAGCACTATATTTCTAAAACTATGAAACATTTCAAAGATTCCTTTTCAGGCAAACATGTCCACCGTAAGATGAACCTAAGTAGGCTAGAATGGGGTTGCTAGGTGTAAGTATGTAGGACTAGTAGCATTCCAAATTTTGTGCTATTGCCATAGAGAATGCATTGGGCGTTTAAGTTAAATAACTCATAAACTACAAAACATAAAAAAAAAAAAAGTTCCAGCATGTGTCTCCACAGTAAGCTGAATAATAAAAAGTGTGAATGGAGTTTCTAGGTGAAAGTGACTTTTGACGTGCCTATAGAGCTGCCATTGAGCCCCATGTTAAATGTCTCAAATTTGAAAGCACTATATTTCTAAAACTATGAAACATTTCAAAGATTCCTTTTCAGGCAAACATGTCCACCGTAGGATGAACCTAAGTAGGCTAGAATGGGGTTGCTAGGTGTAAGTATGTAGGACTAGTAGCATTCCAAATTTTGTGCTATTGCCATAGAGAATGCATTGGGCGTTTAAGTTAAATAACTCATAAACTACAAAACATAAAAATAAAAAAAAGTTCCAGCATGTGTCTCCACAGTAAGCTGAATAATAAAAAGTGTGAATGGAGTTTCTAGGTGAAAGTGACTTTTGACGTGCCTATAGAGCTGCCATTGAGCCCCATGTTAAATGTCTCAAATTTGAAAGCACTATATTTCTAAAACTATGAAACATTTCAAAGATTCCTTTTCAGGCAAACATGTCCACCGTAGGATGAACCTAAGTAGGCTAGAATGGGGTTGCTAGGTGTAAGTATGTAGGACTAGTAGCATTCCAAATTTTGTGCTATTGCCATAGAGAATGCATTGGGCGTTTAAGTTAAATAACTCATAAACTACAAAACATAAAAATAAAAAAAAGTTCCAGCATGTGTCTCCACAGTAAGCTGAATAATAAAAAGTGTGAATGGAGTTTCTAGGTGAAAGTGACTTTTGACGTGCCTATAGAGCTGCCATTGAGCCCCGTGTTAAATGTCTCAAATTTGAAAGCACTATATTTCTAAAACTATGAAACATTTCAAAGATTCCTTTTCAGGCAAACATGTCCACCGTAGGATGAACCTAAGTAGGCTAGAATGGGGTTGCTAGGTGTAAGTATGTAGGACTAGTAGCATTCCAAATTTTGTGCTATTGCCATAGAGAATGCATTGGGCGTTTAAGTTAAATAACTCATAAACTACAAAACATAAAAATAAAAAAAAGTTCCAGCATGTGTCTCCACAGTAAGCTGAATAATAAAAAGTGTGAATGGAGTTTCTAGGTGAAAGTGACTTTTGACGTGCCTATAGAGCTGCCATTGAGCCCCATGTTAAATGTCTCAAATTTGAAAGCACTATATTTCTAAAACTATGAAACATTTCAAAGATTCCTTTTCAGGCAAACATGTCCACCGTAGGATGAACCTAAGTAGGCTAGAATGGGGTTGCTAGGTGTAAGTATGTAGGACTAGTAGCATTCCAAATGTTGTGCTATTGCCATAGAGAATGCATTGGGCGTTTAAGTTAAATAACTCATAAACTACAAAACATAAAAATAAAAAAAAGTTCCAGCATGTGTCTCCACAGTAAGCTGAATAATAAAAAGTGTGAATGGAGTTTCTAGGTGAAAGTGACTTTTGACGTGCCTATAGAGCTGCCATTGAGCCCCATGTTAAATGTCTCAAATTTGAAAGCACTATATTTCTAAAACTATGAAACATTTCAAAGATTCCTTTTCAGGCAAACATGTCCACCGTAAGATGAACCTAAGTAGGCTAGAATGGGGTTGCTAGGTGTAAGTATGTAGGACTAGTAGCATTCCAAATTTTGTGCTATTGCCATAGAGAATGCATTGGGCGTTTAAGTTAAATAACTCATAAACTACAAAACATAAAAATAAAAAAAAGTTCCAGCATGTGTCTCCACAGTAAGCTGAATAATAAAAAGTGTGAATGGAGTTTCTAGGTGAAAGTGACTTTTGACGTACCTATAGAGCTGCCATTGAGCCCCATGTTAAATGTCTCAAATTTGAAAGCACTATATTTCTAAAACTATGAAACATTTCAAAGATTCCTTTTCAGGCAAACATGTCCACCGTAGGATGAACCTAAGTAGGCTAGAATGGGGTTGCTAGGTGTAAGTATGTAGGACTAGTAGCATTCCAAATTTTGTGCTATTGCCATAGAGAATGCATTGGGCGTTTAAGTTAAATAACTCATAAACTACAAAACATAAAAATAAAAAAAAGTTCCAGCATGTGTCTCCACAGTAAGCTGAATAATAAAAAGTGTGAATGGAGTTTCTAGGTGAAAGTGACTTTTGACGTGCCTATAGAGCTGCCATTGAGCCCCATGTTAAATGTCTCAAATTTGAAAGCACTATATTTCTAAAACTATGAAACATTTCAAAGATTCCTTTTCAGGCAAACATGTCCACCGTAGGATGAACCTAAGTAGGCTAGAATGGGGTTGCTAGGTGTAAGTATGTAGGACTAGTAGCATTCCAAATGTTGTGCTATTGCCATAGAGAATGCATTGGGCGTTTAAGTTAAATAACTCATAAACTACAAAACATAAAAATAAAAAAAAGTTCCAGCATGTGTCTCCACAGTAAGCTGAATAATAAAAAGTGTGAATGGAGTTTCTAGGTGAAAGTGACTTTTGACGTGCCTATAGAGCTGCCATTGAGCCCCATGTTAAATGTCTCAAATTTGAAAGCACTATATTTCTAAAACTATGAAACATTTCAAAGATTCCTTTTCAGGCAAACATGTCCACCGTAAGATGAACCTAAGTAGGCTAGAATGGGGTTGCTAGGTGTAAGTATGTAGGACTAGTAGCATTCCAAATTTTGTGCTATTGCCATAGAGAATGCATTGGGCGTTTAAGTTAAATAACTCATAAACTACAAAACATAAAAAAAAAAAAAGTTCCAGCATGTGTCTCCACAGTAAGCTGAATAATAAAAAGTGTGAATGGAGTTTCTAGGTGAAAGTGACTTTTGACGTGCCTATAGAGCTGCCATTGAGCCCCATGTTAAATGTCTCAAATTTGAAAGCACTATATTTCTAAAACTATGAAACATTTCAAAGATTCCTTTTCAGGCAAACATGTCCACCGTAGGATGAACCTAAGTAGGCTAGAATGGGGTTGCTAGGTGTAAGTATGTAGGACTAGTAGCATTCCAAATTTTGTGCTATTGCCATAGAGAATGCATTGGGCGTTTAAGTTAAATAACTCATAAACTACAAAACATAAAAATAAAAAAAAGTTCCAGCATGTGTCTCCACAGTAAGCTGAATAATAAAAAGTGTGAATGGAGTTTCTAGGTGAAAGTGACTTTTGACGTGCCTATAGAGCTGCCATTGAGCCCCATGTTAAATGTCTCAAATTTGAAAGCACTATATTTCTAAAACTATGAAACATTTCAAAGATTCCTTTTCAGGCAAACATGTCCACCGTAGGATGAACCTAAGTAGGCTAGAATGGGGTTGCTAGGTGTAAGTATGTAGGACTAGTAGCATTCCAAATGTTGTGCTATTGCCATAGAGAATGCATTGGGCGTTTAAGTTAAATAACTCATAAACTACAAAACATAAAAATAAAAAAAAGTTCCAGCATGTGTCTCCACAGTAAGCTGAATAATAAAAAGTGTGAATGGAGTTTCTAGGTGAAAGTGACTTTTGACGTGCCTATAGAGCTGCCATTGAGCCCCATGTTAAATGTCTCAAATTTGAAAGCACTATATTTCTAAAACTATGAAACATTTCAAAGATTCCTTTTCAGGCAAACATGTCCACCGTAAGATGAACCTAAGTAGGCTAGAATGGGGTTGCTAGGTGTAAGTATGTAGGACTAGTAGCATTCCAAATTTTGTGCTATTGCCATAGAGAATGCATTGGGCGTTTAAGTTAAATAACTCATAAACTACAAAACATAAAAAAAAAAAAAGTTCCAGCATGTGTCTCCACAGTAAGCTGAATAATAAAAAGTGTGAATGGAGTTTCTAGGTGAAAGTGACTTTTGACGTGCCTATAGAGCTGCCATTGAGCCCCATGTTAAATGTCTCAAATTTGAAAGCACTATATTTCTAAAACTATGAAACATTTCAAAGATTCCTTTTCAGGCAAACATGTCCACCGTAGGATGAACCTAAGTAGGCTAGAATGGGGTTGCTAGGTGTAAGTATGTAGGACTAGTAGCATTCCAAATTTTGTGCTATTGCCATAGAGAATGCATTGGGCGTTTAAGTTAAATAACTCATAAACTACAAAACATAAAAATAAAAAAAAGTTCCAGCATGTGTCTCCACAGTAAGCTGAATAATAAAAAGTGTGAATGGAGTTTCTAGGTGAAAGTGACTTTTGACGTGCCTATAGAGCTGCCATTGAGCCCCATGTTAAATGTCTCAAATTTGAAAGCACTATATTTCTAAAACTATGAAACATTTCAAAGATTCCTTTTCAGGCAAACATGTCCACCGTAGGATGAACCTAAGTAGGCTAGAATGGGGTTGCTAGGTGTAAGTATGTAGGACTAGTAGCATTCCAAATTTTGTGCTATTGCCATAGAGAATGCATTGGGCGTTTAAGTTAAATAACTCATAAACTACAAAACATAAAAATAAAAAAAAGTTCCAGCATGTGTCTCCACAGTAAGCTGAATAATAAAAAGTGTGAATGGAGTTTCTAGGTGAAAGTGACTTTTGACGTGCCTATAGAGCTGCCATTGAGCCCCGTGTTAAATGTCTCAAATTTGAAAGCACTATATTTCTAAAACTATGAAACATTTCAAAGATTCCTTTTCAGGCAAACATGTCCACCGTAGGATGAACCTAAGTAGGCTAGAATGGGGTTGCTAGGTGTAAGTATGTAGGACTAGTAGCATTCCAAATTTTGTGCTATTGCCATAGAGAATGCATTGGGCGTTTAAGTTAAATAACTCATAAACTACAAAACATAAAAATAAAAAAAAGTTCCAGCATGTGTCTCCACAGTAAGCTGAATAATAAAAAGTGTGAATGGAGTTTCTAGGTGAAAGTGACTTTTGACGTGCCTATAGAGCTGCCATTGAGCCCCATGTTAAATGTCTCAAATTTGAAAGCACTATATTTCTAAAACTATGAAACATTTCAAAGATTCCTTTTCAGGCAAACATGTCCACCGTAGGATGAACCTAAGTAGGCTAGAATGGGGTTGCTAGGTGTAAGTATGTAGGACTAGTAGCATTCCAAATGTTGTGCTATTGCCATAGAGAATGCATTGGGCATTTAAGTTAAATAACTCATAAACTACAAAACATAAAAATAAAAAAAAGTTCCAGCATGTGTCTCCACAGTAAGCTGAATAATAAAAAGTGTGAATGGAGTTTCTAGGTGAAAGTGACTTTTGACGTGCCTATAGAGCTGCCATTGAGCCCCATGTTAAATGTCTCAAATTTGAAAGCACTATATTTCTAAAACTATGAAACATTTCAAAGATTCCTTTTCAGGCAAACATGTCCACCGTAAGATGAACCTAAGTAGGCTAGAATGGGGTTGCTAGGTGTAAGTATGTAGGACTAGTAGCATTCCAAATTTTGTGCTATTGCCATAGAGAATGCATTGGGCGTTTAAGTTAAATAACTCATAAACTACAAAACATAAAAATAAAAAAAAGTTCCAGCATGTGTCTCCACAGTAAGCTGAATAATAAAAAGTGTGAATGGAGTTTCTAGGTGAAAGTGACTTTTGACGTGCCTATAGAGCTGCCATTGAGCCCCATGTTAAATGTCTCAAATTTGAAAGCACTATATTTCTAAAACTATGAAACATTTCAAAGATTCCTTTTCAGGCAAACATGTCCACCTTAGGATGAACCTAAGTAGGCTAGAATGGGGTTGCTAGGTGTAAGTATGTAGGACTAGTAGCATTCCAAATTTTGTGCTATTGCCATAGAGAATGCATTGGGCGTTTAAGTTAAATAACTCATAAACTACAAAACATAAAAATAAAAAAAAGTTCCAGCATGTGTCTCCACAGTAAGCTGAATAATAAAAAGTGTGAATGGAGTTTCTAGGTGAAAGTGACTTTTGACGTGCCTATAGAGCTGCCATTGAGCCCCATGTTAAATGTCTCAAATTTGAAAGCACTATATTTCTAAAACTATGAAACATTTCAAAGATTCCTTTTCAGGCAAACATGTCCACCGTAGGATGAACCTAAGTAGGCTAGAATGGGGTTGCTAGGTGTAAGTATGTAGGACTAGTAGCATTCCAAATTTTGTGCTATTGCCATAGAGAATGCATTGGGCGTTTAAGTTAAATAACTCATAAACTACAAAACATAAAAATAAAAAAAAGTTCCAGCATGTGTCTCCACAGTAAGCTGAATAATAAAAAGTGTGAATGGAGTTTCTAGGTGAAAGTGACTTTTGACGTGCCTATAGAGCTGCCATTGAGCCCCATGTTAAATGTCTCAAATTTGAAAGCACTATATTTCTAAAACTATGAAACATTTCAAAGATTCCTTTTCAGGCAAACATGTCCACCGTAAGATGAACCTAAGTAGGCTAGAATGGGGTTGCTAGGTGTAAGTATGTAGGACTAGTAGCATTCCAAATTTTGTGCTATTGCCATAGAGAATGCATTGGGCGTTTAAGTTAAATAACTCATAAACTACAAAACATAAAAATAAAAAAAAGTTCCAGCATGTGTCTCCACAGTAAGCTGAATAATAAAAAGTGTGAATGGAGTTTCTAGGTGAAAGTGACTTTTGACGTGCCTATAGAGCTGCCATTGAGCCCCATGTTAAATGTCTCAAATTTGAAAGCACTATATTTCTAAAACTATGAAACATTTCAAAGATTCCTTTTCAGGCAAACATGTCCACCGTAGGATGAACCTAAGTAGGCTAGAATGGGGTTGCTAGGTGTAAGTATGTAGGACTAGTAGCATTCCAAATTTTGTGCTATTGCCATAGAGAATGCATTGGGCGTTTAAGTTAAATAACTCATAAACTACAAAACATAAAAATAAAAAAAAGTTCCAGCATGTGTCTCCACAGTAAGCTGAATAATAAAAAGTGTGAATGGAGTTTCTAGGTGAAAGTGACTTTTGACGTGCCTATAGAGCTGCCATTGAGCCCCATGTTAAATGTCTCAAATTTGAAAGCACTATATTTCTAAAACTATGAAACATTTCAAAGATTCCTTTTCAGGCAAACATGTCCACCGTAGGATGAACCTAAGTAGGCTAGAATGGGGTTGCTAGGTGTAAGTATGTAGGACTAGTAGCATTCCAAATTTTGTGCTATTGCCATAGAGAATGCATTGGGCGTTTAAGTTAAATAACTCATAAACTACAAAAAATAAAAATAAAAAAAAGTTCCAGCATGTGTCTCCACAGTAAGCTGAATAATAAAAAGTGTGAATGGAGTTTCTAGGTGAAAGTGACTTTTGACGTGCCTATAGAGCTGCCATTGAGCCCCATGTTAAATGTCTCAAATTTGAAAGCACTATATTTCTAAAACTATGAAACATTTCAAAGATTCCTTTTCAGGCAAACATGTCCACCTTAGGATGAACCTAAGTAGGCTAGAATGGGGTTGCTAGGTGTAAGTATGTAGGACTAGTAGCATTCCAAATTTTGTGCTATTGCCATAGAGAATGCATTGGGCGTTTAAGTTAAATAACTCATAAACTACAAAACATAAAAATAAAAAAAAGTTCCAGCATGTGTCTCCACAGTAAGCTGAATAATAAAAAGTGTGAATGGAGTTTCTAGGTGAAAGTGACTTTTGACGTGCCTATAGAGCTGCCATTGAGCCCCATGTTAAATGTCTCAAATTTGAAAGCACTATATTTCTAAAACTATGAAACATTTCAAAGATTCCTTTTCAGGCAAACATGTCCACCGTAGGATGAACCTAAGTAGGCTAGAATGGGGTTGCTAGGTGTAAGTATGTAGGACTAGTAGCATTCCAAATTTTGTGCTATTGCCATAGAGAATGCATTGGGCGTTTAAGTTAAATAACTCATAAACTACAAAACATAAAAATAAAAAAAAGTTCCAGCATGTGTCTCCACAGTAAGCTGAATAATAAAAAGTGTGAATGGAGTTTCTAGGTGAAAGTGACTTTTGACGTGCCTATAGAGCTGCCATTGAGCCCCATGTTAAATGTCTCAAATTTGAAAGCACTATATTTCTAAAACTATGAAACATTTCAAAGATTCCTTTTCAGGCAAACATGTCCACCGTAAGATGAACCTAAGTAGGCTAGAATGGGGTTGCTAGGTGTAAGTATGTAGGACTAGTAGCATTCCAAATTTTGTGCTATTGCCATAGAGAATGCATTGGGCGTTTAAGTTAAATAACTCATAAACTACAAAAAGTAAAAATAAAAAAAAGTTCCAGCATGTGTCTCCACAGTAAGCTGAATAATAAAAAGTGTGAATGGAGTTTCTAGGTGAAAGTGACTTTTGACGTGCCTATAGAGCTGCCATTGAGCCCCATGTTAAATGTCTCAAATTTGAAAGCACTATATTTCTAAAACTATGAAACATTTCAAAGATTCCTTTTCAGGCAAACATGTCCACCTTAGGATGAACCTAAGTAGGCTAGAATGGGGTTGCTAGGTGTAAGTATGTAGGACTAGTAGCATTCCAAATTTTGTGCTATTGCCATAGAGAATGCATTGGGCGTTTAAGTTAAATAACTCATAAACTACAAAACATAAAAATAAAAAAAAGTTCCAGCATGTGTCTCCACAGTAAGCTGAATAATAAAAAGTGTGAATGGAGTTTCTAGGTGAAAGTGACTTTTGACGTGCCTATAGAGCTGCCATTGAGCCCCATGTTAAATGTCTCAAATTTGAAAGCACTATATTTCTAAAACTATGAAACATTTCAAAGATTCCTTTTCAGGCAAACATGTCCACCGTAGGATGAACCTAAGTAGGCTAGAATGGGGTTGCTAGGTGTAAGTATGTAGGACTAGTAGCATTCCAAATTTTGTGCTATTGCCATAGAGAATGCATTGGGCGTTTAAGTTAAATAACTCATAAACTACAAAACATAAAAATAAAAAAAAGTTCCAGCATGTGTCTCCACAGTAAGCTGAATAATAAAAAGTGTGAATGGAGTTTCTAGGTGAAAGTGACTTTTGACGTGCCTATAGAGCTGCCATTGAGCCCCATGTTAAATGTCTCAAATTTGAAAGCACTATATTTCTAAAACTATGAAACATTTCAAAGATTCCTTTTCAGGCAAACATGTCCACCGTAAGATGAACCTAAGTAGGCTAGAATGGGGTTGCTAGGTGTAAGTATGTAGGACTAGTAGCATTCCAAATTTTGTGCTATTGCCATAGAGAATGCATTGGGCGTTTAAGTTAAATAACTCATAAACTACAAAACATAAAAATAAAAAAAAGTTCCAGCATGTGTCTCCACAGTAAGCTGAATAATAAAAAGTGTGAATGGAGTTTCTAGGTGAAAGTGACTTTTGACGTGCCTATAGAGCTGCCATTGAGCCCCATGTTAAATGTCTCAAATTTGAAAGCACTATATTTCTAAAACTATGAAACATTTCAAAGATTCCTTTTCAGGCAAACATGTCCACCTTAGGATGAACCTAAGTAGGCTAGAATGGGGTTGCTAGGTGTAAGTATGTAGGACTAGTAGCATTCCAAATTTTGTGCTATTGCCATAGAGAATGCATTGGGCGTTTAAGTTAAATAACTCATAAACTACAAAACATAAAAATAAAAAAAAGTTCCAGCATGTGTCTCCACAGTAAGCTGAATAATAAAAAGTGTGAATGGAGTTTCTAGGTGAAAGTGACTTTTGACGTGCCTATAGAGCTGCCATTGAGCCCCATGTTAAATGTCTCAAATTTGAAAGCACTATATTTCTAAAACTATGAAACATTTCAAAGATTCCTTTTCAGGCAAACATGTCCACCGTAGGATGAACCTAAGTAGGCTAGAATGGGGTTGCTAGGTGTAAGTATGTAGGACTAGTAGCATTCCAAATGTTGTGCTATTGCCATAGAGAATGCATTGGGCGTTTAAGTTAAATAACTCATAAACTACAAAACATAAAAATAAAAAAAAGTTCCAGCATGTGTCTCCACAGTAAGCTGAATAATAAAAAGTGTGAATGGAGTTTCTAGGTGAAAGTGACTTTTGACGTGCCTATAGAGCTGCCATTGAGCCCCATGTTAAATGTCTCAAATTTGAAAGCACTATATTTCTAAAACTATGAAACATTTCAAAGATTCCTTTTCAGGCAAACATGTCCACCGTAGGATGAACCTAAGTAGGCTAGAATGGGGTTGCTAGGTGTAAGTATGTAGGACTAGTAGCATTCCAAATTTTGTGCTATTGCCATAGAGAATGCATTGGGCGTTTAAGTTAAATAACTCATAAACTACAAAACATAAAAATAAAAAAAAGTTCCAGCATGTGTCTCCACAGTAAGCTGAATAATAAAAAGTGTGAATGGAGTTTCTAGGTGAAAGTGACTTTTGACGTGCCTATAGAGCTGCCATTGAGCCCCATGTTAAATGTCTCAAATTTGAAAGCACTATATTTCTAAAACTATGAAACATTTCAAAGATTCCTTTTCAGGCAAACATGTCCACCGTAGGATGAACCTAAGTAGGCTAGAATGGGGTTGCTAGGTGTAAGTATGTAGGACTAGTAGCATTCCAAATTTTGTGCTATTGCCATAGAGAATGCATTGGGCATTTTAGTTAAATAACTCATAAACTACAAAACATAAAAATAAAAAAAAGTTCCAGCATGTGTCTCCACAGTAAGCTGAATAATAAAAAGTGTGAATGGAGTTTCTAGGTGAAAGTGACTTTTGACGTGCCTATAGAGCTGCCATTGAGCCCCATGTTAAATGTCTCAAATTTGAAAGCACTATATTTCTAAAACTATGAAACATTTCAAAGATTCCTTTTCAGGCAAACATGTCCACCGTAAGATGAACCTAAGTAGGCTAGAATGGGGTTGCTAGGTGTAAGTATGTAGGACTAGTGGCATGTCAAATTTTGTGCTATTGCCATAGAGAATGCATTGGGCGTTTAAGTTAAATAACTCATAAACTACAAAACATAAAAAAAAAAAAAGTTCCAGCATGTGTCTCCACAGTAAGCTGAATAATAAAAAGTGTGAATGGCGTTTCTAGGTGAAAGTGACTTTTGACGTGCCTATAGAGCTGCCATTGAGCCCCATGTTAAATGTCTCAAATTTGAAAGCACTATATTTCTAAAACTATGAAACATTTCAAAGATTCCTTTTCAGGCAAACATGTCCACCGTAAGATGAACCTAAGTAGGCTAGAATGGGGTTGCTAGGTGTAAGTATGTAGGACTAGTATCATGCCAAATTTTGTGCTATTGCCATAGAGAATGCATTGGGCGTTTAAGTTAAATAACTCATAAACTACAAAACATAAAAATAAAAAAAAGTTCCAGCATGTGTCTCCACAGTAAGCTGAATAATAAAAAGTGTGAATGGAGTTTCTAGGTGAAAGTGACTTTTGACGTGCCTATAGAGCTGCCATTGAGCCCCATGTTAAATGTCTCAAATTTGAAAGCACTATATTTCTAAAACTATGAAACATTTCAAAGATTCCTTTTCAGGCAAACATGTCCACCGTAAGATGAACCTAAGTAGGCTAGAATGGGGTTGCTAGGTGTAAGTATGTAGGACTAGTGGCATGTCAAATTTTGTGCTATTGCCATAGAGAATGCATTGGGCGTTTAATTTAAATAACTCATAAACTACAAAACATAAAAATAAAAAAAAGTTCCAGCATGTGTCTCCACAGTAAGCTGAAAAATAAAAAGTGTGAATGGAGTTTCTAGGTGAAAGTGACTTTTGACGTGCCTATAGAGCTGCCATTGAGCCCCATGATAAATGTCTCAAATTTGAAAGCACTATATTTCTAAAACTATGAAACATTTCAAAGATTCCTTTTCAGGCAAACATGTCCACCGTAAGATGAACCTAAGTAGGCTAGAATGGGGTTGCTAGGTGTAAGTATGTAGGACTAGTGGCATGTCAAATTTTGTGCTATTGCCATAGAGAATGCATTGGGCGTTTAAGTTAAATAACTCATAAACTACAAAACATAAAAATAAAAAAAAGTTCCAGCATGTGTCTCCACAGTAAGCTGAATAATAAAAAGTGTGAATGGAGTTTCTAGGTGAAAGTGACTTTTGACGTGCCTATAGAGCTGCCATTGAGCCCCATGTTAAATGTCTCAAATTTGAAAGCACTATATTTCTAAAACTATGAAACATTTCAAAGATTCCTTATCAGGCAAACATGTCCACCGTAAGATGAACCTAAGTAGGCTAGAATGGGGTTGCTAGGTGTAAGTATGTAGGACTAGTGGCATGTCAAATTTTGTGCTATTGCCATAGAGAATGCATTGGGCGTTTAAGTTAAATAACTCATAAACTACAAAACATAAAAATAAAAAAAAGTTCCAGCATGTGTCTCCACAGTAAGCTGAAAAATAAAAAGTGTGAATGGAGTTTCTAGGTGAAAGTGACCTTTGACGTGCCTATAGAGCTGCCATTGAGCCCCATGATAAATGTCTCAAATTTGAAAGCACTATATTTCTAAAACTATGAAACATTTCAAAGATTCCTTTTCAGGCAAACATGTCCACCGTAAGATGAACCTAAGTAGGCTAGAATGGGGTTGCTAGGTGTAAGTATGTAGGACTAGTGGCATGTCAAATTTTGTGCTATTGCCATAGAGAATGCATTGGGCGTTTAAGTTAAATAACTCATAAACTACAAAACATAAAAATAAAAAAAAGTTCCAGCATGTGTCTCCACAGTAAGCTGAAAAATAAAAAGTGTGAATGGAGTTTCTAGGTGAAAGTGACTTTTGACGTGCCTATAGAGCTGCCATTGAGCCCCATGATAAATGTCTCAAATTTGAAAGCACTATATTTCTAAAACTATGAAACATTTCAAAGATTCCTTTTCAGGCAAACATGTCCACCGTAAGATGAACCTAAGTAGGCTAGAATGGGGTTGCTAGGTGTAAGTATGTAGGACTAGTGGCATGTCAAATTTTGTGCTATTGCCATAGAGAATGCATTGGGCGTTTAAGTTAAATAACTCATAAACTACAAAACATAAAAATAAAAAAAAGTTCCAGCATGTGTCTCCACAGTAAGCTGAATAATAAAAAGTGTGAATGGAGTTTCTAGGTGAAAGTGACTTTTGACGTGCCTATAGAGCTGCCATTGAGCCCCATGTTAAATGTCTCAAATTTGAAAGCACTATATTTCTAAAACTATGAAACATTTCAAAGATTCCTTTTCAGGCAAACATGTCCACCGTAGGATGAACCTAAGTAGGCTAGAATGGGGTTGCTAGGTGTAAGTATGTAGGACTAGTAGCATTCCAAATTTTGTGCTATTGCCATAGAGAATGCATTGGGCGTTTAAGTTAAATAACTCATAAACTACAAAACATAAAAATAAAAAAAAGTTCCAGCATGTGTCTCCACAGTAAGCTGAATAATAAAAAGTGTGAATGGAGTTTCTAGGTGAAAGTGACTTTTGACGTGCCTATAGAGCTGCCATTGAGCCCCATGTTAAATGTCTCAAATTTGAAAGCACTATATTTCTAAAACTATGAAACATTTCAAAGATTCCTTTTCAGGCAAACATGTCCACCGTAAGATGAACCTAAGTAGGCTAGAATGGGGTTGCTAGGTGTAAGTATGTAGGACTAGTAGCATGCCAAATTTTGTGCTATTGCCATAGAGAATGCATTGGGCGTTTAAGTTAAATAACTCATAAACTACAAAACATAAAAATAAAAAAAAGTTCCAGCATGTGTCTCCACAGTAAGCTGAATAATAAAAAGTGTGAATGGAGTTTCTAGGTGAAAGTGACTTTTGACGTGCCTATAGAGCTGCCATTGAGCCCCATGTTAAATGTCTCAAATTTGAAAGCACTATATTTCTAAAACTATGAAACATTTCAAAGATTCCTTTTCAGGCAAACATGTCCACCGTAAGATGAACCTAAGTAGGCTAGAATGGGGTTGCTAGGTGTAAGTATGTAGGACTAGTGGCATGTCAAATTTTGTGCTATTGCCATAGAGAATGCATTGGGCGTTTAATTTAAATAACTCATAAACTACAAAACATAAAAATAAAAAAAAGTTCCAGCATGTGTCTCCACAGTAAGCTGAAAAATAAAAAGTGTGAATGGAGTTTCTAGGTGAAAGTGACTTTTGACGTGCCTATAGAGCTGCCATTGAGCCCCATGATAAATGTCTCAAATTTGAAAGCACTATATTTCTAAAACTATGAAACATTTCAAAGATTCCTTTTCAGGCAAACATGTCCACCGTAAGATGAACCTAAGTAGGCTAGAATGGGGTTGCTAGGTGTAAGTATGTAGGACTAGTGGCATGTCAAATTTTGTGCTATTGCCATAGAGAATGCATTGGGCGTTTAAGTTAAATAACTCATAAACTACAAAACATAAAAATAAAAAAAAGTTCCAGCATGTGTCTCCACAGTAAGCTGAATAATAAAAAGTGTGAATGGAGTTTCTAGGTGAAAGTGACTTTTGACGTGCCTATAGAGCTGCCATTGAGCCCCATGTTAAATGTCTCAAATTTGAAAGCACTATATTTCTAAAACTATGAAACATTTCAAAGATTCCTTATCAGGCAAACATGTCCACCGTAAGATGAACCTAAGTAGGCTAGAATGGGGTTGCTAGGTGTAAGTATGTAGGACTAGTGGCATGTCAAATTTTGTGCTATTGCCATAGAGAATGCATTGGGCGTTTAAGTTAAATAACTCATAAACTACAAAACATAAAAATAAAAAAAAGTTCCAGCATGTGTCTCCACAGTAAGCTGAAAAATAAAAAGTGTGAATGGAGTTTCTAGGTGAAAGTGACTTTTGACGTGCCTATAGAGCTGCCATTGAGCCCCATGATAAATGTCTCAAATTTGAAAGCACTATATTTCTAAAACTATGAAACATTTCAAAGATTCCTTTTCAGGCAAACATGTCCACCGTAAGATGAACCTAAGTAGGCTAGAATGGGGTTGCTAGGTGTAAGTATGTAGGACTAGTGGCATGTCAAATTTTGTGCTATTGCCATAGAGAATACATTGGGCGTTTAAGTTAAATAACTCATAAACTACAAAACATAAAAATAAAAAAAAGTTCCAGCATGTGTCTCCACAGTAAGCTGAAAAATAAAAAGTGTGAATGGAGTTTCTAGGTGAAAGTGACTTTTGACGTGCCTATAGAGCTGCCATTGAGCCCCATGATAAATGTCTCAAATTTGAAAGCACTATATTTCTAAAACTATGAAACATTTCAAAGATTCCTTTTCAGGCAAACATGTCCACCGTAAGATGAACCTAAGTAGGCTAGAATGGGGTTGCTAGGTGTAAGTATGTAGGACTAGTGGCATGTCAAATTTTGTGCTATTGCCATAGAGAATGCATTGGGCGTTTAAGTTAAATAACTCATAAACTACAAAACATAAAAATAAAAAAAAGTTCCAGCATGTGTCTCCACAGTAAGCTGAATAATAAAAAGTGTGAATGGAGTTTCTAGGTGAAAGTGACTTTTGACGTGCCTATAGAGCTGCCATTGAGCCCCATGTTAAATGTCTCAAATTTGAAAGCACTATATTTCTAAAACTATGAAACATTTCAAAGATTCCTTTTCAGGCAAACATGTCCACCGTAGGATGAACCTAAGTAGGCTAGAATGGGGTTGCTAGGTGTAAGTATGTAGGACTAGTAGCATTCCAAATTTTGTGCTATTGCCATAGAGAATGCATTGGGCGTTTAAGTTAAATAACTCATAAACTACAAAACATAAAAATAAAAAAAAGTTCCAGCATGTGTCTCCACAGTAAGCTGAATAATAAAAAGTGTGAATGGAGTTTCTAGGTGAAAGTGACTTTTGACGTGCCTATAGAGCTGCCATTGAGCCCCATGATAAATGTCTCAAATTTGAAAGCACTATATTTCTAAAACTATGAAACATTTCAAAGATTCCTTTTCAGGCAAACATGTCCACCGTAAGATGAACCTAAGTAGGCTAGAATGGGGTTGCTAGGTGTAAGTATGTAGGACTAGTAGCATGCCAAATTTTGTGCTATTGCCATAGAGAATGCATTGGGCGTTTAAGTTAAATAACTCATAAACTACAAAACATAAAAATAAAAAAAAGTTCCAGCATGTGTCTCCACAGTAAGCTGAATAATAAAAAGTGTGAATGGAGTTTCTAGGTGAAAGTGACTTTTGACGTGCCTATAGAGCTGCCATTGAGCCCCATGTTAAATGTCTCAAATTTGAAAGCACTATATTTCTAAAACTATGAAACATTTCAAAGATTCCTTTTCAGGCAAACATGTCCACCGTAGGATGAACCTAAGTAGGCTAGAATGGGGTTGCTAGGTGTAAGTATGTAGGACTAGTAGCATTCCAAATTTTGTGCTATTGCCATAGAGAATGCATTGGGCGTTTAAGTTAAATAACTCATAAACTACAAAACATAAAAATAAAAAAAAGTTCCAGCATGTGTCTCCACAGTAAGCTGAATAATAAAAAGTGTGAACGGAGTTTGGTGAAAGTGACTTTTGACGTGCCTATAAAGCTGCCATTGAGCCCCATGTTAAATGTCTCAAATTTGAAAGCACTATATTTCTAAAACTATGAAACATTTCAAAGATTCCTTTTCAGGCAAACATGTCCACCGTAAGATGAACCTAAGTAGGCTAGAATGGGGTTGCTAGGTGTAAGTATGTAGGACTAGTAGCATTCCAAGTTTTGTGCTATTGCCATAGAGAATGCATTGGGCGTTTAAGTTAAATAACTCATAAACTACAAAACATAAAAATAAAAAAAAGTTCCAGCATGTGTCTCCACAGTAAGCTGAATAATAAAAAGTGTGAATGGAGTTTCTAGGTGAAAGTGACTTTTGACGTGCCTATAGAGCTGCCATTGAGCCCCATGTTAAATGTCTCAAATTTGAAAGCACTATATTTCTAAAACTATGAAACATTTCAAAGATTCCTTTTCAGGCAAACATGTCCACCATAGGATGAACCTAAGTAGGCTAGAATGGGGTTGCTAGGTGTAAGTATGTAGGACTAGTAGCATTCCAAATTTTGTGCTATTGCCATAGAGAATGCATTGGGCGTTTAAGTTAAATAACTCATAAACTACAAAACATAAAAATAAAAAAAAGTTCCAGCATGTGTCTCCACAGTAAGCTGAATAATAAAAAGTGTGAATGGAGTTTCTAGGTGAAAGTGACTTTTGACGCGCCTATAGAGCTGCCATTGAGCCCCATGTTAAATGTCTCAAATTTGAAAGCACTATATTTCTAAAACTATGAAACATTTCAAAGATTCCTTTTCAGGCAAACATGTCCACCGTAAGATGAACCTAAGTAGGCTAGAATGGGGTTGCTAGGTGTAAGTATGTAGGACTAGTAGCATTCCAAATTTTGTGCTATTGCCATAGAGAATGCATTGGGCGTTTAAGTTAAATAACTCATAAACTACAAAACATAAAAATAAAAAAAAGTTCCAGCATGTGTCTCCACAGTAAGCTGAATAATAAAAAGTGTGAATGGAGTTTCTAGGTGAAAGTGACTTTTGACGTGCCTATAGAGCTGCCATTGAGCCCCATGTTAAATGTCTCAAATTTGAAAGCACTATATTTCTAAAACTATGAAACATTTCAAAGATTCCTTTTCAGGCAAACATGTCCACCGTAGGATGAACCTAAGTAGGCTAGAATGGGGTTGCTAGGTGTAAGTATGTAGGACTAGTAGCATTCCAAGTTTTGTGCTATTGCCATAGAGAATGCATTGGGCGTTTAAGTTAAATAACTCATAAACTACAAAACATAAAAATAAAAAAAAGTTCCAGCATGTGTCTCCACAGTAAGCTGAATAATAAAAAGTGTGAATGGAGTTTCTAGGTGAAAGTGACTTTTGACGTGCCTATAGAGCTGCCATTGAGCCCCATGTTAAATGTCTCAAATTTGAAAGCACTATATTTCTAAAACTATGAAACATTTCAAAGATTCCTTTTCAGGCAAACATGTCCACCATAGGATGAACCTAAGTAGGCTAGAATGGGGTTGCTAGGTGTAAGTATGTAGGACTAGTAGCATTCCAAATTTTGTGCTATTGCCATAGAGAATGCATTGGGCGTTTAAGTTAAATAACTCATAAACTACAAAACATAAAAATAAAAAAAAGTTCCAGCATGTGTCTCCACAGTAAGCTGAATAATAAAAAGTGTGAATGGAGTTTCTAGATGAAAGTGACTTTTGACGCGCCTATAGAGCTGCCATTGAGCCCCATGTTAAATGTCTCAAATTTGAAAGCACTATATTTCTAAAACTATGAAACATTTCAAAGATTCCTTTTCAGGCAAACATGTCCACCGTAAGATGAACCTAAGTAGGCTAGAATGGGGTTGCTAGGTGTAAGTATGTAGGACTAGTAGCATTCCAAATTTTGTGCTATTGCCATAGAGAATGCATTGGGCGTTTAAGTTAAATAACTCATAAACTACAAAACATAAAAATAAAAAAAAGTTCCAGCATGTGTCTCCACAGTAAGCTGAATAATAAAAAGTGTGAATGGAGTTTCTAGGTGAAAGTGACTTTTGACGTGCCTATAGAGCTGCCATTGAGCCCCATGTTAAATGTCTCAAATTTGAAAGCACTATATTTCTAAAACTATGAAACATTTCAAAGATTCCTTTTCAGGCAAACATGTCCACCGTAGGATGAACCTAAGTAGGCTAGAATGGGGTTGCTAGGTGTAAGTATGTAGGACTAGTAGCATTCCAAATTTTGTGCTATTGCCATAGAGAATGCATTGGGCGTTTAAGTTAAATAACTCATAAACTACAAAACATAAAAATAAAAAAAAGTTCCAGCATGTGTCTCCACAGTAAGCTGAATAATAAAAAGTGTGAATGGAGTTTCTAGGTGAAAGTGACTTTTGACGTGCCTATAGAGCTGCCATTGAGCCCCATGTTAAATGTCTCAAATTTGAAAGCACTATATTTCTAAAACTATGAAACATTTCAAAGATTCCTTTTCAGGCAAACATGTCCACCGTAGGATGAACCTAAGTAGGCTAGAATGGGGTTGCTAGGTGTAAGTATGTAGGACTAGTAGCATTCCAAATTTTGTGCTATTGCCATAGAGAATGCATTGGGCGTTTAAGTTAAATAACTCATAAACTACAAAACATAAAAATAAAAAAAAGTTCCAGCATGTGTCTCCACAGTAAGCTGAATAATAAAAAGTGTGAATGGAGTTTCTAGGTGAAAGTGACTTTTGACGTGCCTATAGAGCTGCCATTGAGCCCCATGTTAAATGTCTCAAATTTGAAAGCACTATATTTCTAAAACTATGAAACATTTCAAAGATTCCTTTTCAGGCAAACATGTCCACCGTAGGATGAACCTAAGTAGGCTAGAATGGGGTTGCTAGGTGTAAGTATGTAGGACTAGTAGCATTCCAAATTTTGTGCTATTGCCATAGAGAATGCATTGGGCGTTTAAGTTAAATAACTCATAAACTACAAAACATAAAAATAAAAAAAAGTTCCAGCATGTGGCTCCACAGTAAGCTGAATAATAAAAAGTGTGAATGGAGTTTCTAGGTGAAAGTGACTTTTGACGTGCCTATAGAGCTGCCATTGAGCCCCATGTTAAATGTCTCAAATTTGAAAGCACTATATTTCTAAAACTATGAAACATTTCAAAGATTCCTTTTCAGGCAAACATGTCCACCGTAAGATGAACCTAAGTAGGCTAGAATGGGGTTGCTAGGTGTAAGTATGTAGGACTAGTAGCATTCCAAATTTTGTGCTATTGCCATAGAGAATGCATTGGGAGTTTAAGTTAAATAACTCATAAACTACAAAACATAAAAATAAAAAAAAGTTCCAGCATGTGTCTCCACAGTAAGCTGAATAATAAAAAGTGTGAATGGAGTTTCTAGGTGAAAGTGACTTTTGACATGCCTATAGAGCTGCCATTGAGCCCCATGTTAAATGTCTCAAATTTGAAAGCACTATATTTCTAAAACTATGAAACATTTCAAAGATTCCTTTTCAGGCAAACATGTCCACCGTAGGATGAACCTAAGTAGGCTAGAATGGGGTTGCTAGGTGTAAGTATGTAGGACTAGTAGCATTCCAAATTTTGTGCTATTGCCATAGAGAATGCATTGGGCGTTTAAGTTAAATAACTCATAAACTACAAAACATAAAAATAAAAAAAAGTTCCAGCATGTGTCTCCACAGTAAGCTGAATAATAAAAAGTGTGAATGGAGTTTCTAGGTGAAAGTGACTTTTGACGTGCCTATAGAGCTGCCATTGAGCCCCATGTTAAATGTCTCAAATTTGAAAGCACTATATTTCTAAAACTATGAAACATTTCAAAGATTCCTTTTCAGGCAAACATGTCCACCGTAAGATGAACCTAAGTAGGCTAGAATGGGGTTGCTAGGTGTAAGTATGTAGGACTAGTAGCATTCCAAATTTTGTGCTATTGCCATAGAGAATGCATTGGGAGTTTAAGTTAAATAACTCATAAACTACAAAACATAAAAATAAAAAAAAGTTCCAGCATGTGTCTCCACAGTAAGCTGAATAATAAAAAGTGTGAATGGAGTTTCTAGGTGAAAGTGACTTTTGACGTGCCTATAGAGCTGCCATTGAGCCCCATGTTAAATGTCTCAAATTTGAAAGCACTATATTTCTAAAACTATGAAACATTTCAAAGATTCCTTTTCAGGCAAACATGTCCACCGTAAGATGAACCTAAGTAGGCTAGAATGGGGTTGCTAGGTGTAAGTATGTAGGACTAGTAGCATGCCAAATTTTGTGCTATTGCCATAGAGAATGCATTGGGCGTTTAAGTAAAATAACTCATAAACTACAAAACATAAAAAAAAAGAAAAAGTTCCAGCATGTGTCTCCACAGTAAGCTGAATAATAAAAAGTGTGAATGGAGTTTCTAGGTGAAAGTGACTTTTGACGTGCCTATAGAGCTGCCATTGAGCCTCCTTTGTTATATGTCTCAAATTTGAAAGCACTATATTTCTAAAACTATGAAACATTTCAAAGATTCCTTTTCAGGCAAACATGTCCACCGTAAGATGAACCTAAGTAGGCTAGAATGGGGTTGCTAGGTGTAAGTATGTAGGACTAGAAGCATGCCAAATTTTGTGCTATTGCCATAGAGAATGCATTGGGCGTTTAAGTTAAATAACTCATAAACTACAAAACATAAAAAAAAAAAAAAGTTCCAGCATGTGTCTCCACAGTAAGCTGAATAATAAAAAGTGTGAATGGAGTTTCTAGGTGAAAGTGACTTTTGACGTGCCTATAGAGCTGCCATTGAGCCCCATGTTAAATGTCTCAAATTTGAAAGCACTATATTTCTAAAACTATGAAACATTTCAAAGATTCCTTTTCAGGCAAACATGTCCACCGTAAGATGAACCTAAGTAGGCTAGAATGGGGTTGCTAGGTGTAAGTATGTAGGACTAGTGGCATGTCAAATTTTGTGCTATTGCCATAGAGAATGCATTGGGCGTTTAAGTTAAATAACTCATAAACTTCAACACATAAAAATAAAAAAAAGTTCCAGCATGTGTCTCCACAGTAAGCTGAATAATAAAAAGTGTGAATGGAGTTTCTAGGTGAAAGTGACTTTTGACGTGCCTATAGAGCTGCCATTGAGCCCCATGTTAAATGTCTCAAATTTGAAAGCACTATATTTCTAAAACTATGAAACATTTCAAAGATTCCTTTTCAGGCAAACATGTCCACCGTAAGATGAACCTAAGTAGGCTAGAATGGGGTTGCTAGGTGTAAGTATGTAGGACTAGTAGCATGCCAAATTTTGTGCTATTGCCTTAGAGAATGCATTGGGCGTTTAAGTTAAATAACTCATAAACTACAAAACATAAAAATAAAAAAAAGTTCCAGCATGTGTCTCCACAGTAAGCTGAATAATAAAAAGTGTGAATGGAGTTTCTAGGTGAAAGTGACTTTTGACGTGCCTATAGAGCTGCCATTGAGCCCCATGTTAAATGTCTCAAATTTGAAAGCACTATATTTCTAAAACTATGAAACATTTCAAAGATTCCTTTTCAGGCAAACATGTCCACCGTAGGATGAACCTAAGTAGGCTAGAATGGGGTTGCTAGGTGTAAGTATGTAGGACTAGTAGCATTCCAAATTTTGTGCTATTGCCATAGAGAATGCATTGGGCGTTTAAGTTAAATAACTCATAAACTACAAAACATAAAAATAAAAAAAAGTTCCAGCATGTGTCTCCACAGTAAGCTGAATAATAAAAAGTGTGAATGGAGTTTCTAGGTGAAAGTGACTTTTGACGTGCCTATAGAGCTGCCATTGAGCCCCATGTTAAATATCTCAAATTTGAAAGCACTATATTTCTAAAACTATGAAACATTTTAAAGATTCCTTTTCAGGCAAACATGTCCACCGTAAGATGAACCTAAGTAGGCTAGAATGGGGTTGCTAGGTGTAAGTATGTAGGACTAGTAGCATGCCAAAGTTTGTGCTATTGCCATAGAGAATGCATTGTGTTGCGGAGGATGAGAGGAATGCTCTCATCCTCCGCAACACCCATTCTCATAACCCGCTATACACCGCGAGGATATGGGCTGTAGCCCATATCGTACGGCATACTATACTGTAGCACGCCGTTTTTCATCATTTTTGAGGATTTGGAAAAAATGAAAAAATGAAAAAAACGATGGGTTATAGCCCATTGTTTTTTTTAATTTTTGAAAAAAATAATATCCTCGTTTTTCATCATTTTGGACCATGGGCTATAGCCCATATCGTACGGCATACTATAGCACGCCGTTTTTCATCATTTTTGAGGATTTGAAAAAAATGAAAAAATGAAAAAAACGATGGGTTATAGCCCATCGTTTTTTGAATTTTTGATTTTTTTTTAATCCTCGTTTTTCATCATTTTGGACCATGGGCTATAGCCCATATCGTACGGCCTACTATAGCACGCCGTTTTTCATCATTTTTGAGGATTTGAAAAAATATATATATATTAGAAAACGATGGGTTATAGCCCATCGTTTTTTAATTTTAGATTTTTTTTTAATCCTCGCTTTTCATCATTTTGGACCATGGGCTATAGCCCATATCGTACGGCCTACTATAGCACGCCATTTTTCATCATTTTAGAGGATTTGAAAAAATATATATATATTAAAAAACGATGGGTTATAGCCCATCGTTTTTTAATTTTTGATTTTTTTTTTAATCCTCGTTTTTCATCATATTGGACCATGGGCTATAGCCCATATCGTACGGCATACTATAGCACGCCGTTTTTCATCATTTTTGAGGTTTAAAAAAAAAACGATGGGTTATAGCCCATCGTTAAAAAAAAAAAAAATTAACCTTGTTTTTCATCATTTTGGACCATATCGTACGGCATACTATAGCATGCCGTTTTTCATCATTTTTGCCATTGAGCCCCATTGTAAATTTGAAAGCACTATATTTCTAAAACTATGAAACATTTCAAAGATTCCTTTTCAGGCAAACATGTCCACCGTAAGATGAACCTAAGTAGGCTAGAATGGGGTTGCTAGGTGTAAGTATGTAGGACTAGTGGCATGTCAAATTTTGTGCTATTGCCATAGAGAATGCATTGGGCGTTTAAGTTAAATAACTCATAAACTACAAAACATAAAAATAAAAAAAAGTTCCAGCATGTGTCTCCACAGTAAGCTGAATAATAAAAAGTGTGAATGGAGTTTCTAGGTGAAAGTGACTTTTGACGTGCCTATAGAGCTGCCATTGAGCCCCATGTTAAATGTCTCAAATTTGAAAGCACTATATTTCTAAAACTATGAAACATTTCAAAGATTCCTTTTCAGGCAAACATGTCCACCGTAGGATGAACCTAAGTAGGCTAGAATGGGGTTGCTAGGTGTAAGTATGTAGGACTAGTAGCATTCCAAATTTTGTGCTATTGCCATAGAGAATGCATTGGGCGTTTAAGTTAAATAACTCATAAACTACAAAACATAAAAATAAAAAAAAGTTCCAGCATGTGTCTCCACAGTAAGCTGAATAATAAAAAGTGTGAACGGAGTTTGGTGAAAGTGACTTTTGACGTGCCTATAAAGCTGCCATTGAGCCCCATGTTAAATGTCTCAAATTTGAAAGCACTATATTTCTAAAACTATGAAACATTTCAAAGATTCCTTTTCAGGCAAACATGTCCACCGTAAGATGAACCTAAGTAGGCTAGAATGGGGTTGCTAGGTGTAAGTATGTAGGACTAGTAGCATTCCAAGTTTTGTGCTATTGCCATAGAGAATGCATTGGGCGTTTAAGTTAAATAACTCATAAACTACAAAACATAAAAATAAAAAAAAGTTCCAGCATGTGTCTCCACAGTAAGCTGAATAATAAAAAGTGTGAATGGAGTTTCTAGGTGAAAGTGACTTTTGACGTGCCTATAGAGCTGCCATTGAGCCCCATGTTAAATGTCTCAAATTTGAAAGCACTATATTTCTAAAACTATGAAACATTTCAAAGATTCCTTTTCAGGCAAACATGTCCACCATAGGATGAACCTAAGTAGGCTAGAATGGGGTTGCTAGGTGTAAGTATGTAGGACTAGTAGCATTCCAAATTTTGTGCTATTGCCATAGAGAATGCATTGGGCGTTTAAGTTAAATAACTCATAAACTACAAAACATAAAAATAAAAAAAAGTTCCAGCATGTGTCTCCACAGTAAGCTGAATAATAAAAAGTGTGAATGGAGTTTCTAGGTGAAAGTGACTTTTGACGCGCCTATAGAGCTGCCATTGAGCCCCATGTTAAATGTCTCAAATTTGAAAGCACTATATTTCTAAAACTATGAAACATTTCAAAGATTCCTTTTCAGGCAAACATGTCCACCGTAAGATGAACCTAAGTAGGCTAGAATGGGGTTGCTAGGTGTAAGTATGTAGGACTAGTAGCATTCCAAATTTTGTGCTATTGCCATAGAGAATGCATTGGGCGTTTAAGTTAAATAACTCATAAACTACAAAACATAAAAATAAAAAAAAGTTCCAGCATGTGTCTCCACAGTAAGCTGAATAATAAAAAGTGTGAATGGAGTTTCTAGGTGAAAGTGACTTTTGACGTGCCTATAGAGCTGCCATTGAGCCCCATGTTAAATGTCTCAAATTTGAAAGCACTATATTTCTAAAACTATGAAACATTTCAAAGATTCCTTTTCAGGCAAACATGTCCACCGTAGGATGAACCTAAGTAGGCTAGAATGGGGTTGCTAGGTGTAAGTATGTAGGACTAGTAGCATTCCAAGTTTTGTGCTATTGCCATAGAGAATGCATTGGGCGTTTAAGTTAAATAACTCATAAACTACAAAACATAAAAATAAAAAAAAGTTCCAGCATGTGTCTCCACAGTAAGCTGAATAATAAAAAGTGTGAATGGAGTTTCTAGGTGAAAGTGACTTTTGACGTGCCTATAGAGCTGCCATTGAGCCCCATGTTAAATGTCTCAAATTTGAAAGCACTATATTTCTAAAACTATGAAACATTTCAAAGATTCCTTTTCAGGCAAACATGTCCACCATAGGATGAACCTAAGTAGGCTAGAATGGGGTTGCTAGGTGTAAGTATGTAGGACTAGTAGCATTCCAAATTTTGTGCTATTGCCATAGAGAATGCATTGGGCGTTTAAGTTAAATAACTCATAAACTACAAAACATAAAAATAAAAAAAAGTTCCAGCATGTGTCTCCACAGTAAGCTGAATAATAAAAAGTGTGAATGGAGTTTCTAGATGAAAGTGACTTTTGACGCGCCTATAGAGCTGCCATTGAGCCCCATGTTAAATGTCTCAAATTTGAAAGCACTATATTTCTAAAACTATGAAACATTTCAAAGATTCCTTTTCAGGCAAACATGTCCACCGTAAGATGAACCTAAGTAGGCTAGAATGGGGTTGCTAGGTGTAAGTATGTAGGACTAGTAGCATTCCAAATTTTGTGCTATTGCCATAGAGAATGCATTGGGCGTTTAAGTTAAATAACTCATAAACTACAAAAAATAAAAATAAAAAAAAGTTCCAGCATGTGTCTCCACAGTAAGCTGAATAATAAAAAGTGTGAATGGAGTTTCTAGGTGAAAGTGACTTTTGACGTGCCTATAGAGCTGCCATTGAGCCCCATGTTAAATGTCTCAAATTTGAAAGCACTATATTTCTAAAACTATGAAACATTTCAAAGATTCCTTTTCAGGCAAACATGTCCACCGTAGGATGAACCTAAGTAGGCTAGAATGGGGTTGCTAGGTGTAAGTATGTAGGACTAGTAGCATTCCAAATTTTGTGCTATTGCCATAGAGAATGCATTGGGCGTTTAAGTTAAATAACTCATAAACTACAAAACATAAAAATAAAAAAAAGTTCCAGCATGTGTCTCCACAGTAAGCTGAATAATAAAAAGTGTGAATGGAGTTTCTAGGTGAAAGTGACTTTTGACGTGCCTATAGAGCTGCCATTGAGCCCCATGTTAAATGTCTCAAATTTGAAAGCACTATATTTCTAAAACTATGAAACATTTCAAAGATTCCTTTTCAGGCAAACATGTCCACCGTAGGATGAACCTAAGTAGGCTAGAATGGGGTTGCTAGGTGTAAGTATGTAGGACTAGTAGCATTCCAAATTTTGTGCTATTGCCATAGAGAATGCATTGGGCGTTTAAGTTAAATAACTCATAAACTACAAAACATAAAAATAAAAAAAAGTTCCAGCATGTGTCTCCACAGTAAGCTGAATAATAAAAAGTGTGAATGGAGTTTCTAGGTGAAAGTGACTTTTGACGTGCCTATAGAGCTGCCATTGAGCCCCATGTTAAATGTCTCAAATTTGAAAGCACTATATTTCTAAAACTATGAAACATTTCAAAGATTCCTTTTCAGGCAAACATGTCCACCGTAGGATGAACCTAAGTAGGCTAGAATGGGGTTGCTAGGTGTAAGTATGTAGGACTAGTAGCATTCCAAATTTTGTGCTATTGCCATAGAGAATGCATTGGGCGTTTAAGTTAAATAACTCATAAACTACAAAACATAAAAATAAAAAAAAGTTCCAGCATGTGGCTCCACAGTAAGCTGAATAATAAAAAGTGTGAATGGAGTTTCTAGGTGAAAGTGACTTTTGACGTGCCTATAGAGCTGCCATTGAGCCCCATGTTAAATGTCTCAAATTTGAAAGCACTATATTTCTAAAACTATGAAACATTTCAAAGATTCCTTTTCAGGCAAACATGTCCACCGTAAGATGAACCTAAGTAGGCTAGAATGGGGTTGCTAGGTGTAAGTATGTAGGACTAGTAGCATTCCAAATTTTGTGCTATTGCCATAGAGAATGCATTGGGAGTTTAAGTTAAATAACTCATAAACTACAAAACATAAAAATAAAAAAAAGTTCCAGCATGTGTCTCCACAGTAAGCTGAATAATAAAAAGTGTGAATGGAGTTTCTAGGTGAAAGTGACTTTTGACATGCCTATAGAGCTGCCATTGAGCCCCATGTTAAATGTCTCAAATTTGAAAGCACTATATTTCTAAAACTATGAAACATTTCAAAGATTCCTTTTCAGGCAAACATGTCCACCGTAGGATGAACCTAAGTAGGCTAGAATGGGGTTGCTAGGTGTAAGTATGTAGGACTAGTAGCATTCCAAATTTTGTGCTATTGCCATAGAGAATGCATTGGGCGTTTAAGTTAAATAACTCATAAACTACAAAACATAAAAATAAAAAAAAGTTCCAGCATGTGTCTCCACAGTAAGCTGAATAATAAAAAGTGTGAATGGAGTTTCTAGGTGAAAGTGACTTTTGACGTGCCTATAGAGCTGCCATTGAGCCCCATGTTAAATGTCTCAAATTTGAAAGCACTATATTTCTAAAACTATGAAACATTTCAAAGATTCCTTTTCAGGCAAACATGTCCACCGTAAGATGAACCTAAGTAGGCTAGAATGGGGTTGCTAGGTGTAAGTATGTAGGACTAGTAGCATTCCAAATTTTGTGCTATTGCCATAGAGAATGCATTGGGAGTTTAAGTTAAATAACTCATAAACTACAAAACATAAAAATAAAAAAAAGTTCCAGCATGTGTCTCCACAGTAAGCTGAATAATAAAAAGTGTGAATGGAGTTTCTAGGTGAAAGTGACTTTTGACGTGCCTATAGAGCTGCCATTGAGCCCCATGTTAAATGTCTCAAATTTGAAAGCACTATATTTCTAAAACTATGAAACATTTCAAAGATTCCTTTTCAGGCAAACATGTCCACCGTAAGATGAACCTAAGTAGGCTAGAATGGGGTTGCTAGGTGTAAGTATGTAGGACTAGTAGCATGCCAAATTTTGTGCTATTGCCATAGAGAATGCATTGGGCGTTTAAGTAAAATAACTCATAAACTACAAAACATAAAAAAAAAGAAAAAGTTCCAGCATGTGTCTCCACAGTAAGCTGAATAATAAAAAGTGTGAATGGAGTTTCTAGGTGAAAGTGACTTTTGACGTGCCTATAGAGCTGCCATTGAGCCTCCTTTGTTATATGTCTCAAATTTGAAAGCACTATATTTCTAAAACTATGAAACATTTCAAAGATTCCTTTTCAGGCAAACATGTCCACCGTAAGATGAACCTAAGTAGGCTAGAATGGGGTTGCTAGGTGTAAGTATGTAGGACTAGAAGCATGCCAAATTTTGTGCTATTGCCATAGAGAATGCATTGGGCGTTTAAGTTAAATAACTCATAAACTACAAAACATAAAAAAAAAAAAAAGTTCCAGCATGTGTCTCCACAGTAAGCTGAATAATAAAAAGTGTGAATGGAGTTTCTAGGTGAAAGTGACTTTTGACGTGCCTATAGAGCTGCCATTGAGCCCCATGTTAAATGTCTCAAATTTGAAAGCACTATATTTCTAAAACTATGAAACATTTCAAAGATTCCTTTTCAGGCAAACATGTCCACCGTAAGATGAACCTAAGTAGGCTAGAATGGGGTTGCTAGGTGTAAGTATGTAGGACTAGTGGCATGTCAAATTTTGTGCTATTGCCATAGAGAATGCATTGGGCGTTTAAGTTAAATAACTCATAAACTTCAACACATAAAAATAAAAAAAAGTTCCAGCATGTGTCTCCACAGTAAGCTGAATAATAAAAAGTGTGAATGGAGTTTCTAGGTGAAAGTGACTTTTGACGTGCCTATAGAGCTGCCATTGAGCCCCATGTTAAATGTCTCAAATTTGAAAGCACTATATTTCTAAAACTATGAAACATTTCAAAGATTCCTTTTCAGGCAAACATGTCCACCGTAAGATGAACCTAAGTAGGCTAGAATGGGGTTGCTAGGTGTAAGTATGTAGGACTAGTAGCATGCCAAATTTTGTGCTATTGCCTTAGAGAATGCATTGGGCGTTTAAGTTAAATAACTCATAAACTACAAAACATAAAAATAAAAAAAAGTTCCAGCATGTGTCTCCACAGTAAGCTGAATAATAAAAAGTGTGAATGGAGTTTCTAGGTGAAAGTGACTTTTGACGTGCCTATAGAGCTGCCATTGAGCCCCATGTTAAATGTCTCAAATTTGAAAGCACTATATTTCTAAAACTATGAAACATTTCAAAGATTCCTTTTCAGGCAAACATGTCCACCGTAGGATGAACCTAAGTAGGCTAGAATGGGGTTGCTAGGTGTAAGTATGTAGGACTAGTAGCATTCCAAATTTTGTGCTATTGCCATAGAGAATGCATTGGGCGTTTAAGTTAAATAACTCATAAACTACAAAACATAAAAATAAAAAAAAGTTCCAGCATGTGTCTCCACAGTAAGCTGAATAATAAAAAGTGTGAATGGAGTTTCTAGGTGAAAGTGACTTTTGACGTGCCTATAGAGCTGCCATTGAGCCCCATGTTAAATATCTCAAATTTGAAAGCACTATATTTCTAAAACTATGAAACATTTTAAAGATTCCTTTTCAGGCAAACATGTCCACCGTAAGATGAACCTAAGTAGGCTAGAATGGGGTTGCTAGGTGTAAGTATGTAGGACTAGTAGCATGCCAAAGTTTGTGCTATTGCCATAGAGAATGCATTGTGTTGCGGAGGATGAGAGGAATGCTCTCATCCTCCGCAACACCCATTCTCATAACCCGCTATACACCGCGAGGATATGGGCTGTAGCCCATATCGTACGGCATACTATACTGTAGCACGCCGTTTTTCATCATTTTTGAGGATTTGGAAAAAATGAAAAAATGAAAAAAACGATGGGTTATAGCCCATTGTTTTTTTTAATTTTTGAAAAAAATAATATCCTCGTTTTTCATCATTTTGGACCATGGGCTATAGCCCATATCGTACGGCATACTATAGCACGCCGTTTTTCATCATTTTTGAGGATTTGAAAAAAATGAAAAAATGAAAAAAACGATGGGTTATAGCCCATCGTTTTTTGAATTTTTGATTTTTTTTTAATCCTCGTTTTTCATCATTTTGGACCATGGGCTATAGCCCATATCGTACGGCCTACTATAGCACGCCGTTTTTCATCATTTTTGAGGATTTGAAAAAATATATATATATTAGAAAACGATGGGTTATAGCCCATCGTTTTTTAATTTTAGATTTTTTTTTAATCCTCGCTTTTCATCATTTTGGACCATGGGCTATAGCCCATATCGTACGGCCTACTATAGCACGCCATTTTTCATCATTTTAGAGGATTTGAAAAAATATATATATATTAAAAAACGATGGGTTATAGCCCATCGTTTTTTAATTTTTGATTTTTTTTTTAATCCTCGTTTTTCATCATATTGGACCATGGGCTATAGCCCATATCGTACGGCATACTATAGCACGCCGTTTTTCATCATTTTTGAGGTTTAAAAAAAAAACGATGGGTTATAGCCCATCGTTAAAAAAAAAAAAAATTAACCTTGTTTTTCATCATTTTGGACCATATCGTACGGCATACTATAGCATGCCGTTTTTCATCATTTTTGCCATTGAGCCCCATTGTAAATTTGAAAGCACTATATTTCTAAAACTATGAAACATTTCAAAGATTCCTTTTCAGGCAAACATGTCCACCGTAAGATGAACCTAAGTAGGCTAGAATGGGGTTGCTAGGTGTAAGTATGTAGGACTAGTAGCATGCCAAATTTTGTGCTATTGCCATAGAGAATGCATTGGGCGTTTAAGTTAAATAACTCATAAACTACAAAACATAAAAATAAAAAAAAGTTCCAGCATGTGTCTCCACAGTAAGCTGAATAATAAAAAGTGTGAATGGAGTTTCTAGGTGAAAGTGACTTTTGACGTGCCTATAGAGCTGCCATTGAGCCCCATGTTAAATGTCTCAAATTTGAAAGCACTATATTTCTAAAACTATGAAACATTTCAAAGATTCCTTTTCAGGCAAACATGTCCACCGTAAGATGAACCTAAGTAGGCTAGAATGGGGTTGCTAGGTGTAAGTATGTAGGACTAGTGGCATGTCAAATTTTGTGCTATTGCCATAGAGAATGCATTGGGCGTTTAAGTTAAATAACTCATAAACTACAAAACATAAAAATAAAAAAAAGTTCCAGCATGTGTCTCCACAGTAAGCTGAATAATAAAAAGTGTGAATGGAGTTTCTAGGTGAAAGTGACTTTTGACGTGCCTATAGAGCTGCCATTGAGCCCCATGTTAAATGTCTCAAATTTGAAAGCACTATATTTCTAAAACTATGAAACATTTCAAAGATTCCTTTTCAGGCAAACATGTCCACCGTAAGATGAACCTAAGTAGGCTAGAATGGGGTTGCTAGGTGTAAGTATGTAGGACTAGTGGCATGTCAAATGTTGTGCTATTGCCATAGAGAATGCATTGGGCATTTAAGTTAAATAACTCATAAACTACAAAACATAAAAATAAAAATAAGTTCCAGCATGTGTCTCCACAGTAAGCTGAATAATAAAAAGTGTGAATGGAGTTTCTAGGTGAAAGTGACTTTTGACGTGCCTATAGAGCTGCCATTGAGCCCCATGTTAAATGTCTCAAATTTGAAAGCACTATATTTCTAAAACTATGAAACATTTCAAAGATTCCTTTTCAGGCAAACATGTCCACCGTAAGATGAACCTAAGTAGGCTAGAATGGGGTTGCTAGGTGTAAGTATGTAGGACTAGTGGCATGTCAAATTTTGTGCTATTTCCATAGAGAATGCATTGGGCGTTAAAGTTAAATAACTCATAAACTACAAAACATAAAAATAAAAAAAGTTCCAGCATGTGTCTCCACAGTAAGCTGAATAATAAAAAGTGTGAATGGAGTTTCTAGGTGAAAGTGACTTTTGACGTGCCTATAGAGCTGCCATTGAGCCCCATGTTAACAGTTTGACTGTTTTTTACGATTAACCCGCATTTTAATCAACCCCCCTTCACTGCCGAGATTGTTGTATTACCTTTAGAGCATACGCTGAATTATTTGGGCTTTTAATCCGCGAAAATCCATCAAAAAAAGCTCCCGTGGTTTGTTATGATCTGTGTGTAGCATCCACCATCTTGGTGCACGCGGAAGACGCACACAAGATTGGTTTCAATGAGGCGTTGCAACCAATGCATTTCCATTGGCCTCAATTTCCCAGAAGCCCTAGCAGCCCACAGCATGTGACGATTTCCGGTTTCGTCATCAAAGCGAAGCCATCCAGTCTCATACTCCGCGACGAAGACGGATTTTCTTTTGATTCATTACATTACGGCGGATTAAACACATAAAACAAAAGGCGGGTATGTCCGATACGGCAGCGACATTAACCTGGAGTAATCCATTCGCGGCACGGAAACTGTTAAATGTCTCAAATTTGAAAGCACTATATTTCTAAAACTATGAAACATTTCAAAGATTCCTTTTCAGGCAAACATGTCCACCGTAAGATGAACCTAAGTAGGCTAGAATGGGGTTGCTAGGTGTAAGTATGTAGGACTAGTGGCATGTCAAATGTTGTGCTATTGCCATAGAGAATGCATTGGGCATTTAAGTTAAATAACTCATAAACTACAAAACATAAAAATAAAAAAAAGTTCCAGCATGTGTCTCCACAGTAAGCTGAATAATAAAAAGTGTGAATGGAGTTTCTAGGTGAAAGTGACTTTTGACGTGCCTATAGAGCTGCCATTGAGCCCCATGTTAAATGTCTCAAATTTGAAAGCACTATATTTCTAAAACTATGAAACATTTCAAAGATTCCTTTTCAGGCAAACATGTCCACCGTAAGATGAACCTAAGTAGGCTAGAATGGGGTTGCTAGGTGTAAGTATGTAGGACTAGTGGCATGTCAAATTTTGTGCTATTTCCATAGAGAATGCATTGGGCGTTTAAGTTAAATAACTCATAAACTACAAAACATAAAAATAAAAAAAAGTTCCAGCATGTGTCTCCACAGTAAGCTGAATAATAAAAAGTGTGAATGGAGTTTCTAGGTGAAAGTGACTTTTAACGTGCCTATAGAGCTGCCATTGAGCCCCATGTTAAATGTCTCAAATTTGAAAGCACTATATTTCTAAAACTATGAAACATTTCAAAGATTCCTTATCAGGCAAACATGTCCACCGTAAGATGAACCTAAGTAGGCTAGAATGGGGTTGCTAGGTGTAAGTATGTAGGACTAGTGGCATGTCAAATTTTGTGCTATTGCCATAGAGAATGCATTGGGCGTTTAAGTTAAATAACTCATAAACTACAAAACATAAAAATAAAAAAAAGTTCCAGCATGTGTCTCCACAGTAAGCTGAAAAATAAAAAGTGTGAATGGAGTTTCTAGGTGAAAGTGACTTTTGACGTGCCTATAGAGCTGCCATTGAGCCCCATGATAAATGTCTCAAATTTGAAAGCACTATATTTCTAAAACTATGAAACATTTCAAAGATTCCTTTTCAGGCAAACATGTCCACCGTAAGATGAACCTAAGTAGGCTAGAATGGGGTTGCTAGGTGTAAGTATGTAGGACTAGTGGCATGTCAAATTTTGTGCTATTGCCATAGAGAATACATTGGGCGTTTAAGTTAAATAACTCATAAACTACAAAACATAAAAATAAAAAAAAGTTCCAGCATGTGTCTCCACAGTAAGCTGAAAAATAAAAAGTGTGAATGGAGTTTCTAGGTGAAAGTGACTTTTGACGTGCCTATAGAGCTGCCATTGAGCCCCATGATAAATGTCTCAAATTTGAAAGCACTATATTTCTAAAACTATGAAACATTTCAAAGATTCCTTTTCAGGCAAACATGTCCACCGTAAGATGAACCTAAGTAGGCTAGAATGGGGTTGCTAGGTGTAAGTATGTAGGACTAGTGGCATGTCAAATTTTGTGCTATTGCCATAGAGAATGCATTGGGCGTTTAAGTTAAATAACTCATAAACTACAAAACATAAAAATAAAAAAAAGTTCCAGCATGTGTCTCCACAGTAAGCTGAAAAATAAAAAGTGTGAATGGAGTTTCTAGGTGAAAGTGACTTTTGACGTGCCTATAGAGCTGCCATTGAGCCCCATGATAAATGTCTCAAATTTGAAAGCACTATATTTCTAAAACTATGAAACATTTCAAAGATTCCTTTTCAGGCAAACATGTCCACCGTAAGATGAACCTAAGTAGGCTAGAATGGGGTTGCTAGGTGTAAGTATGTAGGACTAGTGGCATGTCAAATTTTGTGCTATTGCCATAGAGAATACATTGGGCGTTTAAGTTAAATAACTCATAAACTACAAAACATAAAAATAAAAAAAAGTTCCAGCATGTGTCTCCACAGTAAGCTGAAAAATAAAAAGTGTGAATGGAGTTTCTAGGTGAAAGTGACTTTTGACGTGCCTATAGAGCTGCCATTGAGCCCCATGATAAATGTCTCAAATTTGAAAGCACTATATTTCTAAAACTATGAAACATTTCAAAGATTCCTTTTCAGGCAAACATGTCCACCGTAAGATGAACCTAAGTAGGCTAGAATGGGGTTGCTAGGTGTAAGTATGTAGGACTAGTGGCATGTCAAATTTTGTGCTATTGCCATAGAGAATGCATTGGGCGTTTAAGTTAAATAACTCATAAACTACAAAACATAAAAATAAAAAAAAGTTCCAGCATGTGTCTCCACAGTAAGCTGAATAATAAAAAGTGTGAATGGAGTTTCTAGGTGAAAGTGACTTTTGACGTGCCTATAGAGCTGCCATTGAGCCCCATGTTAAATGTCTCAAATTTGAAAGCACTATATTTCTAAAACTATGAAACATTTCAAAGATTCCTTTTCAGGCAAACATGTCCACCGTAGGATGAACCTAAGTAGGCTAGAATGGGGTTGCTAGGTGTAAGTATGTAGGACTAGTAGCATTCCAAATTTTGTGCTATTGCCATAGAGAATGCATTGGGCGTTTAAGTTAAATAACTCATAAACTACAAAACATAAAAATAAAAATAAGTTCCAGCATGTGTCTCCACAGTAAGCTGAATAATAAAAAGTGTGAATGGAGTTTCTAGGTGAAAGTGACTTTTGACGTGCCTATAGAGCTGCCATTGAGCCCCATGTTAAATGTCTCAAATTTGAAAGCACTATATTTCTAAAACTATGAAACATTTCAAAGATTCCTTTTCAGGCAAACATGTCCACCGTAAGATGAACCTAAGTAGGCTAGAATGGGGTTGCTAGGTGTAAGTATGTAGGACTAGTAGCATGCCAAATTTTGTGCTATTGCCATAGAGAATGCATTGGGCGTTTAAGTTAAATAACTCATAAACTACAAAACATAAAAATAAAAAAAAGTTCCAGCATGTGTCTCCACAGTAAGCTGAATAATAAAAAGTGTGAACGGAGTTTGGTGAAAGTGACTTTTGACGTGCCTATAAAGCTGCCATTGAGCCCCATGTTAAATGTCTCAAATTTGAAAGCACTATATTTCTAAAACTATGAAACATTTCAAAGATTCCTTTTCAGGCAAACATGTCCACCGTAAGATGAACCTAAGTAGGCTAGAATGGGGTTGCTAGGTGTAAGTATGTAGGACTAGTAGCATTCCAAGTTTTGTGCTATTGCCATAGAGAATGCATTGGGCGTTTAAGTTAAATAACTCATAAACTACAAAACATAAAAATAAAAAAAAGTTCCAGCATGTGTCTCCACAGTAAGCTGAATAATAAAAAGTGTGAATGGAGTTTCTAGGTGAAAGTGACTTTTGACGTGCCTATAGAGCTGCCATTGAGCCCCATGTTAAAGGTATTATGACATGATTTATAACATAATTTTAACAACATTAAAAGTCTTGGCCATGGTCCTTCAAACGTGTCTAAAAAGTTTGAACACTCAACTCCACTCCAGTATTTCTTGACACGAGTTTTTGTGCATGTGTAAAGTTCATCCTGAGAAGCCATGGAAAAACACATTATTTTAGCCTGTAGATGTCGGTAATTCCCCCTTTCCTGTCAACCCAAGATGCGCTTCTTTGACAACGTGGTAGGAACGTCGTCAAAAATAAAAGAGTCATCTAGGCCAGTTGGTATCCAGTGTAAGGACTTGTGTTGATTGACACAGCCAACAACAGAGCAGATTGATTTTTCTCTATAAGCCATTATTAGTAAGTATTACAAAGAAACAAAGTCGCGGTCGACAATGAGGAAGCAGAGAAGAGAGGGTAGGCACTAGGCAGGGAGCAGAGGGGAGGGGGCGGAGTTTTAGCGGAGATCTACGTATATCTCTGCCGTCCAACCAGATGAGACATTTTTGCATAATTATTCACAAGAGTCCAGACAGCAGAGAATACACTGAATGTTCAAACTTCGGTTTTTTTTGGTGAAATTGATGTCAAGAAAAGCCAAAAAAGCCAAAAAATCTACAAAAATGTGTTTTAAATGTCACAATCCCTTTAAATGTCTCAAATTTGAAAGCACTATATTTCTAAAACTATGAAACATTTCAAAGATTCCTTTTCAGGCAAACATGTCCACCATAGGATGAACCTAAGTAGGCTAGAATGGGGTTGCTAGGTGTAAGTATGTAGGACTAGTAGCATTCCAAATTTTGTGCTATTGCCATAGAGAATGCATTGGGCGTTTAAGTTAAATAACTCATAAACTACAAAACATAAAAATAAAAAAAAGTTCCAGCATGTGTCTCCACAGTAAGCTGAATAATAAAAAGTGTGAATGGAGTTTCTAGGTGAAAGTGACTTTTGATGCGCCTATAGAGCTGCCATTGAGCCCCATGTTAAATGTCTCAAATTTGAAAGCACTATATTTCTAAAACTATGAAACATTTCAAAGATTCCTTTTCAGGCAAACATGTCCACCGTAAGATGAACCTAAGTAGGCTAGAATGGGGTTGCTAGGTGTAAGTATGTAGGACTAGTAGCATTCCAAATTTTGTGCTATTGCCATAGAGAATGCATTGGGCGTTTAAGTTAAATAACTCATAAACTACAAAACATAAAAATAAAAAAAAGTTCCAGCATGTGTCTCCACAGTAAGCTGAATAATAAAAAGTGTGAATGGAGTTTCTAGGTGAAAGTGACTTTTGACGTGCCTATAGAGCTGCCATTGAGCCCCATGTTAAATGTCTCAAATTTGAAAGCACTATATTTCTAAAACTATGAAACATTTCAAAGATTCCTTTTCAGGCAAACATGTCCACCGTAGGATGAACCTAAGTAGGCTAGAATGGGGTTGCTAGGTGTAAGTATGTAGGACTAGTAGCATTCCAAATTTTGTGCTATTGCCATAGAGAATGCATTGGGCGTTTAAGTTAAATAACTCATAAACTACAAAACATAAAAATAAAAAAAAGTTCCAGCATGTGTCTCCACAGTAAGCTGAATAATAAAAAGTGTGAATGGAGTTTCTAGGTGAAAGTGACTTTTGACGTGCCTATAGAGCTGCCATTGAGCCCCATGTTAAATGTCTCAAATTTGAAAGCACTATATTTCTAAAACTATGAAACATTTCAAAGATTCCTTTTCAGGCAAACATGTCCACCGTAGGATGAACCTAAGTAGGCTAGAATGGGGTTGCTAGGTGTAAGTATGTAGGACTAGTAGCATTCCAAATTTTGTGCTATTGCCATAGAGAATGCATTGGGCGTTTAAGTTAAATAACTCATAAACTACAAAACATAAAAAAAAAAAAAAGTTCCAGCATGTGTCTCCACAGTAAGCTGAATAATAAAAAGTGTGAATGGAGTTTCTAGGTGAAAGTGACTTTTGACGTGCCTATAGAGCTGCCATTGAGCCCCATGTTAAATGTCTCAAATTTGAAAGCACTATATTTCTAAAACTATGAAACATTTCAAAGATTCCTTTTCAGGCAAACATGTCCACCGTAGGATGAACCTAAGTAGGCTAGAATGGGGTTGCTAGGTGTAAGTATGTAGGACTAGTAGCATTCCAATTTTTGTGCTATTGCCATAGAGAATGCATTGGGCGTTTAAGTTAAATAACTCATAAACTACAAAACATAAAAATAAAAAAAAGTTCCAGCATGTGGCTCCACAGTAAGCTGAATAATAAAAAGTGTGAATGGAGTTTCTAGGTGAAAGTGACTTTTGACGTGCCTATAGAGCTGCCATTGAGCCCCATGTTAAATGTCTCAAATTTGAAAGCACTATATTTCTAAAACTATGAAACATTTCAAAGATTCCTTTTCAGGCAAACATGTCCACCGTAAGATGAACCTAAGTAGGCTAGAATGGGGTTGCTAGGTGTAAGTATGTAGGACTAGTAGCATTCCAAATTTTGTGCTATTGCCATAGAGAATGCATTGGGAGTTTAAGTTAAATAACTCATAAACTACAAAACATAAAAATAAAAAAAAGTTCCAGCATGTGTCTCCACAGTAAGCTGAATAATAAAAAGTGTGAATGGAGTTTCTAGGTGAAAGTGACTTTTGACGTGCCTATAGAGCTGCCATTGAGCCCCATGTTAAATGTCTCAAATTTGAAAGCACTATATTTCTAAAACTATGAAACATTTCAAAGATTCCTTTTCAGGCAAACATGTCCACCGTAGGATGAACCTAAGTAGGCTAGAATGGGGTTGCTAGGTGTAAGTATGTAGGACTAGTAGCATTCCAAATTTTGTGCTATTGCCATAGAGAATGCATTGGGCGTTTAAGTTAAATAACTCATAAACTACAAAACATAAAAATAAAAAAAAGTTCCAGCATGTGTCTCCACAGTAAGCTGAATAATAAAAAGTGTGAATGGAGTTTCTAGGTGAAAGTGACTTTTGACGTGCCTATAGAGCTGCCATTGAGCCCCATGTTAAATGTCTCAAATTTGAAAGCACTATATTTCTAAAACTATGAAACATTTCAAAGATTCCTTTTCAGGCAAACATGTCCACCGTAAGATGAACCTAAGTAGGCTAGAATGGGGTTGCTAGGTGTAAGTATGTAGGACTAGTAGCATTCCAAATTTTGTGCTATTGCCATAGAGAATGCATTGGGAGTTTAAGTTAAATAACTCATAAACTACAAAACATAAAAATAAAAAAAAGTTCCAGCATGTGTCTCCACAGTAAGCTGAATAATAAAAAGTGTGAATGGAGTTTCTAGGTGAAAGTGACTTTTGACGTGCCTATAGAGCTGCCATTGAGCCCCATGTTAAATGTCTCAAATTTGAAAGCACTATATTTCTAAAACTATGAAACATTTCAAAGATTCCTTTTCAGGCAAACATGTCCACCGTAAGATGAACCTAAGTAGGCTAGAATGGGGTTGCTAGGTGTAAGTATGTAGGACTAGTAGCATGGCAAATTTTGTGCTATTGCCATAGAGAATGCATTGGGCGTTTAAGTTAAATAACTCATAAACTACAAAACATAAAAAAAAAAAAAAAGTTCCAGCATGTGTCTCCACAGTAAGCTGAATAATAAAAAGTGTGAATGGAGTTTCTAGGTGAAAGTGACTTTTGACGTGCCTATAGAGCTGCCATTGAGCCCCATGTTAAATGTCTCAAATTTGAAAGCACTATATTTCTAAAACTATGAAACATTTCAAAGATTCCTTTTCAGGCAAACATGTCCACCGTAAGATGAACCTAAGTAGGCTAGAATGGGGTTGCTAGGTGTAAGTATGTAGGACTAGTAGCATTCCAAATTTTGTGCTATTGCCATAGAGAATGCATTGGGAGTTTAAGTTAAATAACTCATAAACTACAAAACATAAAAATAAAAAAAAGTTCCAGCATGTGTCTCCACAGTAAGCTGAATAATAAAAAGTGTGAATGGAGTTTCTAGGTGAAAGTGACTTTTGACGTGCCTATAGAGCTGCCATTGAGCCCCATGTTAAATGTCTCAAATTTGAAAGCACTATATTTCTAAAACTATGAAACATTTCAAAGATTCCTTTTCAGGCAAACATGTCCACCGTAGGATGAACCTAAGTAGGCTAGAATGGGGTTGCTAGGTGTAAGTATGTAGGACTAGTAGCATTCCAAATTTTGTGCTATTGCCATAGAGAATGCATTGGGCGTTTAAGTTAAATAACTCATAAACTACAAAACATAAAAATAAAAAAAAGTTCCAGCATGTGTCTCCACAGTAAGCTGAATAATAAAAAGTGTGAATGGAGTTTCTAGGTGAAAGTGACTTTTGACGTGCCTATAGAGCTGCCATTGAGCCCCATGTTAAATGTCTCAAATTTGAAAGCACTATATTTCTAAAACTATGAAACATTTCAAAGATTCCTTTTCAGGCAAACATGTCCACCGTAAGATGAACCTAAGTAGGCTAGAATGGGGTTGCTAGGTGTAAGTATGTAGGACTAGTAGCATTCCAAATTTTGTGCTATTGCCATAGAGAATGCATTGGGAGTTTAAGTTAAATAACTCATAAACTACAAAACATAAAAATAAAAAAAAGTTCCAGCATGTGTCTCCACAGTAAGCTGAATAATAAAAAGTGTGAATGGAGTTTCTAGGTGAAAGTGACTTTTGACGTGCCTATAGAGCTGCCATTGAGCCCCATGTTAAATGTCTCAAATTTGAAAGCACTATATTTCTAAAACTATGAAACATTTCAAAGATTCCTTTTCAGGCAAACATGTCCACCGTAAGATGAACCTAAGTAGGCTAGAATGGGGTTGCTAGGTGTAAGTATGTAGGACTAGTAGCATGGCAAATTTTGTGCTATTGCCATAGAGAATGCATTGGGCGTTTAAGTTAAATAACTCATAAACTACAAAACATAAAAAAAAAAAAAAAGTTCCAGCATGTGTCTCCACAGTAAGCTGAATAATAAAAAGTGTGAATGGAGTTTCTAGGTGAAAGTGACTTTTGACGTGCCTATAGAGCTGCCATTGAGCCCCATGTTAAATGTCTCAAATTTGAAAGCACTATATTTCTAAAACTATGAAACATTTCAAAGATTCCTTTTCAGGCAAACATGTCCACCGTAAGATGAACCTAAGTAGGCTAGAATGGGGTTGCTAGGTGTAAGTATGTAGGACTAGAAGCATGCCAAATTTTGTGCTATTGCCATAGAGAATGCATTGGGCGTTTAAGTTAAATAACTCATAAACTACAAAACATAAAATAAAAAAAAAGTTCCAGCATGTGTCTCCACAGTAAGCTGAATAATAAAAAGTGTGAATGGAGTTTCTAGGTGAAAGTGACTTTTGACGTGCCTATAGAGCTGCCATTGAGCCCCATGTTAAATGTCTCAAATTTGAAAGCACTATATTTCTAAAACTATGAAACATTTCAAAGATTCCTTTTCAGGCAAACATGTCCACCGTAAGATGAACCTAAGTAGGCTAGAATGGGGTTGCTAGGTGTAAGTATGTAGGACTAGTGGCATGTCAAATTTTGTGCTATTGCCATAGAGAATGCATTGGGCGTTTAAGTTAAATAACTCATAAACTTCAACACATAAAAATAAAAAAAAGTTCCAGCATGTGTCTCCACAGTAAGCTGAATAATAAAAAGTGTGAATGGAGTTTCTAGGTGAAAGTGACTTTTGACGTGCCTATAGAGCTGCCATTGAGCCCCATGTTAAATGTCTCAAATTTGAAAGCACTATATTTCTAAAACTATGAAACATTTCAAAGATTCCTTTTCAGGCAAACATGTCCACCGTAAGATGAACCTAAGTAGGCTAGAATGGGGTTGCTAGGTGTAAGTATGTAGGACTAGTAGCATGCCAAATTTTGTGCTATTGCCTTAGAGAATGCATTGGGCGTTTAAGTTAAATAACTCATAAACTACAAAACATAAAAATAAAAAAAAGTTCCAGCATGTGTCTCCACAGTAAGCTGAATAATAAAAAGTGTGAATGGAGTTTCTAGGTGAAAGTGACTTTTGACGTGCCTATAGAGCTGCCATTGAGCCCCATGTTAAATGTCTCAAATTTGAAAGCACTATATTTCTAAAACTATGAAACATTTCAAAGATTCCTTTTCAGGCAAACATGTCCACCGTAAGATGAACCTAAGTAGGCTAGAATGGGGTTGCTAGGTGTAAGTATGTAGGACTAGTAGCATTCCAAATTTTGTGCTATTGCCATAGAGAATGCATTGGGAGTTTAAGTTAAATAACTCATAAACTACAAAACATAAAAATAAAAAAAAGTTCCAGCATGTGTCTCCACAGTAAGCTGAATAATAAAAAGTGTGAATGGAGTTTCTAGGTGAAAGTGACTTTTGACGTGCCTATAGAGCTGCCATTGAGCCCCATGTTAAATGTCTCAAATTTGAAAGCACTATATTTCTAAAACTATGAAACATTTCAAAGATTCCTTTTCAGGCAAACATGTCCACCGTAAGATGAACCTAAGTAGGCTAGAATGGGGTTGCTAGGTGTAAGTATGTAGGACTAGTAGCATGGCAAATTTTGTGCTATTGCCATAGAGAATGCATTGGGCGTTTAAGTTAAATAACTCATAAACTACAAAACATAAAAAAAAAAAAAAAGTTCCAGCATGTGTCTCCACAGTAAGCTGAATAATAAAAAGTGTGAATGGAGTTTCTAGGTGAAAGTGACTTTTGACGTGCCTATAGAGCTGCCATTGAGCCCCATGTTAAATGTCTCAAATTTGAAAGCACTATATTTCTAAAACTATGAAACATTTCAAAGATTCCTTTTCAGGCAAACATGTCCACCGTAAGATGAACCTAAGTAGGCTAGAATGGGGTTGCTAGGTGTAAGTATGTAGGACTAGAAGCATGCCAAATTTTGTGCTATTGCCATAGAGAATGCATTGGGCGTTTAAGTTAAATAACTCATAAACTACAAAACATAAAATAAAAAAAAAGTTCCAGCATGTGTCTCCACAGTAAGCTGAATAATAAAAAGTGTGAATGGAGTTTCTAGGTGAAAGTGACTTTTGACGTGCCTATAGAGCTGCCATTGAGCCCCATGTTAAATGTCTCAAATTTGAAAGCACTATATTTCTAAAACTATGAAACATTTCAAAGATTCCTTTTCAGGCAAACATGTCCACCGTAAGATGAACCTAAGTAGGCTAGAATGGGGTTGCTAGGTGTAAGTATGTAGGACTAGTGGCATGTCAAATTTTGTGCTATTGCCATAGAGAATGCATTGGGCGTTTAAGTTAAATAACTCATAAACTTCAACACATAAAAATAAAAAAAAGTTCCAGCATGTGTCTCCACAGTAAGCTGAATAATAAAAAGTGTGAATGGAGTTTCTAGGTGAAAGTGACTTTTGACGTGCCTATAGAGCTGCCATTGAGCCCCATGTTAAATGTCTCAAATTTGAAAGCACTATATTTCTAAAACTATGAAACATTTCAAAGATTCCTTTTCAGGCAAACATGTCCACCGTAAGATGAACCTAAGTAGGCTAGAATGGGGTTGCTAGGTGTAAGTATGTAGGACTAGTAGCATGCCAAATTTTGTGCTATTGCCTTAGAGAATGCATTGGGCGTTTAAGTTAAATAACTCATAAACTACAAAACATAAAAATAAAAAAAAGTTCCAGCATGTGTCTCCACAGTAAGCTGAATAATAAAAAGTGTGAATGGAGTTTCTAGGTGAAAGTGACTTTTGACGTGCCTATAGAGCTGCCATTGAGCCCCATGTTAAATGTCTCAAATTTGAAAGCACTATATTTCTAAAACTATGAAACATTTCAAAGATTCCTTTTCAGGCAAACATGTCCACCGTAAGATGAACCTAAGTAGGCTAGAATGGGGTTGCTAGGTGTAAGTATGTAGGACTAGTAGCATTCCAAATTTTGTGCTATTGCCATAGAGAATGCATTGGGAGTTTAAGTTAAATAACTCATAAACTACAAAACATAAAAATAAAAAAAAGTTCCAGCATGTGTCTCCACAGTAAGCTGAATAATAAAAAGTGTGAATGGAGTTTCTAGGTGAAAGTGACTTTTGACGTGCCTATAGAGCTGCCATTGAGCCCCATGTTAAATGTCTCAAATTTGAAAGCACTATATTTCTAAAACTATGAAACATTTCAAAGATTCCTTTTCAGGCAAACATGTCCACCGTAAGATGAACCTAAGTAGGCTAGAATGGGGTTGCTAGGTGTAAGTATGTAGGACTAGTAGCATGGCAAATTTTGTGCTATTGCCATAGAGAATGCATTGGGCGTTTAAGTTAAATAACTCATAAACTACAAAACATAAAAAAAAAAAAAAAGTTCCAGCATGTGTCTCCACAGTAAGCTGAATAATAAAAAGTGTGAATGGAGTTTCTAGGTGAAAGTGACTTTTGACGTGCCTATAGAGCTGCCATTGAGCCCCATGTTAAATGTCTCAAATTTGAAAGCACTATATTTCTAAAACTATGAAACATTTCAAAGATTCCTTTTCAGGCAAACATGTCCACCGTAAGATGAACCTAAGTAGGCTAGAATGGGGTTGCTAGGTGTAAGTATGTAGGACTAGAAGCATGCCAAATTTTGTGCTATTGCCATAGAGAATGCATTGGGCGTTTAAGTTAAATAACTCATAAACTACAAAACATAAAATAAAAAAAAAGTTCCAGCATGTGTCTCCACAGTAAGCTGAATAATAAAAAGTGTGAATGGAGTTTCTAGGTGAAAGTGACTTTTGACGTGCCTATAGAGCTGCCATTGAGCCCCATGTTAAATGTCTCAAATTTGAAAGCACTATATTTCTAAAACTATGAAACATTTCAAAGATTCCTTTTCAGGCAAACATGTCCACCGTAAGATGAACCTAAGTAGGCTAGAATGGGGTTGCTAGGTGTAAGTATGTAGGACTAGTGGCATGTCAAATTTTGTGCTATTGCCATAGAGAATGCATTGGGCGTTTAAGTTAAATAACTCATAAACTTCAACACATAAAAATAAAAAAAAGTTCCAGCATGTGTCTCCACAGTAAGCTGAATAATAAAAAGTGTGAATGGAGTTTCTAGGTGAAAGTGACTTTTGACGTGCCTATAGAGCTGCCATTGAGCCCCATGTTAAATGTCTCAAATTTGAAAGCACTATATTTCTAAAACTATGAAACATTTCAAAGATTCCTTTTCAGGCAAACATGTCCACCGTAAGATGAACCTAAGTAGGCTAGAATGGGGTTGCTAGGTGTAAGTATGTAGGACTAGTAGCATGCCAAATTTTGTGCTATTGCCTTAGAGAATGCATTGGGCGTTTAAGTTAAATAACTCATAAACTACAAAACATAAAAATAAAAAAAAGTTCCAGCATGTGTCTCCACAGTAAGCTGAATAATAAAAAGTGTGAATGGAGTTTCTAGGTGAAAGTGACTTTTGACGTGCCTATAGAGCTGCCATTGAGCCCCATGTTAAATATCTCAAATTTGAAAGCACTATATTTCTAAAACTATGAAACATTTTAAAGATTCCTTTTCAGGCAAACATGTCCACCGTAAGATGAACCTAAGTAGGCTAGAATTTGGTTGCTAGGTGTAAGTATGTAGGACTAGTAGCATGCCAAAGTTTGTGCTATTGCCATAGAGAATGCATTGTGTTGCGGAGGATGAGAGGAATGCTCTCATCCTCCGCAACACCCATTCTCATAACCCGCTATACACCGCGAGGATATGGGCTGTAGCCCATATCGTACGGCATACTATACTGTAGCACGCCGTTTTTCATCATTTTTGAGGATTTGGAAAAAATTAAAAAATGAAAAAAACGATGGGTTATAGCCCATTGTTTTTTTGAATTTTTGAAAAAAATAATATCCTCGTTTTTCATCATTTTGGACCATGGGCTATAGCCCATATCGTACGGCATACTATAGCACGCGGTTTTTCATCATTTTTGAGGATTTGAAAAAAATGAAAAAATGAAAAAAACGATGGGTTATAGCCCATCGTTTTTTGAATTTTTGATTTTTTTTAATCCTCGTTTTTCATCATTTTGGACCATGGGCTATAGCCCATATCGTACGGCCTACTATAGCACGCCGTTTTTCATCATTTTTGAGGATTTGAAAAAATATATATATATTAGAAAACGATGGGTTATAGCCCATCGTTTTTTAATTTTAGATTTTTTTTTAATCCTCGTTTTTCATCATTTTGGACCATGGGCTATAGCCCATATCGTACGGCCTACTATAGCACGCCATTTTTCATCATTTTAGAGGATTTGAAAAAATATATATATATTAAAAAACGATGGGTTATAGCCCATCGTTTTTTAATTTTTGATTTTTTTTTTAATCCTCGTTTTTCATCATATTGGACCATGGGCTATAGCCCATATCGTACGGCATACTATAGCACGCCGTTTTTCATCATTTTTGAGGTTTAAAAAACAAACAAAAAAAAAAAAAAACGATGGGTTATAGCCCATCGTTTAAAAAAAAAAATTAACCTCGTTTTTCATCATTTTGGACCATATCGTACGGCATACTATAGCATGCCGTTTTTCATCATTTTTGCCATTGAGCCCCATTGTAAATTTGAAAGCACTATATTTCTAAAACTATGAAAAATTTCAAAGATTCCTTTTCAGGCAAACATGTCCACCGTAAGATGAACCTAAGTAGGCTAGAATGGGGTTGCTAGGTGTAAGTATGTAGGACTAGTAGCATTCCAAATTTTGTGCTATTGCCATAGAGAATGCATTGGGCGTTTAAGTTAAATAACTCATAAACTACAAAACATAAAAATAAAAAAAAGTTCCAGCATGTGTCTCCACAGTAAGCTGAATAATAAAAAGTGTGAATGGAGTTTCTAGGTGAAAGTGACTTTTGACGTGCCTATAGAGCTGCCATTGAGCCCCATGTTAAATGTCTCAAATTTGAAAGCACTATATTTCTAAAACTATGAAACATTTCAAAGATTCCTTTTCAGGCAAACATGTCCACCGTAAGATGAACCTAAGTAGGCTAGAATGGGGTTGCTAGGTGTAAGTATGTAGGACTAGTAGCATTCCAAATTTTGTGCTATTGCCATAGAGAATGCATTGGGCGTTTAAGTTAAATAACTCATAAACTACAAAACATAAAAATAAAAAAAAGTTCCAGCTTGTGTCTCCACAGTAAGCTGAATAATAAAAAGTGTGAATGGAGTTTCTAGGTGAAAGTGACTTTTGACGTGCCTATAGAGCTGCCATTGAGCCCCATGTTAAATGTCTCAAATTTGAAAGCACTATATTTCTAAAACTATGAAACATTTCAAAGATTCCTTTTCAGGCAAACATGTCCACCGTAGGATGAACCTAAGTAGGCTAGAATGGGGTTGCTAGGTGTAAGTATGTAGGACTAGTAGCATTCCAAATTTTGTGCTATTGCCATAGAGAATGCATTGGGCGTTTAAGTTAAATAACTCATAAACTACAAAACATAAAAATAAAAAAAAGTTCCAGCATGTGTCTCCACAGTAAGCTGAATAATAAAAAGTGTGAATGGAGTTTCTAGGTGAAAGTGACTTTTGACGTGCCTATAGAGCTGCCATTGAGCCCCATGTTAAATGTCTCAAATTTGAAAGCACTATATTTCTAAAACTATGAAACATTTCAAAGATTCCTTTTCAGGCAAACATGTCCACCGTAAGATGAACCTAAGTAGGCTAGAATGGGGTTGCTAGGTGTAAGTATGTAGGACTAGTAGCATTCCAAATTTTGTGCTATTGCCATAGAGAATGCATTGGGCGTTTAAGTTAAATAACTCATAAACTACAAAACATAAAAATAAAAAAAAGTTCCAGCTTGTGTCTCCACAGTAAGCTGAATAATAAAAAGTGTGAATGGAGTTTCTAGGTGAAAGTGACTTTTGACGTGCCTATAGAGCTGCCATTGAGCCCCATGTTAAATGTCTCAAATTTGAAAGCACTATATTTCTAAAACTATGAAACATTTCAAAGATTCCTTTTCAGGCAAACATGTCCACCGTAGGATGAACCTAAGTAGGCTAGAATGGGGTTGCTAGGTGTAAGTATGTAGGACTAGTAGCATTCCAAATTTTGTGCTATTGCCATAGAGAATGCATTGGGCGTTTAAGTTAAATAACTCATAAACTACAAAACATAAAAATAAAAAAAAGTTCCAGCATGTGTCTCCACAGTAAGCTGAATAATAAAAAGTGTGAATGGAGTTTCTAGGTGAAAGTGACTTTTGACGTGCCTATAGAGCTGCCATTGAGCCCCATGTTAAATGTCTCAAATTTGAAAGCACTATATTTCTAAAACTATGAAACATTTCAAAGATTCCTTTTCAGGCAAACATGTCCACCGTAGGATGAACCTAAGTAGGCTAGAATGGGGTTGCTAGGTGTAAGTATGTAGGACTAGTAGCATTCCAAATTTTGTGCTATTGCCATAGAGAATGCATTGGGCGTTTAAGTTAAATAACTCATAAACTACAAAACATAAAAATAAAAAAAAGTTCCAGCATGTGTCTCCACAGTAAGCTGAATAATAAAAAGTGTGAATGGAGTTTCTAGGTGAAAGTGACTTTTGACGTGCCTATAGAGCTGCCATTGAGCCCCATGTTAAATGTCTCAAATTTGAAAGCACTATATTTCTAAAACTATGAAAAATTTCAAAGATTCCTTTTCAGGCAAACATGTCCACCGTAAGATGAACCTAAGTAGGCTAGAATGGGGTTGCTAGGTGTAAGTATGTAGGACTAGTAGCATTCCAAATTTTGTGCTATTGCCATAGAGAATGCATTGGGCGTTTAAGTTAAATAACTCATAAACTACAAAACATAAAAATAAAAAAAAGTTCCAGCATGTGTCTCCACAGTAAGCTGAATAATAAAAAGTGTGAATGGAGTTTCTAGGTGAAAGTGACTTTTGACGTGCCTATAGAGCTGCCATTGAGCCCCATGTTAAATGTCTCAAATTTGAAAGCACTATATTTCTAAAACTATGAAACATTTCAAAGATTCCTTTTCAGGCAAACATGTCCACCGTAAGATGAACCTAAGTAGGCTAGAATGGGGTTGCTAGGTGTAAGTATGTAGGACTAGTAGCATTCCAAATTTTGTGCTATTGCCATAGAGAATGCATTGGGCGTTTAAGTTAAATAACTCATAAACTACAAAACATAAAAATAAAAAAAAGTTCCAGCTTGTGTCTCCACAGTAAGCTGAATAATAAAAAGTGTGAATGGAGTTTCTAGGTGAAAGTGACTTTTGACGTGCCTATAGAGCTGCCATTGAGCCCCATGTTAAATGTCTCAAATTTGAAAGCACTATATTTCTAAAACTATGAAACATTTCAAAGATTCCTTTTCAGGCAAACATGTCCACCGTAGGATGAACCTAAGTAGGCTAGAATGGGGTTGCTAGGTGTAAGTATGTAGGACTAGTAGCATTCCAAATTTTGTGCTATTGCCATAGAGAATGCATTGGGCGTTTAAGTTAAATAACTCATAAACTACAAAACATAAAAATAAAAAAAAGTTCCAGCATGTGTCTCCACAGTAAGCTGAATAATAAAAAGTGTGAATGGAGTTTCTAGGTGAAAGTGACTTTTGACGTGCCTATAGAGCTGCCATTGAGCCCCATGTTAAATGTCTCAAATTTGAAAGCACTATATTTCTAAAACTATGAAACATTTCAAAGATTCCTTTTCAGGCAAACATGTCCACCGTAAGATGAACCTAAGTAGGCTAGAATGGGGTTGCTAGGTGTAAGTATGTAGGACTAGTAGCATTCCAAATTTTGTGCTATTGCCATAGAGAATGCATTGGGCGTTTAAGTTAAATAACTCATAAACTACAAAACATAAAAATAAAAAAAAGTTCCAGCTTGTGTCTCCACAGTAAGCTGAATAATAAAAAGTGTGAATGGAGTTTCTAGGTGAAAGTGACTTTTGACGTGCCTATAGAGCTGCCATTGAGCCCCATGTTAAATGTCTCAAATTTGAAAGCACTATATTTCTAAAACTATGAAACATTTCAAAGATTCCTTTTCAGGCAAACATGTCCACCGTAGGATGAACCTAAGTAGGCTAGAATGGGGTTGCTAGGTGTAAGTATGTAGGACTAGTAGCATTCCAAATTTTGTGCTATTGCCATAGAGAATGCATTGGGCGTTTAAGTTAAATAACTCATAAACTACAAAACATAAAAATAAAAAAAAGTTCCAGCATGTGTCTCCACAGTAAGCTGAATAATAAAAAGTGTGAATGGAGTTTCTAGGTGAAAGTGACTTTTGACGTGCCTATAGAGCTGCCATTGAGCCCCATGTTAAATGTCTCAAATTTGAAAGCACTATATTTCTAAAACTATGAAACATTTCAAAGATTCCTTTTCAGGCAAACATGTCCACCGTAGGATGAACCTAAGTAGGCTAGAATGGGGTTGCTAGGTGTAAGTATGTAGGACTAGTAGCATTCCAAATTTTGTGCTATTGCCATAGAGAATGCATTGGGCGTTTAAGTTAAATAACTCATAAACTACAAAACATAAAAATAAAAAAAAGTTCCAGCATGTGTCTCCACAGTAAGCTGAATAATAAAAAGTGTGAATGGAGTTTCTAGGTGAAAGTGACTTTTGACGTGCCTATAGAGCTGCCATTGAGCCCCATGTTAAATGTCTCAAATTTGAAAGCACTATATTTCTAAAACTATGAAACATTTCAAAGATTCCTTTTCAGGCAAACATGTCCACCGTAAGATGAACCTAAGTAGGCTAGAATGGGGTTGCTAGGTGTAAGTATGTAGGACTAGTAGCATGCCAAATTTTGTGCTATTGCCATAGAGAATGCATTGGGCGTTTAAGTTAAATAACTCATAAACTACAAAACATAAAAATAAAAAAAAGTTCCAGCATGTGTCTCCACAGTAAGCTGAATAATAAAAAGTGTGAATGGAGTTTCTAGGTGAAAGTGACTTTTGACGTGCCTATAGAGCTGCCATTGAGCCCCATGTTAAATATCTCAAATTTGAAAGCACTATATTTCTAAAACTATGAAACATTTTAAAGATTCCTTTTCAGGCAAACATGTCCACCGTAAGATGAACCTAAGTAGGCTAGAATGGGGTTGCTAGGTGTAAGTATGTAGGACTAGTAGCATGCCAAAGTTTGTGCTATTGCCATAGAGAATGCATTGTGTTGCGGAGGATGAGAGGAATGCTCTCATCCTCCGCAACACCCATTCTCATAACCCGCTATACACCGCGAGGATATGGGCTGTAGCCCATATCGTACGGCATACTATACTGTAGCACGCCGTTTTTCATCATTTTTGAGGATTTGGAAAAAATGAAAAAATGAAAAAAACGATGGGTTATAGCCCATTGTTTTTTTTAATTTTTGAAAAAAATAATATCCTCGTTTTTCATCATTTTGGACCATGGGCTATAGCCCATATCGTACGGCATACTATAGCACGCCGTTTTTCATCATTTTTGAGGATTTGAAAAAAATGAAAAAATGAAAAAAACGATGGGTTATAGCCCATCGTTTTTTGAATTTTTGATTTTTTTTTAATCCTCGTTTTTCATCATTTTGGACCATGGGCTATAGCCCATATCGTACGGCCTACTATAGCACGCCGTTTTTCATCATTTTTGAGGATTTGAAAAAAAATATATATATTAGAAAACGATGGGTTATAGCCCATCGTTTTTTAATTTTAGATTTTTTTTTAATCCTCGCTTTTCATCATTTTGGACCATGGGCTATAGCCCATATCGTACGGCCTACTATAGCACGCCATTTTTCATCATTTTAGAGGATTTGAAAAAATATATATATATTAAAAAACGATGGGTTATAGCCCATCGTTTTTTAATTTTTGATTTTTTTTTTAATCCTCGTTTTTCATCATATTGGACCATGGGCTATAGCCCATATCGTACGGCATACTATAGCACGCCGTTTTTCATCATTTTTGAGGTTTAAAAAAAAAACGATGGGTTATAGCCCATCGTTAAAAAAAAAAGAATTAACCTTGTTTTTCATCATTTTGGACCATATCGTACGGCATACTATAGCATGCCGTTTTTCATCATTTTTGCCATTGAGCCCCATTGTAAATTTGAAAGCACTATATTTCTAAAACTATGAAACATTTCAAAGATTCCTTTTCAGGCAAACATGTCCACCGTAAGATGAACCTAAGTAGGCTAGAATGGGGTTGCTAGGTGTAAGTATGTAGGACTAGTGGCATGTCAAATTTTGTGCTATTGCCATAGAGAATGCATTGGGCGTTTAAGTTAAATAACTCATAAACTACAAAACATAAAAATAAAAAAAAGTTCCAGCATGTGTCTCCACAGTAAGCTGAATAATAAAAAGTGTGAATGGAGTTTCTAGGTGAAAGTGACTTTTGACGTGCCTATAGAGCTGCCATTGAGCCCCATGTTAAATGTCTCAAATTTGAAAGCACTATATTTCTAAAACTATGAAACATTTCAAAGATTCCTTTTCAGGCAAACATGTCCACCGTAAGATGAACCTAAGTAGGCTAGAATGGGGTTGCTAGGTGTAAGTATGTAGGACTAGTGGCATGTCAAATTTTGTGCTATTGCCATAGAGAATGCATTGGGCGTTTAAGTTAAATAACTCATAAACTACAAAACATAAAAATAAAAAAAAGTTCCAGCATGTGTCTCCACAGTAAGCTGAATAATAAAAAGTGTGAATGGAGTTTCTAGGTGAAAGTGACTTTTGACGTGCCTATAGAGCTGCCATTGAGCCCCATGTTAAATGTCTCAAATTTGAAAGCACTATATTTCTAAAACTATGAAACATTTCAAAGATTCCTTTTCAGGCAAACATGTCCACCGTAAGATGAACCTAAGTAGGCTAGAATGGGGTTGCTAGGTGTAAGTATGTAGGACTAGTGGCATGTCAAATGTTGTGCTATTGCCATAGAGAATGCATTGGGCATTTAAGTTAAATAACTCATAAACTACAAAACATAAAAATAAAAAAAAGTTCCAGCATGTGTCTCCACAGTAAGCTGAATAATAAAAAGTGTGAATGGAGTTTCTAGGTGAAAGTGACTTTTGACGTGCCTATAGAGCTGCCATTGAGCCCCATGTTAAATGTCTCAAATTTGAAAGCACTATATTTCTAAAACTATGAAACATTTCAAAGATTCCTTTTCAGGCAAACATGTCCACCGTAAGATGAACCTAAGTAGGCTAGAATGGGGTTGCTAGGTGTAAGTATGTAGGACTAGTGGCATGTCAAATTTTGTGCTATTTCCATAGAGAATGCATTGGGCGTTAAAGTTAAATAACTCATAAACTACAAAACATAAATATAAAAAAAAGTTCCAGCATGTGTCTCCACAGTAAGCTGAATAATAAAAAGTGTGAATGGAGTTTCTAGGTGAAAGTGACTTTTGACGTGCCTATAGAGCTGCCATTGAGCCCCATGTTAAATGTCTCAAATTTGAAAGCACTATATTTCTAAAACTATGAAACATTTCAAAGATTCCTTTTCAGGCAAACATGTCCACCGTAAGATGAACCTAAGTAGGCTAGAATGGGGTTGCTAGGTGTAAGTATGTAGGACTAGTGGCATGTCAAATGTTGTGCTATTGCCATAGAGAATGCATTGGGCATTTAAGTTAAATAACTCATAAACTACAAAACATAAAAATAAAAAAAAGTTCCAGCATGTGTCTCCACAGTAAGCTGAATAATAAAAAGTGTGAATGGAGTTTCTAGGTGAAAGTGACTTTTGACGTGCCTATAGAGCTGCCATTGAGCCCCATGTTAAATGTCTCAAATTTGAAAGCACTATATTTCTAAAACTATGAAACATTTCAAAGATTCCTTTTCAGGCAAACATGTCCACCGTAAGATGAACCTAAGTAGGCTAGAATGGGGTTGCTAGGTGTAAGTATGTAGGACTAGTGGCATGTCAAATTTTGTGCTATTTCCATAGAGAATGCATTGGGCGTTTAAGTTAAATAACTCATAAACTACAAAACATAAAAATAAAAAAAAGTTCCAGCATGTGTCTCCACAGTAAGCTGAATAATAAAAAGTGTGAATGGAGTTTCTAGGTGAAAGTGACTTTTGACGTGCCTATAGAGCTGCCATTGAGCCCCATGTTAAATGTCTCAAATTTGAAAGCACTATATTTCTAAAACTATGAAACATTTCAAAGATTCCTTTTCAGGCAAACATGTCCACCGTAAGATGAACCTAAGTAGGCTAGAATGGGGTTGCTAGGTGTAAGTATGTAGGACTAGTAGCATGCCAAATTTTGTGCTATTGCCATAGAGAATGCATTGGGCGTTTAAGTTAAATAACTCATAAACTACAAAACATAAAAATAAAAAAAAGTTCCAGCATGTGTCTCCACAGTAAGCTGAATAATAAAAAGTGTGAATGGAGTTTCTAGGTGAAAGTGACTTTTGACGTGCCTATAGAGCTGCCATTGAGCCCCATGTTAAATGTCTCAAATTTGAAAGCACTATATTTCTAAAACTATGAAACATTTCAAAGATTCCTTTTCAGGCAAACATGTCCACCGTAAGATGAACCTAAGTAGGCTAGAATGGGGTTGCTAGGTGTAAGTATGTAGGACTAGTGGCATGTCAAATTTTGTGCTATTTCCATAGAGAATGCATTGGGCGTTTAAGTTAAATAACTCATAAACTACAAAACATAAAAATAAAAAAAAGTTCCAGCATGTGTCTCCACAGTAAGCTGAATAATAAAAAGTGTGAATGGAGTATCTAGGTGAAAGTGACTTTTGACGTGCCTATAGAGCTGCCATTGAGCCCCATGTTAAATGTCTCAAATTTGAAAGCACTATATTTCTAAAACTATGAAACATTTCAAAGATTCCTTTTCAGGCAAACATGTCCACCGTAAGATGAACCTAAGTAGGCTAGAATGGGGTTGCTAGGTGTAACTATGTAGGACTAGTAGCATGCCAAATTTTGTGCTATTGCCATAGAGAATGCATTGGGCGTTTAAGTTAAATAACTCATAAACTACAAAACATAAAAATAAAAAAAAGTTCCAGCATGTGTCTCCACAGTAAGCTGAATAATAAAAAGTGTGAATGGAGTTTCTAGGTGAAAGTGACTTTTAACGTGCCTATAGAGCTGCCATTGAGCCCCATGTTAAATGTCTCAAATTTGAAAGCACTATATTTCTAAAACTATGAAACATTTCAAAGATTCCTTTTCAGGCAAACATGTCCACCGTAAGATGAACCTAAGTAGGCTATAATGGGGTTGCTAGGTGTAAGTATGTAGGACTAGTGGCATGTCAAATTTTGTACTATTGCCATAGAGAATGCATTGGGCGTTTAAGTTAAATAACTCATAAACTACAAAACATAAAAATAAAAAAAAGTTCCAGCATGTGTCTCCACAGTAAGCTGAATAATAAAAAGTGTGAATGGAGTTTCTAGGTGAAAGTGACTTTTGACGTGCCTATAGAGCTGCCATTGAGCCCCATGTTAAATATCTCAAATTTGAAAGCACTATATTTCTAAAACTATGAAACATTTCAAAGATTCCCTTTCAGGCAAACATGTCCACCGTAAGATGAACCTAAGTAGGCTAGAATGGGGTTGCTAGGTGTAAGTATGTAGGACTAGTAGCATGCCAAAGTTTGTGCTATTGCCATAGAGAATGCATTGTGTTGCGGAGGATGAGAGGAATGCTCTCATCCTCCGCAACACCCATTCTCATACACCGCTATACACCGCGAGGATATGGGCTATAGCCCATATCGTACGGCATACTATACTGTAGCACGCCGTTTTTCATCATTTTTGAGGATTTGGAAAAAATTAAAAGATTAAAAAAACGATGGGTTATAGCCCATTGTTTTTTTTAATTTTTGAAAAAAATAATATCCTCGTTTTTCATCATTTTGGACCATGGGCTATAGCCCATATCGTACGGCATACTATAGCACGCCGTTTTTCATCATTTTTGAGGATTTGGAAAAAATGAAAAAATGAAAAAATCGTTTTTTGAATTTTGAATTTCTTAACCCATGTTTAAAAAAGAATAAAAAATAAAAATCCTCAAAAATGATGAAAAACGGTGTGCTATAGTATGCCGTACGGTAGGGGCTATAGCCCATGTTCAAAAATGATGAAAGACTAGGTTAATTATTTTTAAAAAATTAAAAAAACAATGGGCTATAACCCATGTTTTTTTTTTTTTTAAGATTTTTTCAAATCCTCAAAAATGATGAAAAACGGCGTGCTATAGTATGCCGTATGGTAGGGGCCCATGTTCAAAAATGATGAAAAACAAGTATTAAAAAAAAATCAAAAAATCAAAAAACGATGGGCTATAACCCATGTTTTTTGAATTTTTTAAATTTTTTCAAATCCTCAAAAATGATGAAAAACGGTGTGCTCTAGTATGCCGTACGGTAGGGGCTGTAGCCCATGTTCAAAAATGATGAAAAACGAGGTTAAATGTTTTTTTCAAAAATTAAAAAAATGATGGGCTATAACCCATGTTTTTTATTTATTTTTTTTATCCTCAAAAATGATGAAAAACGGAGTGCTACAGTATACCGTACGATATGGGCTATTAGATGAACGTCTAAAAATGGGATAAAAAACGTCTAAAAATAGATGTGTTTTAGACGTCTATTTTTAGACGTTTTTTAGACATCTAATTTTAGACGTTTTTTATCCCATTTTTAGACGCACGTCTAATAGCCGGCTATTGCTCAGTTGGATGGTCAAAAATGATGAAAAACGAGGATTAAAAAAAAAATCTAAAAATCTAAAAACGATGGGCTATAACCCATGTTTTTGAATTTTTGAATTTTTTTCAAATCCTCAAAAATGATGAAAAACGGCTTGCTATAGTATGCCGTACTTTAGGGGCTGTAACCCATGTTCAAAAATGATGAAAAACGAGGTTAAATATATTTTTCAAAAATTCAAAAAATGATGGGCTATAACCCATGTTTAAAAAAGAATAAAAAAAAAAAATCCTCAAAAATGATGAAAAACGGTGTGCTATAGTATGCCGTACGGTAGGGGCTATAGCCCATGTTCAAAAATGATGAAAGACTAGGTTAATTATTTTTCAAAAATTCAAAAAACGATGGGCTATAACCCATGTTTTTTTTTTTTTAAGATTTTTTCAAATCCTCAAAAATGATGAAAAACTGCGTGCTATAGTATGCCGTATGGTAGGGGCCCATGTTCAAAAATGATGAAAAACGAGGATTAAAAAAAAATCAAAAAATCAAAAAACGATGGGCTATAACCCATGTTTTTTGAATTTTTGAATTTTTTTCAAATCCTCAAAAATTATGAAAAACGGCGTGCTCTAGTATGCCGTACGGTAGGGGCTGTAGCCCATGTTCAAAAATGATGAAAAACGAGGTTAAATGTTTTTTTCAAAAATTAAAAAAACGATGGGCTATAACCCATGTTTTTTATTTTTTTATTTTTTTCAAATCCTCAAAAATGATGAAAAACAGCGTGCTATAGTATGCCGTACAGTAGGGGCCCATGTTCAAAAATGATGAAAAACGAGGTTAAAAAAATCTAAAATTCAAAAAACTATGGGCTATAACCCATCGTTTTCTTTTTTCCATTCTTTTCAAATCCTCAAAAATGATGAAAAACGGCGTGCTATACAGTATGCCGTACGATATGGGCTATTAGACGAGCGTCTAAAAATGGGATAAAAAACGTCTAAAAATAGAAGTCTAAAACACGCCTGAAAATAGACGTGTTTTAGACGTCTATTTTTAGACATTTTTTAGACGTCTATTTTTAGACGTGCTATAGTATGCCGTACGGTATGGGCTATAGCCCATGGTCAAAAATGAAGATCCAGGATAAATAAAAAATAAAGAATTAAAAAAACGATGGGCTATACCCATCGTTTTTTCTTCTTCATTATTTTCAAATCCTCAAAAATGATGAAAAATGGCGTGCTACAGTATGCCGTACGATATGGGCTATTAGACGAGCGTCTAAAAATGGGATAAAAAACGTCTAAAAATAGACGTCTAAAACACGTCTAAAAATAGACGTGTTTTAGATGTCTATTTTTAGACGTCTATTTTTAGACGTTTTTTATCCCATTTTTAGACGCACGTCTAATAGCCGGCTATTGCTCAGTGGGATGGAATGATGAAAAACGAGGATTAAAAAATAATAATCTAAAATTCAAAAATTTGATGGCTATAACCCATCGTTTTTTTTTCTTCATTTTTTTCAAATCCTCAAAAATTATAAAGAATTGCGCACTATAGCACGCTAAAATACCTTCATAAGACTAGTAAATGACCTTGACCAGTATAAATGACCTTGACCAGTATAAATGACCTTGACAAGTATAAATGACCTTGACCAGTATAAATGACCTTTACAAGTATAAATGACCTTGACCAGTATGCGGTCTGTGACCATGGACTATAGCCTTTCACTTTTCTGAGATTTTCACCTTTTTTTCAAATCCTATGAAATCGTGGAAAATGGCACCCTATAGCATGCGTTCCGAGACGTTGGACAATAGCATGACTTCCGAAACCATGAACACGGAAGGTGTTCGGCATGAAGGACACACATGTGTATCAAAGTTATATTGCTCACGGTAAAATGGTTCCTGAGCTTTTCCCGTTTAAAGTTTGCATTTTCAGTTTTAGTGCTATAGCGCCACCCTTTGGCCAATGGTTTGGCATGGCCCTCTACCATATTGCCAAGTTTCGCGAAAACCCGACAGCCCGGTTCCGCCAGATCTACTATTTTTTGCGGAAGAAGGAGAAGAGAAAAACAGACACAATAAGGGACCAAGAGTCTCTTCGGGCTTGTCACTTAATAGACTTGGTAACATAACTGTATGGAGTACAAACACAGTAGAGAACCTGGGGGTTATCATCTATGAAACGGCAACACAATATAACAATAAACCATTTAAATACAACAAATTGAGCAGGGCACCGCAGGGAGTTGAACCCCGTTCTGGTAAACCAGCAAGTACCACAACCAGTACCTTAGTTTGTTTTGTTGTAATTTACAGGTCCAACAGCAATCACATTAATTTACAGGAAAAATGACATCATATCGCGCCATACCTGTAACTTTCATTAGCCCTATTATTATTCCCAGAATAAATAAAAGAAAAAGAAAAAAGTTCCATTATTATACATTTAATTGTTTAATTCCAAGGGCCACAAGGGGGTGCTCCGCGTGCCGCCAATTGAATACCACTGCACTATGGCCCGTCACCTTTCCGTTATTTTCACCTTTTTTTCAAATCCTCCGAAATCGTGAAAAATGGCACCCTATAGCATGCGCTCCGAGACGATGGACTATAGCCTGTCGCTTTTCCGATATTTTCACCTTTTTTCAAATCCTCCGAAATCGTGAAAAATGGCACCCTATAGCATGCACTCCGACACGATGGACTATAGAGCGTCGCAGTCCCGCCCCCTTCATCATCTATGAAAATGTAACACAATGAGCAGAATATAAAATATAAACCATGTAAATATAAAAATTGAGCAGAGCACTGCAGGGCGTTGAACCCAGTTCTGGTAAACCAGAATGTACCACACCAGTGCCTTGAGTTTGTTTTGTTGTAATTTACAGGTCCAACAGCAATCACATTCATTACATTTCAACAGTAGTCATTTCACAATTTACACTGTAGGCAATAATAACAGTATATAAAATAATTACACATTAGTCCATCGTCTCGGAGTGCATGGTATAGGGTGCCATTTTTCACGATTGAGGATTTGAAAAAGGTGAAAATCACGGAAAAGCGACAGGCTCTAGTCCATCGTCGGAGCGCATGCTATAGGGTGCCATTTTTCACGATTTTAGATTTTTTTTTAAAAGGTGAAAATTGCAGAAAAGCGACAGGCTATAATAGTCAATCATCTCGGAGTGCAGGCTATAGGGTGCCATTTTTCACGATTTCGGAGCATTAAAAAAAAAGGTGAAAATCACGGAAAAGCGTCAGGCTATAGTCCATCGTCTCGGAGTGCATGCTATAGGGTGCCATTTTTCACGATTGAGGATTTGAAAAAAGGTGAAAATCACGGAAAAGCGACAGGCTACAGTATATAGTCCATCGTCTCGGAGCGCATGCTATAGGGTGCCATTTTTCACGATTTCAGAGGATTTAAAAAAAAAGGTGAAAATTGCGGAAATGTGATAGGCTATAGTCCATCGTCTCGGAGCACATGCTATAGGGTGCCATTTTTCACGATTTCAGAGGATTTAAAAAAAAAAGTGAAAATTGCGGAAAAGCGACAGGCTATAGTGCATCGTCTCGGAGCACATGCTATAGGGTGCCATTTTTCACGATTTCAGAGGATTTAAAAAAAAAGGTGAAAATCGCGGAAAAGCGACAGGCTATAATAGTCAATCATCTCGGAGTGCAGGCTATAGGGTGCCATTTTTCACGATTTCGGAGCATTAAAAAAAAGGTGAAAATCGCGGAAAAGCGTCAGGCTATAGTCCATCGTCTCGGAGTGCATGCTATAGGGTGCCATTTTTCACGATTGAGGATTTGAAAAAAGGTGAAAATCACGGAAAAGCGACAGGCTACAGTATATATAGTCCATCATCTGAGCGCATGCTATAGGGTGCAATTTTTCACGATTTCAGAGGATTTAAAAAAAAGGTGAAAATTGCCGAAAAGCGACAGGCTATATATAGTCCATTGTCTCGGAACGCATGCTAAAGGGTGCGATTTCACGATTTCGGAGCATTAATAAAAAAGGTGAAAATCGCGGAAAAGCGACAGGCTATAGTGCATCATCTCGGAGCGCATGCTATAGGGTGCCATTTCACGATTTCAGAGGATTTAAAAAAAAGTGAAAATTGCGGAAAAGCGACAGGCTATAGTCCATCGTCTCGGAGCACATGCTATAGGGTGCCATTTTTCACGATTTCGGAGCATTAATAAAAAAGGTGAAAATCACGGAAAAGCGACAGGCTCTAGTCCATCGTCGGAGCGCATGCTATAGGGTGCCATTTTTCACGATTTTAGATTTTTTTTTTAAAGGTGAAAATTGCAGAAAAGCGACAGTCTATAATAGTCAATCATCTCGGAGTGCAGGCTATAGGGTGCCATTTTTCACGATTTCGGAGCATTAAAAAAAAGGTGAAAATCGCGGAAAAGCGTCAGGCTATAGTCCATCGTCTCGGAGTGCATGCTATAGGGTGCCATTTTTCACGATTGAGGATTTGAAAAAAGGTGAAAATCACGGAAAAGCGACAGGCTACAGTATATATAGTCCATCATCGGAGCGCATGCTATAGGGTGCCATTTTTCACGATTTCAGAGGATTTTAAAAGAAAAAAGTGAAAATTGCGGAAATGTGACAGGCTATAGTCCATTGTCTCGGAGCACATGCTAAAGGGTGCCATTTCACGATTTCGGAGCATTAATAAAAAAGGTGAAAATCGCGGAAAAGCGACAGGCTATATAGTCCATCGTCTCGGAGTGCATGCTATAGGGTGCCATTTTTCACGATTGAGGATTTGAAAAAAGGTGAAAATCACGGAAAAGCGTCAGGCTATAGTCCATCGTCTCGGAGTGCATGCTATAGGGTGCCATTTTTCACGATTGAGGATTTGAAAAAAGGTGAAAATCACGGAAAAGCGACAGGCTACAGTATATATAGTCCATCATCGGAGCGCATGCTATAGGGTGCCATTTTTCACGATTTCAGAGGATTAAAAAAAAGGTGAAAATCACGGAAAAGCGACAGGCTACAGTATATATAGTCCATCATCGGAGCGCATGCTATAGGGTGCCATTTTTCACGATTTCAGTGGATTTTAAAAGAAAAAAGTGAAAATTGCGGAAATGTGACAGGCTATAGTCCATTGTCTCGGAGCACATGCTAAAGGGTGCCATTTCACGATTTCGGAGCATTAATAAAAAAGGTGAAAATCGCGGAAAAGCGACAGGCTATATATAGTCCATTGTCTCGGAGAGCATGCTATAGGGTGCCATTTTTCTCGGTTTCGGAGGAATTGGAAAAAAAAAGGTGAAAACCACGGAAAAGCGCCCCTTAATGGTCCATTGGGTTCCAAACTATCATTTAGCTGGGGACCCCATGGAACTCCCTCAAGGACCCCTGTGGGTCCCCGGACCCCACTTTGGGAACCACTGCATTAGGGTTCGAATCCTGGGGAGACTGTTCACCGAACCCACGGTCTGGTTCCAAATAAAAGGGGCTCCACTCCCCTTCTTCCCCCATATATGTGTGTAATTATCATTTGTATTTGTTCTTTCACTACATAACAAATTATCTTTTGGGAATTTGCACCTTGGTGCACACACACATACTTTTGTTTTTTCTTGTCATATGACAGGGAATCATAGCTTCAAATTGACATATTGGTTGTTCAGTTTGACCCACCAGTTTTGGAGATATGGCTTATAGAGTAATGTCTTGCAGAAAACAGCGAGTTGAGAAAACAGGCTTGAATTGTTCACTTCTGTGGTCTAACATTACACCTAGCTACATGTTTAAGCATTTATTTCATATTTAATGTCGATTTCAGCTCTGACACTTATTTCAGACATTCTCTAGTATGTGGAGTCTGCCTGTACTATAAAGAATTTTTTGGAGAAAAAAAAAGTTTCTCTTGTGAAAAGCTGGAATTTGCACGATGGCAGACTCTGATGTGTGGAACTCTGCAGTTCCATGGACCTCTAATATGGACCCCCAACCCCCAACTGACTGCTGAGTGTGACAGTGTGACCGTGCACCCGGCCTCTTCACCGGGGCCAATCAAAAGTGTGACCGTGGACCACGCCTCTTCACGGGGGCCAATCAAAAGTGTAACATTTTGATCAAAGATCCCGGGAGGAGAGATACAATTCTAAATAGCAGGTGATCTAAGGTCAAAAGTCAGAACACGAAAGTGAGGCAAGAGGAGACATGGTTATACGGTCAAACGGTTCATTAGCTATGCCCGTTTAAAGTTTGCATTTTCAGTTGAGTGCTATAGGGACACCCATTGGCCAATGGTTGTGGGCTTCGTGTCCTCACCGTTTGGCATTGCCCTCTAGAGGTTGTGGTGGGGTGATCAGAAATCAGGGCCAATCGTCATTTTCAAATGATTGGAATCGGATCGGGAGCACAAAAAAAAGTTTCCATACAGCATTTGACCAGCTTGTCACCAGAGGAGGAAAACTTCTTCAAAATGAGTCTGCACAGAATCTGCACAGGCAGACTCTTCACATTATAGTAAGGGCATTTTATCAGGTATTTGACCAATCTGGGAACTAAATCGTTACCAAGAAATGTCTTCACCAATGTGTTTCTAAAGGTGTACTAAAAGTTTGAAATTCAACTCCCAGGGGAAATTGAGTTATTAGCATAATATGTGACCATACCCATAACATCCTATATAAAGAAAAAAAGTCAAAATTTCATAATTCAGTAGCATGTGACATATGAAACTAGGGGGTTTTCATGATTCTGAATCCATTCCAAGCATTAGCTTTGCACAAAAAGCACTCCTTGGGAGGAAAACGGCCATAGCCGTTGTAGAGTAATTTGTAAGGTACACGTGCACACACATGCACGCACATAGACGCACGCACACACACACGCGCATGCAAACACACACACACACACACACACACACACACACACACTAGACTTACAGCCACACACACTCATACACACACACACACACACACACACACACACACACACACACACACACACACACACACACACACACATACATGCACACAAGATGTTTAGACTTACATCACTTACATCTATTTCACAAATTGTTGGGTATGTCATGTATTTTACAACTTGGTTACAATGTTCAGTTCACATCCAGATAAACTGTATGGTTGGGGCTTTGATAAAAAGGACGTTAAGAACTCTCATTACTGTGGAAGGTAGAAATCTGATCTCAGGCCAGGGGGCTCAGGAAGTTCCAGGAACGTCTAAAGCCATATGTTGGTGATCAACGCGCCCATCGAATCATAGTCACATGTGTGTGCACATGCACACACAGACACACAGAGATACATGTATATATACATACACCGGTGAGATCATGGCAAACACACGAAACTTACTTAGTTTCGCACACGCATTGCGCACACTCACGATCACGACGCACACCACTCACACACACACACACACTGGGTGCTGTTGAATGACACAGGGAGGCCCTGGACGTCTGCTTGAGAGCCAAGGCGGTGGTCAGACGTGGGACGCTGTGATAGGGCTAAAAACTTTATGAACACATGAATGCACGGCATAATCGTGCACGTGCATTGAAAGTAATGCATTTGACTGACTATATAGGTGGAGACAAAGGGGACAAGCTCTCAGTTCTGATCAGACCCCTGTCTCGTATAGGTTCCGTTTTCAGTGCCCACTTTCCTCCCCAATGTAACCCTTTTATTCTTTATAATAAATGAACATATGTTAAGACCTTGTCTGTCTTCAGTCACTCGACGGATGGCATGCATCCCAACCAGATAAGACACTACACAGTCATCACAAACGTGATGAGGTCAGCACATTTGGTCAAGTGGATATGGCCTAATTTAGCCCAAGGAGTGTTTCATATGTCACATGCTACTTAAGAATGATGAAATTTTGACTTTTTGGCCTTATATAGGATGTTATGGGTATGGTCACATATTATGCTAATAACTCAATTTCCCACAGGAGTTGAATTCAAACTTGTATTACATGTTATTAGACAGATTTAGAAACACATTGGTGAATAAATTTCTTGGTAACGATTTAGTTCCCAGATTTTCATAGATCTCTCTTACTAATACTAGACTAGAGTATGACTGAAATAAGTGTCAGAGCTGAAATAGACATGCAAATATGAAATAAATGCTTAAACATGTAGCTAGGTGTAATGCTAGAGACCACAGAAGTGATCCTTTCAAGCCTCTTCTCAACTTGCCGTTTTCTGCAAGACATTACTCTATAAGCCATATCTCCAAAACTGGTGGGTCAAACTGAACCAATACATCAATTTGAAGCTATGATTCCCTGCTTTCAGAGGACATGAAAAAGCTAAAAAATCCAATGGCAGTCTCAGTCAAATTTGGTCACATATTGTTTCGCGAAAACCCGACAGAACGGTTCAGCCAGAACTGCCATTTTTGGTGGAAGGAGAAGAGAAAAATAAGAGTCCCTTTGGGCTTGGTCCCTAAATGGACTTGTAACCCAACTATAGGGAGTACAAACACAGTAAAGAACCTGGGGGTTATCATCTATGAAAAGGAAACACAATAAACCATGTAAATACAACAAATTGAGGGCACCGCAGGGAGTTGAACCCCATTCTGGTAAACCAGTAGTACCACACCAGTGCCTTAGTTGTTTTTGTTGTAATTTACAGGTCCAAAAGCAATCAGTCATACAAATTTGAAACATAACAGACTATAAATGATAGCCATGATTATGTCTTTATACAATTGAAATCCAGAAGAAGACTCACTCCACAAATACCTAAAGGAAAACTCCTCAGACAAACTAAGAATTTTATTTTTTCGTGCTCATAAAGTGGAGCAAAGTGCTAAAAGTGAAAAGTGCAGCAGAAAACTTTTGGGTCATAGGCCCATCATCAATGCCTCGCCTACTGACCGGCATGAAGTTTTAGCTGCAAAGGGCAGCATAAATAAATCGCATCAATACACACCACATAATGTGATCTGAACTGAGGCAATGAAGCGTCACTCGCACATTATAAAAGACATGCATCCACATCACATACCTAACCCTAGCCCTAACCCTAAGTTCATCATGTGATGTGGGGATGATGTGATGAAGCCTTACTCACATGTGAAATGATACGAGACATAAACACACATCACATACCGGGCCTGTGTTCATATGTGATGTGGGCTTACTTGATGAAGCTTTACTTACAAATTAGATCTGATAATATAACACCAACAATAGTCTTATGACCTAGAGGTTTGCTGCTGGACTTCACTTTAAGCACTTCGAGCACTTTATGAACAAAAAAAAAAAAAGATTCTTGGTCTCCGCCCAAGCAGTTGGCCTTAGGTTTTCGTGGCCAGTTTTTCTAGCCAGTTGTCCCACATTTTTATTTTAAAATTGTAAAGTGTTTTCAAAAGAACACGAATTTAAATATACATTACAATTTATGCCATTTGAGGACGATTGACATAAATTATATGAGGTGCAAATTATGCAATGGCAGCAGCATTCTTTGGACCCCAGTATTTGTCAGCAATACAGCAACACTATGAACATGATAACACAACATACAACACTACGGATGACATTAGAACACAAGAGCAATGAACAAAGTGTATGGCGTGCGACGAGCTAGCCGCAATTTGTGAAATAATCACATAAAAATATCACATAAATGCACATCACATACCGGGCCTGTGTACATATCTGATGTGAACTGACGTGATGGCGCTTTACCGGCAAATGACACAACGCAAATGACGTGAAACGATACAGCTCCAAATTAGAAACTGTATGCGAGACACAACCCGACTCACGCACCACATACACTAGTGAAGAACTAGTGATAGATAGGCAGGAGAGAAATTACTTATAAAAAAAAGAAAAATCAAAATGTGATCAAAAACTCTGAGACCACAAAAAACAATTACTTTATTAAAGCAAAGAATAGAGAAGATGAAAGGTCGGGTAGAAACCTTGCATGTCCAAAACAGTTACTTTTCTGGTCCTGTGATCCGATGATATTTATATAAATAATCTGTGTTCCAATATTGTTATTTAGTCACAAGCTCTTGTTTATAATTAACGGTTAGATACTTTAAAAAATATAAGTTATATTCAATTTGGGATGATCTTTGCATCGTGAGCTTGTAGATCAGCCATTTGCTACTTTAGTGTGTGACACTGTAGCATGACGCAATAAATTAATTTACAAAAGAAGGTTGAACTATGGAGATACAAGGTTTCTGCCCGACAGCCAAAGATAATAAACTATGCTCACTTTCCTTCAATATCAGCACTAAACAAAACACACAAACCTTAACTTTATTAACTTTATTCAAAGCAAAGGAGAAAGGAGACTATAGAAACTCAAATAACTCGACACAGAAAACAGTACAGAAACACTAGAACAGAACATACATAATGTGATGTGACGTGAAAGCTTTACCCGTAAATTCTGTTAAACAATAAATAAAATCACATAAAGCATGTGATGTGGAGTGGCATTATACACAAAGGACGTGAAACGATACACGGTGCGAATGACAACCTACGGTATGGTAGCATGTAGCCCACTTACACAAGCAGCAGGAATCAAAAGGTTACTAACCTTCACTGCTAACAGCACCCAGCAGTGGCAACAACAGCATAGAGTTTGTACCTTTAATACCGACGTCGCCTTGTCAGCTTCACGTTCTGAAATAACGAGGAAAAAAAAGGAAACATTTAGTTGTCTGCCTACAGGATGACATTTTGGAAGTCATAACAGTCACTGACAGGGCTGTGTCACCAATATTTTACTTTAGTCACAAACTGTGATTAAAGCTGATATAAGCAATAATGTCAATTTTAATTATCTTTATTTTCTTCAGAGAGCCAGCAATGAGTAAAACACTCCCAAAATTATTTAGTCTGTGACACATCTAGGGGCCACAATCTGCAGTCAAAGATGTTCCTAGAAGCTTTGTCATTGGTCGGAAAAAATAAATAACCCGGTCGAAATGAGTAACCAATCAGGAAGTAGACAGGCTAAGGGACCAATGACAAAGCTAGGAAAATCTTTGAATGCAGATTGTGGCCCCTAGATGTGCGAGACAAAATATTGTTTTAGTTGTACCCATTGCTGGCTGTCTGAATACCAAAAAATAAAAGTTATTACATTTGACATATTGCTTATAGCCGCTTTAACGATTCAACCCATTAAAGGGCAACTTCACCCCTTTTGCAACCAGAGCTGCTCCACCCCCCCCCCCCCCTTTTTCCTCCTCACTGTATATTTATCTTTTCCCTTTATGATGAATTCCTGTTCCGTTCTTTAACTACATAACTTTAACTATACAAGTGTCTATTTGTACGTCTCTAAATGTTTTGATGAATTGAACATGGTGGACCCTGTTGTTAACAAGTGTAATGCTTAATTGGGTCGTGCACTCACAGTTAACAGTCTTTGTATTGAGTTTGTGCTTGAAATGTACTGTAATTCTGCAAACTGTTAATAAATATTTCAATCAAGGCATGGACACTGGGCTCACTTCCTTCCTGGACTACATGTTGTCTCAGTAAGACAGCCCTCCCCCTATCCACAAGGAGGAGCAGTGCACCAAAGCATGATGGGAATTGTAGTCTGGGTAGGAAGTGTCCATGACATCATGGACACTTTGATGTACTAAAAACACATTACCCACATAAAAACCTCAGTAGAGTGTTTCTCCCAAACATGATTCAAATAAGATTTGGTTGCAAAAGGGGTGGAGTGTATTTTTTGGCAAAGTATAAAAGTAATTAATGCATATAATTAGTCATATCTGCCTAGTGTAACCTTTTTATGGAGCCTAAAACCATAGAGAAATTTAAACTTTGTATTCATGTGTTAATCGCAATCATATGTATGAAAATGAATGGTCAACTTAACATGTAATGGTGACACAGCCCTAGTTTCTACTACAGCCACATGTAATCCAGGTACGTACCGTGGGGGGCCTTCCGTCACTCGGTTGAAGATAGCCGGTATTAATAGAGCCGCGTAGGTTGTATGGCACAATATGTCCCGAGCACCGTACGCCTCGTAATCTCAGGGAGCGTTCGTTGACACCGTTATACGTTTCAGCCCAGCCGAGTAGACACTATTACCAATACCAGCCATCTCCTGATGACCCCAGCCAAGGTCACATGATTAACCTGTAAGACACATACATAAAAACAACATTACACTCTTTATCCAGATTTCATACATTGTAAAATTCCTATAATATAATAAAGGGATATTTCACTTTATCCTCTACTCAGAGCTTATGTGAACACAGCAGACAGCTTTTAAGTTGCTTGATTCAGCTACCCCGCCCCCTTCCTATACAAACCATTGTAACTTCAAACTCCATTTTAACCATGATAGATGGAACGAAAACACCCAACCTTTTTTCTGGTGACTGATGGTCTTTCAAATACGTGAGGGGGCCGTGGCTTTTCATTTAGCCTAACGTTCTTATTTACTTTTGATCCTTTAGTCTGTTCCGGCCTCCTTCTGGAGGGCATTTTCCAAAATAATTACAAAATAAATAACGGTAGGCTAAATGAAAAGGCACAGCCCACTCACGTATTTGAAGGACACCAGTCACCAGGAAAAAAGGTGAGTGTTTGATTAATCTAAATGGATTTTGAAGTTACAATGGGTTTGTATAGGAAGGGGTCAGGGCAGTAAAATGAATATTGAATATCTAATTACTGAATATAGTAACTTAAAAACTGTCTGTGGTGTTCACAACTTCACATAAGCCCGAGTAGCTGATACAATGACAAAAAGTTTGTTTTTTAAAGTGAATTATCCCTTTAAGATGTTGGAGGGAAACATTCAAAATCTACATATAACTTGAGTCAAAGTGAAAAGGTTTTGGCATCAAAATGTACTTCAAAATGACCAAAAGTTTGCAGATTGTCCCATTTGAAAAATAGCAGATCTAAAAGCTCACAATGTGTCACATCACAATGCATTGTGAGCTTGTAGATCAGCCTTTTTCAAATGGCCAAAATATGGCTGTAGTGGTAAATGAACAATGTAGGCTAGTATGTTTAGTAATACAAATCTACAAAGTAACTAGTAGTTAAGTTTCCAAATAGTATATTTTCTACACTATACTTCAGTAAAGGTAATGATTTAATTTCCACCACTGTTGGGAACCATGGTTTGTTTGTATATTTGTTTCCTTCTCTAAGGCCTCGATCACACCTAAAAACACCCGTCTTGTCTGTGTTTGATGGCCGCCTCAATGCTTTTCCTCCCATCAAACAAATGTTTAGTCAAACCATGTGACCTCCATTGGAAATACATTGGGGTGGCCATTAAACAAAGACAAGACAAATGTTTCACACATAAACATATGTTCTGTGCTCTGCCTGTGTTTGATGGCCGCCTCAATGCCTTTCCAATGGAAGTCACATGGTTTGACCAAACATTTGTATTTGATGGAGGGGGGCAATCAAACACAAGTGTTTGGTCAAACCATGTGCCTCCCATTGGAAAATCATTGAGGCGGCCAGCAAACAGGCAGGGCAACAGAACATGTGTTCTTTATGTGTGAATGAGGCCTAAAAGGACAAACATTCCTGACATTGTCGTCCATTTAGTGTCACAATAAACAGTCCTATAAATCCTCTTATGTTTAAACAATAAACAGTCCTATAAATCCTCTTATGTTTAAACAATAAACAATCCTATAAATCCTTGAAGTAAATGAGCTAAAAGTATATCACTATTATAGCCCAAAAACATACGTAAACGTGACTAAATACTCAGGCAAAGATACGGAGAATAGGACGGACGACGGTGAAGGCAGATGAGAACTTCCAAGTCCATTTTATTGTCAGAATTCAGAGTACAGACAAAGACAGCAGATCACAGCTATATGCAGGTCACAGCCATGGGGCTGGAGCCCCAGCCCCATGGAGAAGCTCCTTCAGCCTGTCGGCTTCTGGGAGGACTAACACCCAAAGTACATCTTCAGTAGGGTTTAAATACAACTCGAGACAAAGAGACATGACCAAAAGGTGGTTCCCTACCCCCACTGTCCCAAAATGGTCTAAAGTGGTCGCCAGGAAGGAGCACAATAGGAGACCTCTATCTAAGCAAGATCTTTAGGGTCGCTATAAACTTCTCCTGCAGCTGTCCCAACTATTTAGCATACAGGGTCCCTGTTCCTGCATGTTGGTTCTCTCACTCATGAGAGAAACCAAGATCCACTTTAGTTTAAACCTGGTGAAACAATCTAGTCTGTCTAATTTAACATTACTAATACTATAGGCTATATTTAATGTGAATTGTGTTAATATACATCATATCCTCCCTTTGAGGCTACCTTGCCTCATAAAACGAATATTGAACACAATTCACCCTAGTCCTCCCTTTTGTACTGACTGGCTTGAACATCAGAAAACATGACACACAAAGAATCAAATCAACATTACAGTATGTATACAAAATCGGTCATTCGTACATGTATGAAATCGACATAACTGATAAACCATATTACAAAAATCTGACACTGAATCACAGTACACGTCGCTGAATCCACCCCTTTTGCTTATCAAAGCACCCAATATTCAAATCAAAGTGTGTTACAGTTTTCAAACTTGGCATCTGAAGCACTCAGCTTCAGCTAATGCCAAGGATAAAGTAGACTATAGCCATCCATAAAATGATTCGTAACTTACGTTATTTTTAGTTAACTCCTCTTTTGGCCCAATGTAGAGAGCACTCATAATTTATCTCTAAACACTCTAGAATACCAAAGCTCACAAATAACCAATTTACTGCAACGTCCCCCTAACCTTACCCTCTTCCCTTTTAAAAGAGTGGTACGTTTCCAGAACTCGGCATGCTAAAGGTTATACACTTACGTTAACATCACAGAGTGTCCTATATAACTTTAGAGTGTCCCCACATGTCATAGCATAAATACCTTGTTGACTTTTACCCATTCACAAATTTATTTGAACATAAATAAAAACTTTATGCACAATTAGGACGGTTGACACTTATGCGTACGGCAGGGGCACTGCCTTTCGCCTGACAAAGAAACATCTAACTAACTGTACTCCGGTAAATATCTCTGTTCAGTTTCAAATCCCCCTTAGGCATATTCATCCCCATTAAGTCAACTTCTCTAATTAAAATACCCGACACATAAAAATCAACATACAGGCCCAGTATATGTTGAACTAGACAAACGTAGACATATACATTTGAAATCAAATGGAAACCATATCCATCTGATAATAGAACCATTATCTGTAATGTTGCTCTTCTTTCTTTGCCTCACCTTTCGAGTGTCCATTCGTCAGCCAGTGCACACAGGCCAAACGAAGTTGTGTTGCAGTACACATGCGCACCGCATGGCGTAGGCCGCTCTGTTATGAAGAGTCGCCCATTGTCCGAAAACGTTCATTCTGAATTCTGATCTGAATTCACTTTCCACCTCCTCCCTTTTCAGTTGAAAATAGCAGATCTACAAGTTCAATGCTCCGAGATGCAACGCATTCTGAGCTCATATAGATCTGCTATCTGCTAAGACTTTTATGCATGTTTTACATTTGAAAAATGTGTGAAATGGGACATTCTGCATAATATACTTTCTACTTTTGGCACACTATTTTTACACACAAATACGTTTGTACTTTTACTCAAGTAAATTTTAAATTCCGGACTTTTACTTGTATGAGTATTTCTACATGGCATTATTGATCCTTTTACTTAAGTAAAACATGCGAGTACTTTTTCCACCTCCTGGCAGACATTTTCACTCCACTGAATGGACCTTTCTGGTTATTTTTTGCTTTCAGATCCTGCGGCATAACCCTTGCCTTAGCCTTATTACCCTGTGGGCTCTGGAGACCCACAGGGACATGTGTCATGGATGTAGACAGAGTCGAACCCAAGTGCAGAGTAACAACAAACAAGTAGTAGATAAGTAGATAATAAAGTATTTAATAAAGAATAAGGCAGATCTTACACGGAAGTAGTAGGCAGGAATCAGGCAATTGCAGAATGACAATGCAGTCAAAACAGGAATCCACAGACAAGCAACCATGACTATGAACTGACAATGAGTGTTTGTGAAGAGTCCAGTTTTATAGGAGCAGGTTGATTGGCAAAGTGTTCACAGGTGGGCTGACGAGGGAGTTGAAGACAGGTGTGTAAATGGGACTGCAGTGTGGTGGAAATGAATGTGGCCATGGTGGACCTTTATCCTAACAGCATTATATCACTGCCTCCTTCTAGTACTTTAATAAGCAGGTGTACGCAGGCAGGCAGGCAGACAGGCAGGCGCACGCGCACGCACACGCACACGCACACACACACACACACTATGTGCTATTGAGAGTGAGAATTTCTTCCTGACTTCATTGATTTCAGGTCTGATCTATCAGTAGCAATATATTCTCTCTCTCTCTCTCTCTCTCTCTCTCTCTCTCTCTCTCTCTCTCTCTCTCTCTCTCTCTCTCTCTCTCTCTCTCTCTCTCACCGCCTCCCCTCTTACCCTCTCTGCCCGTCTCATCTTAAAAAGGATGGCATCCTGATGTTTTGACTATTTCCCCTGCATTGAGACAGATTGCCTGATTTTCTGCCTCTCTTGAAACATGAAAATCAAGCACTACCAATTACACAAGACACACACTGTCAAACTGTCATCTACCGCAATCCAACTGCAGAGGAATCAAATCAAAGTCAAATTCCAAAGAAAACAAAAAAGCCTGTTTACTTGGCTCACATGTGAGAGACAATTTTGTTCTACGGCAAACCTCAAACTCACACTTGCATCATGTTGCAACACCACTTTCTTGGTTTTCCTTTAATTAGCCTAATATAACAAAAACATCCAATAAGGGCCTTTCTCTGCCCCACATTGTGTTTAGGAACCAAGATGGCCGCATGCAGCACCAGGAGAGGGTGAGGCAGAGGGGAGCGGGCGGGGTCGACATATGCCCTTACTGGGCTGCATTCACACTAGCCCTAGAACGGCTCTTGTTGTTACATACAGTATGTACAGTATTTCACATACAAGAGCCATAGAACACAGCCATATATTTGTGGTAGACCGTTACCATGTGCGGCATGAATGTGATAAATGCTCCGTTTGTACTCACCCATTAAATTATTCCAAAGACGTGGAGTGAAAAATGGTCCTCTAGTTTTATATCCATGTGAAAGTTCTGGCACAAAACGCGTATTTAGTGAATTATCTCCACTTTTTCAAGAGATGCACACGGACGCCTTTCTCTCCAGCGAGGGGACGATTTTAGATACTTCCTGTTGTCATCACAAATTGACCGGAGAAACACAAAAGTTTGCGGTCACACAATTGGCAGGTGGTGTGATTAATTACCCAGCACCTATCGCAAAGCACCTGCCAATTGTGTGACCCAAACTTTTGTGTTTCTCCGGTGAATTTGTGATGACAACAGGAAGTATCTAAAATCGGTTCATCGATATTCCAGTGCCCCCCCTCGCGCGGAGAGAAAGATGTCCGTGTGCATCTCTTGAAAAAGTGGAGATAATTCACTAAATACGCGTTTTGTGCCAGAACTTTCACATGGATATAAAACTAGAGGACCATTTTTCACTCCACGTCTTTGGAATAATTTAATGGGTGAGTACAAACGGAGCATTTATCACATTTATGCCGCACATGCAACGGTCTACCACAAATATATGGCTGTGTTCTATGGCTCTTGTATGTGAAATACTGTACATACTGTATGTAACAACAAGAGCCGTTCTAGGGCTACATTCACACATGCATTTCCAGTGGAAGCTCAATGGTTTGACCAAACATTTGTTTGATGGGGGGAGGGGGGCAGAACACATTCATCAAAGCTGTGTTAAGACACAAGACAGGTGCCTTGAATGTGTGAATGCAGCCCAGTAAGGGCATATATGTCGACCCCGCCCCGCTCCCCTCCCCTCTGCCCCACCCCCTCCTGGTGCTGCGGCCATCTTGGATCCTATAAACACAATGTAAACAATAGGAGCGAGGCAGGGCCAAGAAAGGCCCTTGTTGACCAATCAGTTTTGGGATGAATTCAGTCAGTGTGGCAAATTATCATGCAAATGATTTCAGTCAGCAAAGAAAAGGATTTATAAAATGACATCTTTCGTTTAAGATATGGCATGTTATTTTATAGCGCCAGAAATTGAGACGTAACCAAACATCTTAAAAGGAAGTATATAAAAGAAACATATAGGGAGGACCTCAGTATTCACGGCTCCAAACAGATGGATGCCATTATCAATCATCAACAACACTGTTGTTTTGTTTGTGAACATGTCTTTGCAAATGAGAGGCACCATTTAAGAGCAATAATCATTAATTATCATTATCTAGTACTGACACTTTCTTTGTGGGAATAAATACAGTAAGAAAGTTGATAATGTAAATCTTTGTGCCTCCTTAATTGTTTTCATTAACTCGAAAGGGCCCAAATTGCCGTCTATGGGGTTTTAAATGAAGAACATAGTGAGCATGGAGTCTCCGATATGCGGTTGTGTGTGTGTGTGTGTGTGTGTGTGTGTTTACGTGTTAGTTAGCGCATCATTATTAAAGCTGACGGGTCATGGGTGTTCGGCAAGCCCGCTATGGAGGCCTTGTGATGATTGGTGCACTGATTGGCAGGTCGTTAACACTAACGAGCGACAATCACTTTGTTAATCACCCGAGGGCAGGGGGAAATGTCTAATCAAAACAGAAGGGGAGGAGCCCGGGAAAAGGTACAAACGAGCTTTTAATGAGGCTGTGGACTTAACAGAGAGAGAGAGAGAGAGGGAGAGAGAGGGAGAGAGGAAATAGCCAAAAATTCACACCTGATATTTCCAGTGTTCGATTCCATCGCCATCATCCCTCCCTCTCTTCCTCTGTGCCTCCATCTTCCCATGCTTTTCATCGCCATTGTTCCCCCCCCCCCCCCCCCCCCTCTCTCTCTGTCTCTCTCTCACCCCCTCTCCCCCCCCCCCCCCTCCAACACCTGTCTCTTTCTCTCCATCCTCGTATCCGTGTCTCTCGGTATAGAGCCCTTGCGGTGTGTGAAGAACAAAGAGGGATGGCATCCGTTCGGGGCGATGAGAGGGCTACGGAAGGGTCAGCCTATTATTGGGCGTGATATTTCCATCGCCGGCGTAAATGTCTAGTGTCAACCAATTTATCGCCGGAGCGAGCGGGCGTGCAAGAGAGGCTGAGCGACACGGACGGGGATGAGAGCGAGATGAATCATGAAAGAGAGGGAAAGAGAGAGAGAGAGAGAGATGAAAGAGGGAGAGGTTTTCTGCAGGATGAGGGGAGGGAAACAAAAGGGATGTTTTCTCCTAAATGAGGATGTCCCCCTGCAATGACAGCCCCTCTCAGAGACGCTCATTGAGGGCTTTTCCATATACACAGAATGCCGTATACAGTATTGGTCTATTACTTTTACTTTAGTAAAAAACAACAAGAAGCAACAGGGAAAAAAGAGAGGCAACTCGGTCAACTTCTGGCAGAAATAACAGGTGTCAGTATATCATCATTATTGAGGACTGGACAGGGATATATAGGACACTTTTTCGCAGGCCTCATATAGGCCTCTTTTATTTTATTCAACAGGCTACGGACTCCCATTTAATAGCATTTCTATATCTCTGAGACCCTAATTTACCCCTGACGGGTCTATTTGGTTCCATTTTGTACACTCTCAGAGTTACAGACCCATAATGGTCCATTTGGTTCCAAACTATCATTTAGCTGGGGACCCCCTGGAACTCCCTCAAGGACACCTATAGGGGTCCCCGAACCCCACGTTGGGAACCAATGGTGTAGGAGACTGAACTGAACCGAGTGCATCCTTGTGGTCTTCACCCATTCTGACCTGAGATCAGATTCAAAAAATGTCTATTACATCCTGACAGTTTCATTATTAACCCATTCTGACCTGAGATCAGATTCTAAAAGTGTCTTCGATTTTTCAAAAATAGCAGACCTACAAGCTCGTATCGCGCCACTCGGTGGCGCGATATGAGCTTGTAGATCTGCTATTTTTCAATAGCTAAAGCATAACATGATGCCAACACCAAAATGGGTGCCCGGTCAGAATGGGTTAAGAGTCATAGCTGAAGTAGCCACATTATTGCTATAAGTTTGGGTCGGGGGTTCGATTCCCAACAGTGCACACTTGTGAATCTAAGCATAACGGTGATCTTATGCTTGTTAGGTGCCAGGTCCCATCCACAAATCTCCTCGCTATAAGAGACAGATCTGTGCTATGAATAGACATAATCCATATCCTGTGTGCAGGTGTAAATGCAACTGTACTTCCCTTGGAAGTGAAACGACATGCACCTGATGTCCCTGTTGGTCACATGTGTCTTCTTGGGGAGAGGGGAATGAATGGGAAGCAACTGGAGAGAGATGGCATGGGGAAATTGAAATGAGATTGGAAATATGTCAGAGGTGGAAGAGTGGAATCGGGTTCTAGCTGACGTGCATTGGCGAAGATGACCAAGTGACTCACTCTCACGCGCACGCACGCACGCACGCACGCACGCACGCACGCACGCACGCACACACACACACACACACACACACACACACACACACACACACACACACACACACACACACACACACATGTACACATACACACACACACACACACACACACACACACACACACACACAGCTCTCTTAGATCCTCAGTGTAATTTAAGCAGGGAATGTTAATCTGATTAAATCACACATTTTAAATATACAGTGTGTGCGTGTGCGTGTGCGTGCTCGTGTGTGCATGCATGCGTGCATGCACGGTTGCACGCGCTTACCTAGCTAAGTGGCATTCAAAGCAACCAAAGGTATGGCTCCCCCATATCTTGCAAGTATGATTGAACCCTACAAACCCTCCCGCGCACTCAGATCAGCCAACGCAGGGAAGCTGGAAGTACCCTCACTAAAAACGCCGGGACAACGCTCCACACGTCCCAAACTCTTCTCCCTTCTAGCTCCAAAACTGTGGAATGCACTTCCCATTGCAGTCAGAACTGCAGCATCACTCCCAATCTTCCGCCGTAGTCTGAAAACCCACCTTTTCAGACTCCATCATGGCCCATAGCACTTACCCTAACCCCTTAGATAGCAGAGAAAAGCAACGCCATGGCGAAAGAGGGGAAGAGAGAGATGGAAGGGGACAAACATGAGGGGAAGACAGAGAGAATCCTGTCATACTCTCACATCTGTCATCCTCTGAGATTCATAGCCATGCAGCACACGCCATTGTTCTCTTCCTTTTCTCCTCTCTTTTTCATCTCTCAGCATTTCTGTCTCAATTCAATTTCAAATCATGGAGCTGTATTGGCATGAATATATATTGTTATTATAATCTAAGCAAATAGTAGCAACAATAACCAATATCGAATCGTATCGTTTGACTTGACTTTGTATCGCATCAAATATGTGAAAATATGCTTCCGTAATCGCCCCTCGACGCCTCCAAAATAGTATAACAATGCTTAAAACACCAAAAGGAGTTCCCGTCCTGAATGGGTTAACTCGGTGACCATTGCTCTGATCAGTGCAATATATAGGACTGGATTTGATGTAGTGGAATAACCGCGGCCTGGAAATCTAGTAATTAAAAAAGCAGAACGTGTTTTTAAAGTTATCGCAACTGTATAGGTGCCTCCATATATGGTCACGCCTTGTGACATCATGCTTCCATATATCGTTACGCCTCGTGACATCACGACCCCAAATATGGTCACACCTCGTGACATCACGTGACATATTGGAGACCGTTAGATCTCCATATATGGTTGGCAGTCCAACCACCGTGGTTGCCATGACGCAACTCAGACTTGCAAATGAACCAAGTTGGTATAAAACACATGGATTCTCCATTATGTGGAGCTGACTATCATCACCTGGATCTCCATATATATCAAGATCACAAAATTGACCTCATCACACCCTGGATAGCCATGCATGGTTTGACATACTGTACTATAGATCTGAATATGTGGAGCCGGCCAGCAACTCTAAATCTGACACCAGATTAATAGTTTAATAGTTGCTTCTCAACTGTGCCGTATTGACCCATTCTGTACGGGAACGCCATTTGGTGTCAGCATTATGTTATGCTTTAGCAGATCTACAAGCTCGTAGCGTGCCACCGAGTGGCGCGCAACGAGCTTGTAGGTCTGCTATTTTAGAAAAATTGTGAAAATATTTATTTCAGAAAACTGGAGGATTTAGAAGATTTTTTTTTATTATTTCAAGGTCAGGCCAAAATGGATTAAGAAGCTCTGTTGTTTCGGCGCAAGCTACTCGCCCTCACAGGGCGTCTTACTGTTACATTGGCAGAATCAACTTTGTCTGCATTTGTTTGTGTGAAAGTGACTTTGATCTCATCAGTCCTCCTCTGTCCTTACTATCTTTCTTCATCTTCTTTATTGTCTCCACCCTCTTTCAGACGTGGCTCTCTCTCTCTCTCTCTCTCTCTCTCTCTCTCTCTCTCTCTCTCTCTCTCTCTCTCTCTCTCTCTCTCTCTCTCTCTCTCTCTCTCTCTCTCTCTCTCTCTCTCTGGCGGTATGAAAACTTTATTGGATGCCAGCAGCCCTTGAGGGGACACACTTTAAATGTCTCTGCAATTATACTTCTAATAACACCTTCACACACACACACACACACACGCATGTGTGCACGCATGCACGCACACAGACACACACACATATACACACACATATAGCTCAGGGCTGACAGTGACACAGAGGAAGTGAAAGTTACTCTGTCAGTCACTAGGCTATTAATCTCTGTCACCTGCAGCTGTGTGTGGGTGGGTCTGTTTGTGTGTGTGCGCGTGCATGTGTGCATTTGTCTACGTGTGTGTGTGTGTGTGTGTGTGTGTGAGTGTGTGTGACTGTGTGTGTGTGTGTGTGTGTGCATATGAAGGTGTATTTTAGTGTGCAGCAGCAGAGACCAATTGCTAGTGAATAACTGTGCATTTGTGTCCTGACCAATAGGCAATCAGTATCCAGTCAACAGCAGGCAGTGCTTTAGTCAGCATGTCCCAGTAGATATGGCCTCCGCCTGACAGCTTGCATGTTTGTGTGTGTGTGTGTGTGTGTGTGTGTGTGTGTGTGTGTGTGTGTGTGTGTGTGTGTGTGTGTGTGTGTGTGTGTGTGTGTGTGTGTGTGTGTGTGTGTGTGTGTGTGTGTGAGAGAGAGAGAGAGAGAGAGAGAGAGAGAGAGAGAGAATCTATCATGCCAGAGTGAGAGAAAGGGTGTGTGTTGACGTGTGAAAGTAAGAGTGCACCATAAATGAATGTGGGAAAGGTATTCTTCTAAGTGTTTGAGAGAGAGAGAGAGAGAGAGAGAGAGAGATAGAGAGAGAGAGAGAGAGAGAGAGAATACATTTTGTTCCTGACCCTGAGTTTGTTTTCAATGCAATGGTTGTTGTAATTGGAAGAAAACGTATGGTCTTTGCATAAACAAAGAATCTGCCAAGGAAGAAAGACACGGCCAGATCCAACATACTGCATACAAGGAATATAAGCAACATGCTTGAACAGTATCCCTCTGTGAAAATGACATTTTGCCCCATAAGAACAGCTAATTAAGCAGCATACTGTATAGCTTATATTCACAATTCATCAACGTTTTATGTAATCATCGTTCATAATGGTTCCTATTGTAAAATCCACACAGTATTGCCTTTGTCTCAAAGCATGATAATGAGAGTGTCCATTAGCACAACACTGCATTGAGGAAAGGTGTTCACGTTTGTTGCTACAACAATCTCTCCCCTTACTTTCCTTGATTTCGATGGTTGAACGCCATGTCGCACCTCAAAAATAGGGTATTTTCAATGCACGACACTGGCCCGCAAATTAAATCAACTTAACTCAAGTCTCCTCCTCCACATCCCTTCCTCCGTCAACTCACACTTTTACCAAGTCATTCCATAGAACCCTGTCCATCTGTCCCTCTTCAGTTCACCTCCTGCCTCTCATCTCCTCTGCCTCAGTGTGCTGCGGTGAAGGAAGGAGAGAAAGAGATTGCACCCTGCCGTGACACATTCCCAATGTGACTGTCTATCGTGTGTGTGCGTGTGTGTGTGTGTGTGTGTGTGTGTGTGTGTGTGTGTGTGTGTGTGTGTGTGTGTGTGTGTGTGTGTGTGTGTGTGTGTGTGTGTGTGTGTGTGAGAGAGAGACAGTGGAGCAGTGGGGAGCTGCACTGAGGGAGTGTTGTAGAAGCTCAACCATGTGTGTGTACACACGCACGTACGCACGCACTCACACATATACTTCTAGAAAGTAATGACAGGAGGGCTGGCATCATGCTGGGTAAACAGTGGGCTCTATATCGCGTGGCTCTTCATTGTGGCTTTAAGGATGCACTGTTTCAGAATAATAGAATACAGCTGAACATCATTGGAGAAAAACTGTAGTGGCAGCAACTGTATAGTCCATTCTACTCCTTCCACCCAGCTGTAGTCCATTCTACTCCTTCCACCCAGCTGTAGTCCATTCTACTCCTTCCACCCAGCTGTAGTCCATTCTACTCCTTCCACCCAGCTGTAGTCCATTACAACTCCTTCCACCCAGCTGTAGTCCATTCTACTCCTTCCACCCAGCCTGTAGTCCATGGTTCTCCTTCCACCCAGCTGTAGTCCATTCTACTCCTTCCACCCAGCTGTAGTCCATTCTACTCCTTCCACCCAGCTGTAGTCCATGGTTCTCCTTCCACCCAGCTGTAGTCCATGGTTCTCCTTCCACCCAGCTGTAGTCCATGGTTCTCCTTCCACCCAGCCTGTAGTCCATGGTTCTCCTTCCACCCAGCTGTAGTCCATTCTACTCCTTCCACCCAGCTGTAGTCCATGGTTCTCCTTCCACCCAGCTGTAATCCATGGTTCTCCTTCCACCCAGCTGTAGTCCATGGTTCTCCTTCCACCCAGCTGTAATCCATGGTTCACCTTCCACCCAGCTGTAGTCCATGCTGCTCTTTCACCATTTCTTATGAGTTGTGCGATGTGTGTGTGACAGACAGACAGACAGACAGACAGACAGACGGACGGACGGACGGACGGACGGACGGACGGATTTATTCCATATATCATGCAGGCAATATATTTCTATACTGTATGACAATGTACTGCACATTGAGCAGAATCACAGGGAGACAGACAGAAAGAGAGATGGTGGTTGTGTCAGTAGGTGAGAGAGATGTCCTTGCATACTAAAGCGAAGGTGTAGTAGATAAATGTTGTTCCCCCACGCATCCCACTTCTCATATATCTCTGTTCCACCACAGCCAGCCATGTATGCACCAAGCAAGGCCAAGCTCCCATACTGTGTGTGTGTGTGTGTGTGTGTGTGTGTGTGTGTGTGTGTGTGTGTGCTCGAACACGTGCGTATACGTACACTCACACACACGCATGCACATGCACATGCACGTGCACGCTCGCTGGCACACACAAACACACACACACACACACACACACACACACACACACACACACACACACACACACACACACACACACACACACACACACACACACACACACACACACACACACACACACACACACACACACACACACATCCGTACTTACAGACAGTGCACACATGCACTGTCTATAAGTACTCTATCGGATTCACCTTATATACTGTATGTGCATATATCCGTGTGTGTGTGTGTGTGCGTGCGTGCTTGTGCCTTTGTGTGTGGGCTGTGTTCCGGCGCCTAATCCAATTGAAACGGAGGATTTTTCTTTTTCCTTTTTTTTAACAGCATTGTAAAAACAGAACCTGTGCAACATTGCAACAATTTAGCCCTCCACTTACCACTCTATCATTCTATCCCTCTAGTGCTCTGCACTTCTTCCTCTGTTCTCATAAACCTATCCCTCCTTCTCTCCACTCCAAATGTCCATTACACTTTCATCTTCATTGCTTTCCTCGCTCCTTTGCCTGTCGCACACCTCTCTCTCTCTCTCTCTCTCTCTCTCTCCCCCATTTGACTCTCGCCTCTATCCGTCTTCATTATTTTCAACACAACCAGAAAGACCACTCCCTTCCTCGTTCCATAACGTTTCTCTCGTCCTCCATCGTTATATCCACGACGTCACTTCTCACTGTCCTCTCAATCTCCTCGTCTTCCTTGGTCTCCTGCTATCTTTTTGTCTCGCTCCCTCTCTCCTGCCTTCTCTCTCTCCTGCCTTCCCTCTCTCCTGCCTTCCCTCTCTCCTGCCTTCCCTCTCTCCTGCCTTCCCTCTCTCCTGCCTTCCCTCTCTCCTGCCTTCCCTCTCTCCTGCCTTCCCTCTCTCCTGCCTTCCCTCTCTCCTGCCTTCCCTCTCTCCTGCCTTCCCTCTCTCCTGCCTTCCCTCTCTCCTGCCTTCCCTCTCTCCTGCCTTACCTCTCTCCTGCCTTCCCTCTCTCCTGCCTTCCCTCTCTCCTGCCTTCCCTCTCTCCTGCTTTCCCTCTCTCCTGCCTTCCCTCTCTCCTGCCTTCCCTCTCTCCTGCCTTCCCTCTCTCCTGCCTTCCCTCTCTCCTGCCTTCCCTCTCTCCTGCCTTCCCTCTCTCCTGCCTTCCCTCTCTCCTGCCTTCCCTGTCACACCAGAATTTTGCCCACTATTGCCAGACAGTCTGTATATCGCTGCTGTCGGGAAGAAACCACCTAACTCCAAAATGTCCATTTCTCAGGAAATTAAGAATATTTTGAAAACAAAGCAATAGTGCATACATATATATATCAAACTTGGTGATGTGACTTTATATATTGTCAATTACTTGCACGAGAGGGGGAGATGTGGTGGAGTTAGCTGTTTTAGCAGACAGTTTGAGGGTTCAATGGAGTTAAGAGGTTTCCTCTCGACAGCAACGACATATTGTCTCTGTTATTCTAACTCATCCTCCTTAAAATCTATCTCCTGGTTTTCCCATCCCTCACCTACAGTAGACTGTACAGTACTAAATCTATCTCCTGGTTTTCCCATCCCTCACATACAGTAGACTGTACAGTACTAAATCTATCTCCTGGTTTTCCCATCCCTCACATACAGTAGACTGTACAGTACTAAATCTATCTCCTGGTTTTCCCATCCCTCGCCTACAGTAGACTGTACAGTACTAAATCTATCTCCTGGTTTTCCCATCCCTCACCTACAGTAGACTGTACAGTACTAAATCTATCTCCTGGTTTTCCCATCCCTCACATACAGTAGACTGTACAGTACTAAATCTATCTCCTGGTTTTCCCATCCCTCACCTACAGTAGACTGTACAGTACTAAATCTATCTCCTGGTTTTCCCATCCCTCACCTACAGTAGACTGTACAGTACTAAATCTATCTCCTGGTTTTTCCATCCCTCACCTGCAGTAGACTGTACAGTACTAAATCTATCTCCTGGTTTTCCCATCCCTGTACAGTAGACTGTACAGAACTAAATATATCTCCTGGTTTTCCCATCCCTGTACAGTAGACTGTACAGTACATGCTCTGCCTCCTCGTTCCCTCTTTCCTCATCCCTCCCGCAGCATGCTCACTCTCTTCCCTATAACGCCACGCGCACTTTATCACTTTTGGCAGCGCAGACTTAAAAAAGAAGAGAATTTATGCAAATGCAGTGCTGAAAAATGAGCATTCACCTTCCCGTTGCAAAGTGCAGGCGAATGTAGCCGAGTGGCTCATTACAATTCTTTCTCTTTGTTGTGAATCCATGTGGATTATAATTAAAAATGATTTGTGATCCCGGCCAACAGAACTGAGCCCCCTTTAACTCCCCTTTAGTCTCCACTGACGGGTAAGTGGGGACAGCAATACTATTTGACTGATAAATAGCCAAGAGTAGATATGAAGCACAGTGTGAGCTACAGAATGCAAGGATTGGTGGCAGAGGAATGAGCTGTCAGGTTTGACACAGTAAAGTACAGTAACTGTGATTTCAATTCATCATCATCACCTTCATATATTAGTATTGAGGGCAAGCTACTTTGTGCAGAACAACGAGTCAATCAAACAAACAAAAATCACACCCGTGTGAAGTGAGGGGCAGATCATGACGTAAAATAGACTATGCCTATTTGCTCAGAGACTGACGTAAAATTCTCCATTCATTGTCAATTGGAATTTAAAGTTTATAGGACGGAAATCTACACTAATAGCTGAATATAGGAGGGGCTAGCGCCCCTCAAAAATAATCAAGTTGAAACAGGAGCAAGTATGGTTAAAATGTTTTGGAGCATTCCTTTGAACTGACTGATGGCAGGCACAAGCAGCTCAGTTTGAAATCATTTTGCAGTTCATTCCAAGATGTTGGGCCGCTGACAGAGAAAGCTGTCTTGTGCCTGCATGCAGCTCTGTCTGAAAGGAACCTTGAGCACTACGAAATCACTGTGCTATCGTTCAGTTCAGTTCCAGCAGAGCATAGGCAGGGAGCATCCCAGTGACATCTATACATATATAAATAAATCACACTCATGTGAAGTGAGGGGCGTCATTTTTATCGCCATACGGAGAGGGTATACGGCTCGGTGAGCTAAGGGTTGCATCACTGCTTTTTGCAGATGATGTGGTCCTGATGGCACCAAGACCTTCAGCTCTCACTAGACCGGTTCGCAGCCGAGTGTACAGTGGCTGGGATGAGGAATGGATCAGTGTCTCTAAATCTGTGGCCATGGTACTCAGCAGGACACCGGTGGATTGTGCAGTCCGGGTATAAGGATTGAGGCATTATCCCAGGTGAAGGAGTTCTCTGGAGAGGGAAGTCTGGAGCTCTCTGATGGAGCTGTTGCCCCCGCACCCCACTTACGGATAAGCGGTTGAAGATGGATGGATTGATGGATGGATGGATGGAAATCTGGGCATAGGAGGGGCTAGCGCCCCTTAAAAATAGTACCAGTGTTTATCCCGCCTCTCAGTCAGAGAGGATAAACCTGAGTTCACATAAAGTGCACAGTGGTGGGTAGTACCGTAGTTATCACCAATAGGTCAATTCAATTCAATTCAAGTCCAGTCTATGCAGATGTCAGAACAGCATTGTGATGTCCATATATGCCATATATGTTTTTGCCAAAGACAACTGTGTAGAACGAAAAAAGCGATCCAAGTACAGTTGCGACTCAGGTTTGGTTCTCTATGAATGGAGGGTTTAAGTAGCTAACAGAGCAACAAACACATGGCAGACTGAAAGAGAGAATTATAGAGGAGACAGAGGCTTTGCAGGGGTTTTCATCAGGTGGCCATCTTGTAGCTGACAGGGGAGAGACTGTCCTTAAACACACAATGATGCAGACATCCAGTTAATGAGAGAACACGCACGCACACGCACACACACGCACACGCACGCACACACATACACACACACATCTGGCTGCCTGCACTCATTAACAGACTGAGAGAAAGACAGAGACGAGACTCAGGGAAGGACACACAGGACAGAGGCACAGACAGAGAAGGAAAAATAATAGCCAATTTAGCCCTGCAGTCTTAAAGGGACACCTTGGCATTTTGAATAGTTATTTCTCTTTTACCTGTCACGTTTCATAATAAAAATAAAATAAAATAAAATAAAATAAAATAAAATAAAATAAAATAAAATAAAATAAAATAAAATAAAATAAAATAAAATAAAATAAAATAAAATAAAATAAAATAAAATAAAATAAAACTCTCAGTCCCCTTATCCTCCCCCTAAAATAATTTACTCATTAGCATCACTACCTTTCCTGGAGGAAAACTAAAGGCCGGGAACCCAGTTCTGTGTGACAGAGGAGAAACAAAGTGTGATGGAGGAGTGAGGAGTGGGCCTGCAGGAGAGATAGAGGAGAGAAAACTCCCATATACTGTATCTGCTGGGAAAAGTACAACAATGTGCAAACACAGCAGCAATATTCGTGAGGTGCTGCAATTATTAAAGGTATATTCAGTGATTTCACTCAAAAAACCTTAGGTTTAGTTTTTGGCTGGGACCTAAGGTTTTTTGACCCCCATGGGTTAACTGGGGACAGGGAGGAACTCCTTATATGGTCAGCACACTCTATAGTAGAGAGGATTATCACAACAAAACAAAAAAATAAGTGATATTTGAATTAAGTGAAATCACTGAATATACCTTTAAATATTAGTCGCTAACTAATTTAGTAATCGTATTCAAATTGGCAACTAATTGCTGAATGTCTTTGTGCAGTCAATTGTGGGTGTTTTTCATCATAGTTGTTTAATGTAAATAAGCTAAAGAGGAGTGATCCATCTCTCTTCCCTTACAATCTGCTGATATAATATAATATATAATAATATATAATAATGATATAGTTGCACATGCACAGTAGCGACTGCAAAGCAAAATATGACAAATAACATTGGTGGCGCCCTATGCAGAATCACATGGTATTCAAAAACATCTGAAACTGAGGCCATTTTACCTTCAACATCCTATAGAAAAGGATTACCTGCAGTATTGTATTCGTGCATACAATCAATCAAGAACTAGGCCTAAAACATATGTCTTTAATGTTAAGTTTCCTTTTAGACTGACAAATGTGTATAGGTAACATGGGTGGCTTTAATTTATTTCAATTTAATTTGTCTTTTATTTGAACGGTATAAATCAGCAGCTGAGCACAAGTTAGAACATGTCTAAAAGAACCTAAGATAAAAATGTATAAGGTGATAGCTAAATAAGTGTCATATGTATAAGTCAAAGAGACTTATTGTCTGTATCAGCCAGGGTGCGGTGCGGGAGTCTATGCCCGTTTCAATGCGCTAGACCTCGGGGAGATTTCTGTGTAACTGTGTATATTATACACAGTACAACAAACCATGTACAACCCAGATTCGGCACAAACAAGGGACTAAATTAGTTTCGCTCCTATGCCACCAAAATGTGGAACGCCCTACCAACAGTCATTAAGACATGTGAATCCCTTGACTCCTTCAAAACCGCTCTCAAAGGGCACCTACGGATGGCCGCAATTCGAAACTGGCCTCTGTAAAATCTGAATCCCCCCCCCCCACCCCATTTCCCCTCACTGTATATGTATCTTTTCCCTTTTTGCTTCCTATATGATGAATTCCTGTTCTGTTCTTTAGCTACATAGAAGTGTCTATTTGTATGTCTCTAAATGTTTTGATGAATTGAACAATGTGGACCCTGTTGTAAACAAGTGTAATGCTTAATTGGGTCGTCCACTCACAGTTAACAGTCTTTGTATTGAGTTTGTGCTTAAAATGTACTGTACATTCTACAAACTGTTAATAAATATTTCAATCAATCAATCAAATTGTTTGCTATGTTGTTGACAATCTACTTTCATTTAGTATGTATATTTATGTGATTGTGACAGCATTAGACACTTTTTTGGCTGTTTTAAATTGTGACCACTTGCTGGGGACAGGCTAAATACAGGCATTTTGGGGTACAGAGCCTGCTTTTAACTAATTCAGATGGAATATGAAAATAATTATAATGAAATTAATGTCATAAGAATACACAACTGTATTACATATAACTTTGCAAGTGCTTTTATTTGTATGAATTAATTAGTTTTTTAACATAAATAAGGCTCATATGTGTGGGACATGTTTTTTCCACTTTTGTACCTCATCTCAAGAATGAGTGATTTATAGCATTTATGCTGCAGCTTAAATGCTATACATACACCAATGTTTAATTGTATGTATAGCATACTGCTTGCGCACTAGGTCATTTATGGCCTACTTGTGTGCAAAGTAGGCACTCGACAGAGTGCAGTTCTAGTTGTCACTAGGTGACACACATTTGAATTATTTTATTTGGTCCACACTTTAAAAGGAAAATGCATAAGGACACAAACAGTATGGGTGCAGTTATGTTACAATCACAAGCCTATGACACATGTTTGGAATCATGATACAGCATGCAAGAATGTCACTCAGCAGCGTCTCTGATAGCCATATTCGTTCACACGACGGTGCTCAGGACTAGGCTTAGTCTCATATGGTGGCATAGACAGTACAACAGGGACAGTACAACACCTCGCAAGTCCTTCTGCCTCATCCTATGGACACTCCAAGCTGTCGAGAGTTCGAAACGCTCCCACAAACGCTCCCACGCTGTGGGCATGTCCCAGGCTGGACCATCAGAGAGAACGGAGCCGTCTCACACCGCCGCCCGGTGACAACACGCGGCGTCCGCTTGCCGTAGGGAAGTTGCCGACTCACCGGGTCTCTCCCGGTGACGCTGCACCCTCCATACTCCCTAGCCGCTCTCATGGGCCTGGAAGTCCACACACCGCTGCCCCGATGGCGGACCGACACACCGTGGGGAAGTAACCGGGTCCACTGCCTCTCCTCCCGGCACCTGTTGTTCACGGGAGGGACCAACAGGCAGCGTGGCGCCGGTAGTAGACTACGTCGCTGGGTACATCTTGACGTGATATCCTGATACACAGCCACCGCCACAGGAGTTGCAAAAGTTCCAAAAGCTGTACCCACTACATTAACGATCGTAGTTAGAACGGGTGCGGTTGTTAGATGTTAAAGAACAAGCAAAGTTGGCGTCCACCGGCGTTTCCACCGTGCCGCCATTGCTGCGCGTGCGCACACACACACACACACACACACACACACACACACACACACACACACACACACACACACACACACACACACTTCTAATGAATCATTTATGTGGTGCATCTTTCATAGAATATTTTGTGTTCGCGAGCATGTGCATGCATGTACGGTATTTGGCCAAATGTGGTGTAACCATGCATAGATAGGTGCGTGCGTGCGTGCGTGCAACAGCAGTGACAGTGCACATTCACATTCAAGGAGAGGCGAGATAGAAAGTTGGAAGCGATGCAGCCAACCAAAACATTGAGCCAAGCTTCAAGTCAAGTTTCATTTCAACTTCAGGTATTTATGGTGTCAACTTGTATTGGCTTCATTTAGTCCAAACTGTAGGCTATATTATGTTGTGATGCCATGAATGTGAAGTGGGTGAATGTGAAGTACATTGAAAAGCGCTGTGGAGAAAAAAGCGCTATTGCAGTCCATTTACCATTCAACAATACAGTACATACAAGATAAGAGAATGCACTTCTGAAGGTGCGCTTGATAATGCAATTCATGTAGGCCAAATTAGTAATTCTTCATTTCAAGAGATGCTTGACAACAGCATTTCAAAGGCATGCACACGTATATGTAAGTGCCCGCGTATCTATGTGGTGCACAACTGCACATATATAGTTTAGTGTCGTGTCCCATCCACATATCATGTGTCAGGTGTCAGTGCTACTTATGTTGTCTGTCATTCGTTATTGCCGTCGCGTCTGCTCCGTTGTTGAGGCAGAGGGAGTGAGAGCTGGTATGGATAGACTGATAGATAGACTGATAGATAGATAGATAGATAGATAGATAGATAGATAGATAGATAGATAGATAGAGGGATGGAGGGATGGAGGCATGGAGGGAAGGACAGACATGGAGGCATGGAGGGACTGATAGAGAGAGGAAAGCTGTGAGCGGAGCGATGTAGACACAGTGAAAGATTAAGGAGAGAATAAGGAGTTGGAAGGGGATTGGAGAGAGATTCAGGGGTATTTTACGCACGCACGCACACGCACGCACGCACGCACGCACGCACGCACGCACGCGCGCACGCGCACACACAGTCAGATCACGTTCTGGCATGCTACTACTATACCCCTCTGCGGATTGTGGGTAAATAACCAGATCTGAATTGATTGTTTGGTCAGAGTTGGCAGAGTGTGTATGTCAGTATTGGATTGTGTGAACGGAGAGTTGGGTACATCTTCCATGTACAGTATGTGTTTGTGAGTACAGCACGCACGCGCACACACGCACACACACAGAGATGGATCTAGATATCATATACTGAATACCCACTACAATGAGTGAACTGTATTGCTATTTATGTGACCACAGCAGAAGAGAGAACGCATGGTGCATGTCTCACAATAAGAGCTATTATATAGAGAGGACCCTGTATAAAGGGCCAAAGAGCACGGCACACATGGCCTAACTGTACAGCGGTGGAAAAAGTACACACATTTTGTACTTAAGTAAAGGTATCAATACTTGTATGTATCAAATACATGTACAGAACACAACATTTACCCGACTAAAAAGTATTGGCATCAAAAAGTGTACTTAAACAACCAAAAGTAGATGTACTTGATGTATTTTATGTACCAAAAGTAGAAAGCATATGCAGAATGTCCCAGTTCAACTTTTCAAATGTATCTACAAGCTCTACAAGATCTACAAGCTCACGCATGCCTATCTCTTTTCCATTATTTTCTTTTTCCTCCTCTTCTGCTCATTAGTGTTACAACAGCAAGTCTCATCTGGCTTCCTTCCAGAGAGGTGTCACCTTACCAGAGGTGTGGAAGCTGCGTGAGGTCGCTGACTTTCTCACCTTTTTGTCTGACAAGTCCTACGTAAAGAATTCCTACATATGCAGATGTAGCAGATACAAATGTTATTGTTCATATGCACACCATTTTTAATATTTATTGTCCACAAATGTTAAGTAGCCTATGCGACAGTATTTAGCGTGTAGAAAGCATCTTGTTTAGTCATGCAGATTAGTAGGTTTGATGTTTACCATCGTTTGTTGATGCCACTTACTCTGATCTTGTGCTTGTGAGGAGCTCCACCTGGAAAAGAACTTCTGTTTAATGCCTTCATCAGGTAGCTGAAGTGATGCATCGGAGGTGAGATGTTCTGAACTCTCACCTCCCCTGAGCCAGGCGCGGAGATATAGTAGAAGCAGCAGATGAAGTCGCATCGGGGGCCGCCCGATGCGTGGTAGTAACCTGTAAACTCTCTCTCTCTCTGGCTCTCTCTTCCACTGAGTTCCACACGCTGTTAAGTTACCGCGACTAAGACTACATTTCCTGTCAATAATAAGCAGTGTTTTAGCAAAAGGCAGATCTACAAGCTCATATCGCGCCACCGAGTGGCGCGATACGAGCTTGTAGGTCTGCTATTTTTGAAAAATCGAAGAGCGACTGAAATTTTTTAGAATCTGATCTCAGGTCAGAATGGGTTAATCAGATATTTACCTTGAGAGAGATGAGGACCTCTACAAGCGGCTGATGCCATTGGTGGAGGAGGCAGTATGCCCACAGTGAAGTGGTATAACGGAAGAGGGGCTCTTAGTTGAGACTCATTCACCCTAGCGTCCCAAACTTGTCAAACAAAGACATGGCAGAGAAACCAGAAATATCGCAGGCAGATGAAATCCAAGCCGTGCATCATGATGATGCAAAAATCCCTTCCCTCACCCGTCACGACAGAGCCGTGCCGACCTGTTCAAGGTTCTAGATTTAGACTCAAAGCACAAAGTCTGTCCCCCATGCATGCAAGCAGGCGGGCCACACAGACGGGCACACATTCCTCCCTGAATAAGACTGCATGGCGTTACATCACAAAGCCATGGCGAATACTTGACTACCAACGTTTCAAGACGGAAATCCAAGAGGTGGAGGGCGAGGCGAGCTTGTGCACCCGAATCATTTGGGTGCATGGTGCTGTCTCTCCCCTGACCCTGGTGATTGCCATGGCAGCATTGAACTCCTGTTTGCTCGTGTGGTCTGTCATCACAGATGTGGACCCAATGGGACCAGTTTTCTAATATCCAGATGATACCCTGTCCTTGGGCGATGATGCCTTTGTGGTCGCACAGTACTGTCAGTGTCTTGTTAACTATAGGTTGACTGAGCTGATTCACCTACATTGTTTTGTACTATCACCAGGGCCGGATTTACCATCCCTAGGGCCCCCGGGCTAGACAACATTTCAGGGCCCCCATGGGCTGCGTTTAGGAAAATAATTGGGTATTTTGTTTTAATTTCGCTGTAATTTTGGGGTACCCAGCCCCCCCAAAAGAGGCAGGCAGACAGACAAACTATAGTTGCTGAATGAATGCAGCCACTAGTATAGCCAAATTAGCCAGTAGTGCACTAATGCAGTTTTACAGCAAAATATTTCACAATGTGCGATATAAAATCACAGTAAGAGAGATGAGAAAGAAAGAAAGACTAAAGCCACTAATAATGCACTAGACAGACAGACAGACACACAGACAGACAGACAGACAGACAGACAGACAGACAGACAGACAGACAGACAGACAGACAGACAGACAGACAGACAGACAGACAGACAGACAGACAGACAGACAGACAGACAGACAGACAGACAGACAGACAGACAGACAGTTCATTAGCTGTCTATAAAAGTCTATAAATGCTACTCTATAACCCTATCGAAATGCAATTGAAACATTTCTTTTAGATCATGGTGAAATGATAATCACAGTCAAAGACGCAGCATTTGCACAAACACAATGACAGCTGGTCTCATTATTTTAGAATAATACATTTCAGAAGCAGTATACCGTTTCGGTCAATGCGACAGCGAGATGTGGGGGTGAGCCAGAATAGGCTACTAAAACAAAAATATGTTTTAACATGTATTAACAAGGCCAAAAGTGGCAAAGAAGACAATTAAAAATCGGAGGAAAGAGAGATACCTTCACAACTTATGCTGAAGCAAGGCAACATGAAAGAGCAGAGAGAGGAACGGGTGAAGAAACAAAAGGACGTATATGGGCAGTTGAATACATAGGAAGTGCACCGACACTGCCCGTCTTGACTATCCTCCGAGATGCGAGGTTACTCCGTGGTGGGAAATAATAATAATGGCGCAAGACAGAATGCAGCCTTGTAAATAACTTGTACGTTTTAAGAGGCAAACTAATTTTGTTTCATGCCGTTTGCTTTGATTGAATAATTGATTGACCACACGTGCGCTTGTACTATATGATTTGATTTGGGTGTGTATAGCCTACTTGTAAATAAAGTGTTAGTGTTGATTAACATGTATTAATCTAATTATAGTAAACTAATACTATATTATACTAAAAAGGATAAAGGTGAAGGGAAAAGAGACCACAATAACACTTTATTTAGAACAACCAAATCAAGTCATATTATACGGCGACGATGTTCAATCAATTATTCCACCAAAGCAAACGGCATAAACAATATCAGTTTGCCTCTTCTATAAAAATAAAACGTTACAGACTGTTCTCTTGTATCATACCGTACGTCCATACTTATTATTATTATTATTTCCCACCACAGAGTAACCTTGCATCAGACTATCAGACATCAGACTGCATTACTGTCGTTGCCTTGCTTTTCTTTCATTCTCCATTGCTCTGTAAAGCACTTTGAGCTGCATTTCCAGCTTAGCTATATCCACCTCGGAGGACAGTCAAGGTGTTGGTATGCCATTCAGAGGCAGGCGGTGAAAACACGAACCGTGCAGGGACAAAGAATGAACTGAACCCGAGTTCACCAGATTCCTCTGTTCAGAACACAGAGAGCAGGAGAAAAACAACAGACAGGGGAACGGCCGAGAATGAGAGAAAGAAAATGTGTGTGTGTGTGTGTGTGTGTGTGTGTGTGTGTGTGTGTGTGTGTGTGTGTGTGTGTGTGTGTGTGTGTGTGTGTGATGGAGACGGGCTACATAGTCTGGTCAGCTAATTAAGCCACCGCGGCAGTTAATGCTGTTCAATTATGAATGAGATAGACAAGGTGAAGAGGGCAGAACGATCGATGGAGTTGACGGAGGGATGGAGCGAAGTACAGAAGCAGTACCTGCATGAAGACGAAATAAAAATAATGTATATGAACAGGATCAACGAAGAAGAAACAGAGAGAACAATACGTAAAGAAGTCTAAAAGAGATAAAAGATAATAAACTATAAGAGTGAGTTAATCTTGCGTATGTTGATAACTGTACGACCGATGATTTCAAACAAACTGTGTCACCATGCAAGGACCCGAGGGATTTATTTGTCCACAACAGCCCGAAGATCCGGTTGTCCAGATCCAGAGAATCCAACTGTGCTGTCCATATAGACGAATCCAGCAACGGGTCTCATGGTCGCAGCTTACGTATTTCCTGTAGGCGGACTCAAGGTAGCTGCGGGGTTTAAACCCTCACCAGGCGCACCTCTTCTACTACAGTGAACGGTAGAGTGACTGATGTTAGTCTGCCTCAAACCTTTTACCTGCTTTTTACTAACACTAACATTACAAAGATGCCCAGAACATCGGGATGAACCTGTGTAGTTTATGGCTGCTCCAAAAGTAGTGGCAACATAAAAAATAAAATAAAACGAAAGATACATAACGTCAGTCTTACCCAATCTTTCTGTTTTATGAACACAAGGCTGCTGTATTTTATACCTCATACTAAGCATTTAAAGTATGAGGTATATAAAGTACAGCAGCCTTGTGTAAAACAGAAAGATTGGGTGTTGGGTAAGACTGACGTTATGTATCTTTCCCTGCTTTGTCTCAACCATTACTCAATGGCTCTGGTCTCAGCCACCGCGGTGGATATTTTGACATTCCGTTTTATTTTATTTTTTATGTTGCCACTACTGTTGGAGCAGCCATAAACTACACAGGTGGGTCCCGATGTTCTGGACATCTTTGTAATGTTAGTGTTAGTAAAAAGCAGGTAAAAGAGTAACGTTTGAAGCAGACTTAACATCAGTTACTCTGCCGTTCACTATAGTAGAAGAGGTGCGCCTGGTGAGGGTTTAAACCCCGCAGCTATGTCGAGTCCGGAAATACGTAAGCTGCGACCATGAGACCCGTTCCTGGCACACCAAGATGGGTCTCCTTATATGGACAAAGTAACTGTAACAACTGGTTCGAGGCCGTTTCAATTAACTCATCTTTCCCAGCAAGCCAAATGACGTCATGATAACGTTATGATGACGTCCTCCAGTGACGTTCAGGACTAGGCCAGATCACAGCCCATATGGGGATGATCTTTACATCGTTTCCAGGACGTCTTCACCAGTTTAAATAATATTATTCTTATTCTGGGCCAGATCTGACCAGTTATATGATCAGTCTCTCTCTGATTCATCCAGGGACGTCCGTCTTAGTGGGTAAAATGTATGTTGGTTGAAATAAGGTTATATTCTGGGCCAGATGTGACTAGTCTTGGTTTGACTTGATCTGGCCCCAATTGAGACGTCACTAATTCGTCCTGACTGTGTTTTCCAATAAGCTAAAAATCGTGTCTCTTTTTCCTCTATCTTCTATTAATTAGTGAGCAGATCATAGGAGGGCCTTTAATTGGTGCTTTGATCACAGCTTCCCTCAACATGTTGTGTCATGTTGTGCATGTTGTGTCAGTTTGAAATGATGAGCTATCTTTTGAAAAGCTTCCTGTTTGTATTTGTCTCTGTCTCTCTTTTGTCATGATGTGTCTGCTTTCTGTCTAACTCTGTCACTCTCGGAAATGCTCTTCATTCAACGCAGCAACAATAGAATATAGATATAACCTCACAGGAGAAAGCCTGAAACAAGGTCCTTGGGGTGGATCATTGTCAAAAGAAATGTTGTTTGATGATTGCTTATTTGTATTAAGGTCACATACAAGAACATTGGTACACAATTACAGAATCACAGACCATAATCTAATCAAAGCGATGTTCCACTTCCTGTTTCTCAGTTTCAGAGAGAAACGGCTTTCAAAACAAGACGGTTAACAGTGAAGGTAACGGTGGCGTTCTACGAGTGTCAATTCAGTTAAATGACAACTTTGGGTTTTTGCAACCAAGGTTCATGTTTTAGATTGTTATTAGATAAAGTAAAAGATGAGTGTTATTATTTTCTATTTTCTTTTTTCATTCGACAGGGGACGGCTATTCGAGAAGTGGCTAAATTATGTCCCTCCCCAGTGCCTCCCCAATTTTTGCGCCGCGGAAAATCCTGCTTAGGGCGCCAGATTGCTCAGGACCGGCCCTGTGTAGACAGCGGGGGCGGGGGATGGCTTTACAGTATATCCCACCTTGAAGGTTGTGTAAAAATGATCCAGCGTGTAAACACCAGTGGTGGAAAAGTAACTAAGTATACGTACTGTAGGCTGTACAATGTTGAGGTATTTGTACTGTACTCGAGTATCTCCAATTTCTAATGCTTTTACTTCTACTTCAAAAAATCTGAACTATCCCTTTAAGTAAAACATTTGAGTACCTTTTCCTTCACTGGTAAACACCGTTTACTCCACACATTAGACATGGGTTGATGTGCTTAAAAATAGCAGATCTACAACCATATAACGTGGCACTGAATGCTGCGCTACGAGCTTGTAGATCTGCTATTTTTTTAAGACCCTGAAAATGTGGCGCAAATCTTTGAATATATATATTCTTTCAGAGCCAACGTTTTTAACTCAAATCTTTGCTCTGGCACTGCAGGATCCATATGGACCAACATATTTTCAGATGGGACCGGCAGCCAAATACAGATATGTCCATGGGGTCCTTGACATGAAAAAGGTTGAGCACCACTGACTTAGAAACTATAGGTTTTTCAGAAAACTGACATTGTTAGGCTTGTATTGTATAAGCTCTGACCTATTGATAATAGCATGCAGCTCAGACAACATGTGCGTGGTGTCATAGCTTGAGGCAGGATGTATAATAAATGATCCATGTACTCTCCGAGGACGACATGGATCTTATCATGAGATGCTTTATAATAGTCAGAAGTCTAAAGGAGAACATCCTGTATGTAGCCTGGCAAATAGGGCAGGGCACAGGACACAGACATTATATTGGGGTTCTTACAATTTACTCAATGTAGAATTTAGAAATACAAATACAAAGAAGCAGTATTTACAGTAGGCCTATACAAAGACACGGAAACTCAACCAAGTTGATATAATTACTATAGTTCAGCTTTCACCTCTCGTTTACAATCTGCAACCATCAACAACATGTATTCTTATTCCTTAATCATCTGGAAATACACGCATACTATACTGCATCAAGAATGTGTTTACATGTATCTGAAAATATACAATGAAAGTATTGCATTTTTTTACCATCAAGATCTTCTCAAAGACAAACACAGGTTGCTTCTTAAGTTCTTATTATTCAAGACGTTTTTCAGTGTAACCCTTGCCTTGACCACCTTCTTCTTCTTCTTCTTCTTCTTCTTCTCCTCGTGATTTCCGGCAGACTAGATGCCTTCCGGCATATTGCTGCCTCCCACTGGTCGGGGGTATACCTCCTTTCTGTCCATTGTAATTCCTATACTATAGCAGTCGTGTTGCTGCCATGAAATTGAGCACCGCTTTGACAGTCTTTGCCTGGTTTTCCGTTGGGTTGAGGAGCCTTTTGAGCGTCACACTACTTGTGTGGTCACTTGCCACTGCCGCGTACATCCCCTCTCTTTCTTCGGTGTACCGGGTACACTCCATGAGAACGTGTTCCACGTTTGGTTCTTTTTGCACGGTGACCCTTGACCCCCAGAACATGGCACTCTTAAAGTGACAGTGCCACCTGGTGGATTTACATAGAACTACAGGCATATATGCCCACTGGGCTACATGTAGAAAGTTTCCACAACCGAGCACCATGTACGAGTTTGTTGACGCGATGCTGACTGATCCTGCTGGTACCGAGTGGCGAGTGTCACTTTGAATGGCGTCATTTTGTTGTTGGGAACTGATGTGAACCGCGCGCGGAACACGTTATAGCTTATTCCGACCATGCAGTTCCTTTCCCCTCCATCAGGCGTCCGGCTGGCCAGGCTGAGGTAGTTTAGAGACCAGGATTAGCCTGCATGTTTTTGTGAGGGTACCTACCTATACCCATATATCTTCATGTCTTTTTGCACGGTAACCCTTGACCCCCAAGGGTTACCATATAGGGTTTGGGGGTCCAAATTGTCATTTATTAGCCCGCGGACCCCCCATCTGAAAAGATATGCCATATCTCCCCATAAGAGAAGATTTTCACATGCAGTTCTAGCAATGATTCTCAACCCGTTTAATTTCAAGGACCCCCAGTTTGACATGCATTAGTCTACGGACCCCCGTTTAATGGCATTTATATCTCTGGGATTCCCAATTTATATTGTAAAATCAATGTTAATTTAACTCTGAGACAAATGGACCCATTTGGTTCCATCTCAGAGTTACAGACCCATAAGGGTCCATTTTGTTCCTATAACTACAATTTAGCTGGGGACCCCCTGGGGACTCCCTCATGGACCCCTGGGGGGCCCCGGACCCCACTTTGGGAACCACCGCGTTGAAGGAGAGCTTGAAGAAAGGCAGCCATGTGTACACGGCACCAACAAATACAATGATAGTTATTAGTTAATGAGTTGTACAAGTTTAAGCCATTCATTCATTCATTGAATAACCTCCCAATAGCTCCATAATACAATATCAGGCTGTGCAGTGTACACGCACTCACGCGCACACACACACACACACACACGCACACATCGTCGCACAATCGTCGCATCCAACGGCCTTCACTTGTTTCATTTGAATGTGAATAGCTTGAGTCCCAAACTAGCTGAGATCAGACATCTGTTCCAAAACGGTAAGGCAAACATACTGTGTTTCTCTGAAACTAAACTTGATGAGTCTACTAAAGACCCAGAGATTGAAATAGAAAATTACTCAGTCATTAGAAATGACAGAAACAGACATGGTGGTGGCGTGTGCATGTATATTCACCAAGATACTGAATACATTACTCGTACTGACTTGCAGCATGATGAAATTGAAACTGTGTGGGTTGAATTAATTTTCAAAAATGCTAAATCAGTATTAGTGGTCACCGTCTATAGACCCCCTGATCAGAATGAGTTCTATGATATACTTGAGGGGTGCTTAGCTGGGGAGGAATGTGTAGAGAAGATCCTGATTGGCGACTACAATACGGATATGCGTCGTAAGGAAGCTCCTGTGTTCAAGTCATTTAGTCGGTTTTGTGATCTGCATGGTGTCAGTCAGCTAATTACCCAACCCACAAGAGTGTGTGATTCTACTCAAACTGTCATTGATCTCATTCTGACCTCGGACAAATCCAGAATCTCAAAGAAAGGGGTTATTGTATGTGGGCTCAGTGATCATTTTATGATTTTCTGTACCCGCAAAATACAAAAACTAAAGTTTGACTGTCACAAAACAGTCATATCTAGGGACCTCAAAACCTACTCTAGTGAGGCCTTTAACCTGGAACTGGAGAATCTGGATTGGTCCGATGTGCTCAGGAGCTCACTAGTCGAAGAAGCATGGCTTGGCTTTAAAACCAAATTTACATCAGTACTAAACATCATGGCTCCTTTGAGAACCGTCAGGGTCAAAACCCGCTCGGAGCCATGGATGAATTCGGACATACTGACTGCAATGAAAGCCAGAGACAACAAATGCTCTGAACTTCTTAAATGCAAGTCCAAACTAGCCAAGTGCAAGCGCTTCGACAGTGATCACCAAACCAAACTGCACAACCTAAAAGCCCAGTGTAACAAGCTAAGAAACGGTGTAATTGCCATGACCAAATCAGCCAAATGTAACTTTATCAATGATAAAGCCGAGGAAATCAAAAACAATCCTCGGGAGCTATGGAAGTTACTAAACAACCAACTAGGCTGTGGTCGGAAACTAAAAACCAGGTTTACTAACATAAACATCAAATCGAATAACACCCTCATCACTGACAAACTCGATGTAGCCAACCACTTGAACATCTTCTTTACAAACATTGCAACAAAGCTGGTTAGCAAACTGCCCTCCCACTCTGGGCGTTTTGGTGTAGAGCACATCAAAGCCTTCTACAAAAACCTTGGTGTTTGTAAAGATGATTTTAAAATGGCAATGGTAACAACCGAGGAGGTACTTAAAAAACTGAGTGCCCTCCAACCCCACAAGGCCACTGGCCATGACAATATTCCCTCCAAATTTCTCAGAGACTCAGCCTTTTCCATAGCTCCAGTCATCACCCACATAGTTAACCTCTCCATCAAACAGGGACAGGTCCCCCAAGATTTTAAACTGGCCAAAGTAACCCCCTTGTACAAAAAAGGGAGTAAATTAGAACCCGGCAACTACCGCCCTATTTCTATTCTAAGCTCCATCTCGAAAGTGATGGAAAAAATAGTCTATGAACAGGTTGAAAAGTATCTTGCCACTAATAAATTGCTGTACGAGTTCCAATCTGGCTTCAGAACATCCCACTCCACTGACACATGCCTCCTCTATTTGAGCGATCACATCAAACACGAGGTGGATGCTGGAAAATACTGCGGCATGGTCATGCTGGACCTCCAAAAGGCTTTTGACACCGTGAACCACTCCATACTGGTTAACAAGCTTAAAGCTATTGGTTTTGATAGCACATCAGTGAGCTGGATGCAATCCTACCTGGAGGGGAGAGAACAGATGGTGGAGGTGAACGGAACACTGTCCCCTCCCCTCCCAGTGAGCTGTGGTGTCCCACAAGGAAGCATACTAGGGCCTTTACTGTTCCTAATTTATGTTAACGACATGACTTCAGCTTGTGACTGCAACTTGTTCCTGTTCGCAGATGACTCAGCACTGCTGGTCTCGGACAGGAACAAACTGCAGGTTGAAAAGACCCTCAGCTCTGAACTCGGTAGAATCTGCACCTGGCTCGCTGATAACAAACTATCCTTACACCTGGGAAAAACTGAATCCATCCTCTTCGGATCAAATAGTAAACTCAGCAAGGCAGATGGCTTCTTGGTTAGAGTGGGTGACAATATTATCACACGAAAAGATCAAATTACCTACCTAGGTTCCATCCTGGAGGCTAATCTTTCCGGTGATAAAATGGCCACCAACGTAATCAAAAAAGTCAATCAAAGAACAAGATTCCTTTACAGGATCTCCTCACTGGTCAGCAAAAACACCTTGAAGACCTTAACAGGAGCCCTCGTACAAGGTTTCTTTGACTATGCATCCACCTCTTGGTACCACAGCACCTCAAAGGCCCTTAAAACAAGGCTCCAGACCTCCCAAAACAAACTGGTCAGGCTCCTACTTGGCCTCACCCCCCGAACCCACCTCACCCCTGCCCACTTTGACAGGCTGGGATGGCTTAGGGTCGTCGACAGAGTACAGCATCTTGCAATGGGTTTGGTCCAGAAGATTCGATACACCACCAAGATACCCATGTACCTGTCTAAATACTTCCTTAATGTAAACGAAGTCCACACCCACAACACCAGAGGGAGTGCAACAAACCATGTACAACCCAGATTCGGCACAAACAAGGGACTAAATTCTTTTCGCTCCTATGCCACCAAAATGTGGAACGCCCTACCAACAGTCATTAAGACATGTGAATCCCTTGACTCCTTCAAAACCGCTCTCAAAGGGCACCTACGGATGGCTGCAATTCGAAACTGGCCTCTGTAAAATCTGAATCCCCCCCACCCCATTTCCCTCACTGTATATTGTATATTTTCCCAGTGCTTGTATATTTTCCCTTTTTTGCTTCCCATATGATGAATTCCTGTTCTGTTCTTTAGCTACATAGAAATGTCTATTTGTATGTCTCTAAATGGTTGTATGTCTTTAAATGTTTTGATGAATTGAACAATGTGGACCCTGTTGTAAACAAGTGTAATGCTTAATTGGGTCGTCCACTCACAGTTGACAGTCTTTGTATTGAGTTTGTGCTTAAAATGTACTGTAAATTCTACAAACTGTTAATAAATATTTCAATCAATCAAAAAAAACACACACACACACACACACACACACACACACACACACACACACACACACACACACACACACACACACACACACACACACACACACACACACACACACACACACACACACACACACACACACACACACACACACACACACACACACACACACACACACACACACACACACACAAATTAAATCAGAAAAGAGTTTGGCACCCCCAACCTGCTAGATGATTCAATTTTGTCCTTGGGTGGATCTGCAGACGGTGACCGCTAACATTCACCTTTAGAGATGGAGGATGGAGGTTGTGTGTGTGTGTGTGTGTGTGTGTGTGGTTGTGTGTCCTGTGCCAGAATAAGTCACGGTATGGTGAGAGGAAGGTATACAGTAAGAAAGAGGAAGAGATGGAGTCTAAACTCTGCATGTCTGTCTAGTCTCAACAGCAGGAGAGAGAGAGAGAGAGAGAGAGAGAGACCATGCAGATTCATTAAAGAGAGAGGACATACTGTATGAGATGAGTGGCGGAGGGCACACTGTGCACGACAATGCAAAACATGCACACGCACGCACACACATATGCACAATGTAGATATACACACACACAAGCCCTCAGATCTTCCTACGTCTCCAATCCTCTTCAAAGCAGTCGTCTCTCTCTGCGTTCAAACCCTGTTGTCATTAAAACTGATCCCTGATGGAGGGAATATAAACATCGAGGAGCAGGAGGAGGAGGAGACAAAAGGAATGATGGGGAGGGAGAGGAGAGGAGAGGAGAGGAGAGGGGAGGGGAGGGGAGGGGAGGGGAGGGGAGGGGAGAGGAGAGGAGAGGAGAGGAGAGGAGAGGAGAGGAGAGGAGAGGAGAGGAGAGGAGAGGAGAGGAGAGGAGAGGAGAGGAGAGGAGAGGAGAGGAGAGGAGAGGAGGGGAGAGGAGGGGAGAGGAGGGGAGAGGAGAGGAGAGAGAGGGCTATATCCTACGCCATTTGTTTTACTATTTTGAAAAACCTTTTAAAATAGTTAAAATAGTCGATCTACAAGCTCACAACGTGTCGATGTATCGGCTAATTGAACTATTTTCAAATGTTTTTCAAAAGAAATGCAAATACGTTTATGGATAAGGGGTAAGGGTAAGGGGTGGCAATAAGGGCCCGCATAAGGAATGCTAGGGGAGCTATAGGAGGAGGAACAGAGGGGTGATCACACAGCAATTACATTTCAGTCAGACAACTCACGAATAGATTAAACAATATTTATTGCAGAATGAGTAACAAGTGTACATATATTTGACTTGGCGTTCGGCTCTGCTGGATTTCTCCCTGCTCGGCATGATTAAGCAACATCATAAAACATAAGAGGGAGATAGATATACAATAACCCCCCCATGGGGAGCATATATAGCAGAGCCCACCGGTGGTGCTGGGGTGGTGGTGGTGGGAGAAAACATCACATACAACCGGGAACCATGAGCAGAGGAAGGCAAGAAAGCTTAGAGAAGGAAAAGACACCAGCGTCATGGTGTCACGTGACTGGACGCCGGGGCTGCGCCATGACACCCCACCACGCCCCCATGTGCCAAAACTCACACTGGAAGTTTGATGAATACATGGGAGTGGATGGGAGACCGCTGGACATCTTGTAAACAAACATTATTTATGACCGATAGCGACCTTTGTCATATAATCGGTCCAGGAATATAATAGAAGACATATCACAGATTGTTTTCCGACTGGGTGTTTTTCGACTTGCTAACTGTTTAATTTTACTCAGGAATTTAAAGAGCACAGTACGGCTCTGGGCTGAATGGGCTTATAACCTGACTCCGCCAGCTGGTGGCAGTATTGGGTTCACAATCCTGCCTTGAAACCCCATACCTATATTGTTTTTAATTCATCAACATTACAAACTAAATAACGCTTAAAAAAATGTTGAGAATAAAGGATTTTGCAATATTACAAGTCAGTGGTGTTTGATGAAATACTTTTTTTCATATAGCCTTAGGACCAACCCGCCTAGTATAATACAACAGTAGTTTTAAGTAGTAGCCTACACAGTGATGAATCTGCTGCCGAAACTGCTGGGAATGTATTGGAGTGAATGGAGCAAAGTATAGACAAGCATATAAATAAACACTTTCTGAATGATTGAGACCATTGTAAAATAAACGCTTCTGTAACATAACATCACACATTACTTTCTACTGTCTTGAAGTCACCAACAAGTGCCTAGTAGTGGTCTAGGTTTACTGGCGCCCCCCCCCCTATTTTCACACCGTGTAAAGTACCGTGCCGAATTCAAATAGCCACTACTTTGCATAACAACAGCTTTAACTGTTTATATACCTGAGCTGACTGTGAGCGCACGTAGCCGGTAAGCATGCCATGCACACTTGACTTACAGGAGTGTGGACTGCATGGCTCCAGTAGGCTACTGCTGCTGTGTGGTGTTCTCCTCCATCAAATAACAGTTACAGATATATTCGTCCAAAGCAAACCTTTTAGTTTCGCTAGTGTCCAGTAAGGATGTTTGTCTGACCATTTTAAGTCTACTTTTGTGTTTTAGGCTTAGGCTATACAGCTGTTCTGTGTGCATGCCGCGATGCGTGCGTGCGCGTCACGTTCCGTGGTACCAGTACAATTTCATTTAGCCAGTCATTCATTCATATTTAACTTGAAACTGAATAAGGCAATGTCTGGAGTTGATAGAGCAAGCATTAACTTCTTTAAGGCATGCCTATGCCTACTATATTTTGAGGGACACTTAAATCGTTTAATTACCTCTACATTTCACATGCAAATATTATACTTTCACTACAATTATTAGTTATTACTAGACTACTATTACGTTGTATTGTACTACTTAAAACTACTGTTGTATTATACTAGGCGGGTTGGTCCTAAGGCTACTGTTAATTTGCGTATTTATTCTGAAACTTAACCACTTGTAGAGCATATTGTGATAGGCTACTGCTAGTCAACTTTTACTTTAGTGAAAACACCACTGACTTGTAATATTGCAAAATCCTTTATTCTCAACATTTTTAAAGCGTTATTTAGTTTGTAATGTTAGGCTTTTGAAGGCAGGATTGTGAACCCAATACTGCCACCAGCTGGCGGAGTCAGGTTATAAGCCCATTCAGCCCAGAGCCGTACTGTGCTCTTTAAATTCCTGAGTAAAATTAAACAGTTAGCAAGTCGAAAAACACCCAGTCGGAAAACAATCTGTGATATGTCTTCTATTATATTCCTGGACCGATTATATGACAAAGGTCGCTATCGTTCATAAATAATGTTTGTTTACAAGATGTCCAGCGGTCTCCCATCCACTCCCATGTATTCATCAAACTTCCAGTGTGAGTTTTGGCACATGGGGGCGTGGTGGGGTGTCATGGCGCAGCCCCGGCGTCCAGTCACGTGACACCATGACGCTGGTGTCTTTTCCTTCTCTAAGCTTTCTTGGAGGAAGGCAGGAAGAGCATGGAGTCTAGTGAGCTTAAGTAGCCTGCCCAATTGGTCAGCTGACTGCCGCATCGGCGAATGACGTGTGAGACTTGCACACATTTATACGCCCACATAGTAATGCAGCATGTTAACCCCTTGAGTATAGAATGAGCCTTTGAGCATGGCAAGAACCCCCCTTGAGGTTGACTGACTGAACTGACTCCGCGAGCTGCATTTGATAAAGATTAGTGGAAGACATGAAGTGAAGGAGGAGGACAAAAATACTCAAAATGTATCAATACTGCAATGTAGAAATAAAAATATATTGGTATCTTTTGGTAGGACTACTTAAAGTACCAAAAGTATACTCATTGTGCCCTTATAGATATGACCTATTTTCAAATGGCCAAAAATGTATGTAGGGCTGATGTGGTTAATGCATGTTTTGTAATAATAATCAACATCTACAAAGTATCTATAGTAACTAAAGTGTTCACATACATGTAGTAGAGTAAAAGTAGAGATGTATAGCGCAAGTAGAAGTAAATCAAAGTATTGGAAATTGGAAATACACAAGTAAAGTACAAATACCTCAAAATCAAGTACAATACTTTCCACCACTGCATAAAGAGGCAGAAGTGAAGGAAGGAGGAGGGAGGGAGGAAGGAAGGAGGGAGGGTGACGCTATATGGATCAATGGGAGCGACGAGGAAAGGAAAGAAGAGAAGGAAGAAAGGTGAGTCGCCGTGGAGACGAGAGAGACGACGAGAGCCAAGCGATCTGATTCTGTTAATTGGGGGCTTTCTGATAAAATGACCTGAAAGCTGCAATTACTATTCCCCTGGAGAGCTTCTATTAGCATATACGCGCGCACGCACACACACACATGTCAAATTGGTCTGCACTTGTGCGTCATGTTATGTTTTCCTCTCTTATGCAGAGTCACACGGGTCACCATCTCCATCACAATGGATAAATAAATAAAGAGAGGAGGGCTATAGTTTTGGAGACAGACAGACAGACAGACAGACAGACAGACAGACAGACAGACAGACAGACAGACCCTATATAGAAAGACATACAGATAGAGGGGGAGAGAGAGAGGTGGAGAAGAACAGGGGGTCACATATGCTTACTTCCATAGACATAAGGCTTGATTAAATTGAATGTGCAGGAGCTGGCCGCTCTCCAATGTGGGTGTGTGTGTGTGTGTGTGTGCGTGCGCGCGCAGGCGTGCGTGCGTGTCCTGTAATATTGTCTGCACTCCCCATGGGCTGTTGCTTGAGCAAACTCAATCAACTCGCCCTCACCTCTGTGGCCCTCGCTACACTGTCACTATACACTAGACACTAGGCTACAGTCTGTGTTCTGAGGAGAGAGAGAGAGAGAGAGAGAGAGAGGACATATACATATAGGTGCCAGTGTGCACTTGTACAGTATGTGACTCACTGTACAGTATATGTATATCTCAGAACAAAATGTAAAACTTTTGTGAAATGTGTTAGGAGCTTACAACATTTACATATAGCTGTGTGTGTGTTCGTGTGTGTGTGTGTGTGTGTGTGCATGCGTGGCGTGCACGTGTGCGTGAGAATGTTTATGTGAAGTAATATGTCCTTCTGTATGACATGCAAGTGGAATATGTGCACACACACATTTAAATAATATACGCACATAATTCATCTGAATAATTTTCAGCAGAAATCTGCTGTAAGCTGTTACACGCACGTGCACAGACCACTTGTACTCTCTCGTGTAACAACGTATTGTGCAATTGTTCGCATACTGTAATTTATCAATTTAAAGTTGCGTACTCAGCCAATGGACATATGTGCACACACACAGTCACACACACACACACACACACACACACACACACACACACACACACCGCACTACCTCTTGAGATCAAACGGTGACCTCTGTCCACCTACACACCTGTCAATCAGTGACATCAGCGGTGACAAACCCGCCGTCATGTGGGAATGCGCTGCTAGGTGTCCTCGCCAGAGGGACAGGATGTGACACGTGTGACGACGGGGCGTCGCAGCGCTCTCGACACGACACCGATCAATCAGCTGTTGATCAATCATAATTGGGCCATTTGCATATTTGCCAGATATTCATGATCATAATTCACTTATGCAGATCCGACCGCATGAGACACTACAAGCTCCAGGGAGAGAGGGAGAGAGAGAGAGAGAGAGAGAGAGAGAGAGAGAGAGAGAGAGAGAGAGACGGGTCAGAGCTGAAGCCTCCCTGGCCCTGTTGCTTTGCTGAGAGATTGAATTAGTGCTTTATTTAGATTTATGCAGATGTTAACAGTAATGATATACAGCTGAGACACTTTTGTCCTTCTCGGTTTTCAGTCAACACATCAACGTCAACACGGGCTGGAACGGCCCCTTAACACATCAAACGCATCAAAAATACTTCTACTGTAATAATAATAAAAATCACACCCCTGTGATTTTTATTATTATTACAGTAGAAGTATTTTTCTTATGAAAGCAGAGAGTCTTATGTTTCATACGGTATATAGTATGTATATGTCGCTATAGGCCTTATTTTGTGAATATTGAGCAGTTCAGGTCCATGTCTTAGTCTTAGTTATCTCTGGTGGGCACACGCTGAATTCAATGACCAATTACTGTCAAACTGTATATGTGTACAATGTGTACTGTTTTCCTCCTAAAAGTAGACATTCAGGGCTTTCATTCGGTGTATGGTATGTATAGGATAGTATTTGTGCTCATATTTATATCGGTCTGTTGAACTGAAAAAAAAAAAAAAAACTGAAATGTCTGTCAACTTCAACCTTCCATATCTCTGCTGTTTTTTTCAAGCGAGCAGCGTGCAGCCAAAAGCAGGTGTTAGAAAAAGGTCAATATCTCCAGAATGGAAGATGGTATAGAATCATAAATTTTGATTTTGAAAAAATTGAAGTGGACAAGTTTGGCTTTCTTTTGATTTATGCGGTGTGATTCTCGCTATAAGAGGCCCCTCGCTGTGGGCCCCCGAAAAAGTTCAGAAGTCCAATGTTAATCGCTCAGCACCACCAAGCCTGAGAAAATTTCACACTGTAGCATTCAATGTGTTTTGTTCGAGATATAACAACAAAATAAGAATTCCTTTAAAAAAACTGGGGTTGTGCGCTGTTGTGTGAATCAACCTGAAGGCAGCGCAGCGTGACATATGGAATATGGATAGTAACAGAGTATGGACATGTCCTCCTGTTTATGGACCGTGTTTTGGCTGAGACGCTTTCCTGACACTTGGCGTGAAATCGTGAAGAGTTTTGGATAAAAGTTTTATCCAACAGCAACACCAATCTTCACCGACAGCAACACCTTAACCAACAGCCAAGCTTTCCTGCTATAAAGATCATGGATTATGAGTGAGTTTATAAAGGCGTAGTGAAATGAAAAATACGTTTTTCACATGCACTTTCACACCATTACCATATCCGTGGTCATCATATGGTCATAACTATGACCATAACACACACACACACACACACACACACACCCTCACACACACCCCCCCACGCACACACACCCCCCCCCCCACACACACACACACACACACACACACACACACACACACACACACACACACACACACACACACACACACACACACACACACACACACACACACAGGACTCACAGCCAGCAACAGCATTCATGATGCACCTCCCATATTTCTCACCTTCTCACCTATTTCTCCTTCAAACATGCTTGTTGGTACACATTACATGATGATGTACATTCATATATTTATCTCTGCTTATTACGCATATACCCACCATCACGCACACACACGCACGCCAGCACGCGTGTGTGTGTGCATGCAGTGCACAGAGTGATATACACGTCCTTCACGCCTCCATGTTTTGTTAACTTCTGCCTATAGACAGATTCAGCCCTGTGGCTCTAGCAGTCAGATCAGTCTGGTAATACTGTATATGCTGTAATCATTATGTCAATCACTGTGTGTGTGTGTGTGTGTGTGTGTGTGTGTGTGTGTGTGTGTGTGTGTGTGTGTGTGTGTGTGTGTGTGTGTGCAACAACATGCAAGAGTGCGGCGTGTATACAGTACATAACCAGGAGCTTTACTGTAATTATAGTTGGAGGCACGCTTAAAGGTTAGCCTTCAAACCCGTATTCGATATGTCACATAAACACATGGCTCACTGCACAGATAGCAAACATGATGTGGGATGCAATGGAGGAACAGAGAGAGAGAGACCATACACAATAACAGAGAGAGAGAGAGAGAGAAAGAGAGAGAACTCATCATTTTTCGACCGCGGTCGAGATCATGGATTTCACAATAACACGCCAGACTTCCCGGTCCTTCATTGCCATCCCCATAGTTCTTGCTTACTGATGCCTGTGTCCCTATTAGCGATGACATCAGGGAACGACCTCTGATCTGCTTTGAGGCAGGACTCCAGAGAAGAAGGGAAGATATAACCTCATTGTCAGCTCTGTTAGCAGTGGATGGCAAACTGTGTTCTTCTGGATCGGACTAGTGAAGAAACACTGGGAAGGTTGCCGTATATTATATATTATATTATATTAATATATTAGAGAGAACTAGGCTTTCCTTTATACTGTATATAGAATTTGGCTTTATAGACAAGTTTTAGCCCGTGACCCAAAAGAGAGAAATTTGATGTCTCACCGGTAAATTAGTGAAAATAGCAAATCTACAAGCTTGCGTAGCTTCGCGCTGCATTGTAAGCTTGCATTGTAAACTTGCGTTGTAACTATAAACATTTGTTTTTGAATTTATGGAATCTTTGATTGCTTCATGAAATTAAATTACTGAAAAAAAAAACATTGAATTTTATGGAACATTTGCTTAGCATTTTTTATGTTTTGAAATAGGCCTAATAATAATAATAAAAAACAAAAAACAAAGGGACCCATGAAAATAGGTCCTGACTAGGGATGGAGATACCCGGAAAAAAATCCGATAACAAGCTTATTGAACCTGCTATCAATAAGCTTTGGGCTTATCAAGCCATGACATCATGGACAACAATCAAGACAAGAGGCGATCATGAAATAAATGTAATCAACCATGCTGGCAGCCTGGCACAAACATGTCGGTCTAAAAGTGTATTGATACCTGCCAATGAACCAGCATAAACAAAATTACGCTTTTAAAGTGACGGTACACATACAGTTTGAGGATGCCCAGAACGGAGATTAATCAAAAGATGAAACATTAACCCATTCTGACCGGGCACCCATTTTGGTGTTGGCATCATGTTATGCTTTAGCTATTGAAAAATAGCAGATCTACAAGCACATATCGCGCCACCGAGTGGCGCGATACGAGCTTGTAGGTCTGCTATTTTTTTTTTAAATCGAAGAGCGACTGACATTTTTAGAATCTGATCTCAGGTCAGAATGGGTTAATCAGACCAGTGTGTGTCCAGTGGAAACCTCGTATGAATCTGATCTCAGGTCAGAATGGGTTAATCATTCCATAACTGCTCCACAGGCTGGGAGTGCCTGTTGGGGGAACACTTGATGTTGGGACGTCATCCAAAGTGGTCCCCCTCCGTTTTAATGGATGAGATCGAAAATCTTAAAACGTGAATAACTCAAACCCAATTTTTTTGCTTGGGTAACAAATTGGCATATTTTTAATTCATCGTTTTAACATACAACAAAGATCTGGTGGTTTGAACAGATGGGTTTTTTTTCTTTCATTCCTAGTGTATTCTTTCGAATTGCCACCAGATGGCGGGAACGCACCATTATGCTGATTTTGGCCAAAATAGACGAATCTTCCTAAGTCACTTCCGGTTCAACGATCAACAACATCCGGCAGTATTTTGACCCTAGTCACTAGCTTGGCTGGTCCGGATTGCTAAGCTAATGCTATATTTTTCATATCTAAGTCAAATTAACCTCAAATCAACCCCAAAACATCGCAAAATATCAAGTTTTTTACAGCGACGCACATAGAGACGGCGCGCGTGCACGATAGCGCACGATCACGCGGATTTCGGCCGTTTAGTTATATTAGCGAAAAAATATTAATTTTTGCTCTTTTGACCCCCCGATAACTGATATTGATTGTCATTCCGTTTCTTCCGTGAACGGGAGGTTTAGATTTTTTGATTAATTCCGTTTTTTCCGTTAATTGTAGGCCAGGGGTTAATCTAAATCAATGCTTCCAATTCTAACCAAAGATTATCCAGTTAACAGTTTCTTTAATATTATTGTATTGGTAAAAAGGTCAATTGCCTTCCATCTGTTAGAAAAGTACTGTATTACTAGCAAAAGATACTGGTTCTGTTCAGGATTCATTGTCTCCCATCTTCCCACAAAATAATAGCAAATGGTCGATAGTGGGCCTGATCAATAAGGTGCTCGTTATCAATGAAAATGTACGAGTAAGATGGACGTTACAATGATCAGCCCATTTAACCCATTCTGACCTGGGATCAGATTCATATAGAGGTTTCCACTGGACACACACTGGTCTGATTAACCCATTCTGACCTGAGATCAGATTCTAAAAATGTCAGTCGCTCTTCGATTTTTCAAAAATAGCAGACCTACAAGCCCGGTCAGAATGGGTTAATACACACGGGTCCCTCTGAGATTGTACTGGGACTCGCTTCAATCAGCTCCTGTATGGATGATATGGTAGTATTTGTTGTATTCATCTTGTACGTGAATATTGCAGTGTTTGGCTGACTATATATCTTCAAACTTTAGTGCGAGTTGAGAATACAGCATGTACTTTGTTACTTTCCACCACTGCAACACAAGCACAGCTAGATGAATCCATTCAAGTGATGCTGGTGTGAATACGAGAACAAGAGAGGTATAGGAGATGGACATATAGTGAGAGAGAACAGAGAAGACAGATGGGAGGAGATCACGTGTGTTGACAATGCTGTCCTGAAGAAATAGACAGTGACTCTATGCTGCTATAGTTTTGAGGACATAGAAACAATATTATGATGGATTGCAGGCAATAGCCCGTTGCATAATCACAGCATCTATCTGGCGAGCAGCTTTCAACATACCCTTCCATCCAATTAGGTTTGCGCATACACGCACGGACGGACGCACGCACGCACGCACATACTGTACACACACACACACACACACACACACACACACACACACACACACACACACACGATTGACCACACTCAGGGCACATTGGAGGCATAGAATGCTTTCAGTACTGGAGGAGTAAGGAGAGCAATCACGTATTGGCTGTTTTCCTCCAACTGCAACTGAAGTTATCGTTGGTGTGAAAGAAGAGGAGGCACCAGAGGACATGCAGGGTGAGATGGAGGCAGATGATTCGCTGTGGCGACCCCTGAAGGGAATAGCCGAAAGGAAAAGGAGACTAGACGGAGACATGTATTACCTTATACTTACAAGTAACAGTACTCACGACAGGGCCTGCAAAACCCACATGTCCACACCAAAGGTCAAGATAGATACGGTTCTGCTGACGTCTTTAGAATCCCCGTAACCACTTTTGTGGACTGAACCTTTCACCTGACCTCTCAGTGCCATCGCTGTTGTTGAAACCATCTGATATGGAATCACGTGTTACACACACATTCTCCCATGGAACCGAACACTATAGCATGAGCGTCTCTTTTCCCAGGGTGTCTCTCGTGCCAGGAACAATCTATTCAGTTGTCCATCGCAGGAGTCCAACATCCTTGTAGGCTGACATGAAACATGCTATTCTTGTTCTTGTAACGTCATGAGACCAAAGGAAATGCAGTGTCCTGTGCCCCCGTGTGGGTTAGGGCTATTTATAGGGCTACATGCAACCATCTGTAGCTTTGACAACACAGTGAGGGTCAAAGCAGGTGTCAAGACAACAGCAACACAGATGAGGACCTTGCCCTACATGAGGACCTTGCCCTACAGCAGTATACGCCATCAGCAAGCTGAGTCATCGCAGAACAGTTGCAGCAACAACCGTTCTCTACAAGATGCACACTCCCAACTGTCCAGTGGACCTCAAAGCACTGCTGCCTCAAGCTCACACCTCAGGTCGAATCACCGGGAGAGTACATACTACCAAAGCCACGCCCTGGAAACCCCCAAGTCAAACACCAAATGCCTTGATAGGAGCTTTCTCCACTCTGAGGTACAAACTTGGACGTAAACAAACAATGCTCAAAAAGGACAACAACAGAAAGAAAGTAGCAAACTTACGTAATGCATCAGCTTGTGGCACAACTGTCAAGGTTCTCACAGTACGTCTGACAGAGGGCATGTGTTGCTGAGGTTACCACCACCTGGGCCTATATAGGCCAGCCACAGGTGTGCCTAACTAGTAATCAGTATAGCCCCACCCACCACTAGAGGAGGAATGAGGTGATCAGCTCCGGTTCCACCCCACTCTCAGCCGGAGAGTGGGGTGGAAAGTGTACAAATTGCAAATTGCATTTACAGTACAGGAGAAATGTAAACATTTGAAATCGGGGCCAGCACCGCGTGCAATGGCAGTCCTACAGCGTTAACCCATTGAGACCCAGGTGCATGTACGTTCCTATCTAATGCACTTTGTTACCAAAAAAACAAAAAGGTAAATTATTAATGAACGGTCATGATATTTAATTACAACAGGAGGGGGGGCAGCACAAAGCATGGAGAGATTAGGAGTGAGAAAGAGAGGGCGAGTGAGGAGGAAGGAGTGAGATCTCAGGCTGATGCTGGGCCACCATCTGTTGACATCTATTCTCCTCTCTCTCTTTTTTATCTCTATCCTTCACCCTCCTTAATTTGTCCTCTCTCTCCCTCCCTCTCCCGGACATCATCCTATCACGATACCCTCCTCCTCCTCCTCTCTCCTTTCAACCCCACATCTGTGGTAACGACAGCTACAGTATAGTAACATTCATTTTGTTCAATGTTTAAGTTCAGCTAGGGTAATTAAACCGCGCATTGTGGGAATACATGGAATGCACTTGGGGAGACTAGGCAAGTCAGACCCTGCATATACAACACAAGAATGAGCTATCACTGATCTGTGTGCTCGTGCGTGCGTGCGTGTTTTGCGTACTGTACATGCCTGTGGGCCAGTGTACAGTAATAGTAATGAAGGACTGGCTGACTAGTGCTGCTGTCAGCTCACATTACCATCCTAAACAGCATATTTCTCACTCACTGCATGGTTCCACAACTGGTTAATTGGCCGAGTGAATGGCCTCGAATCAAATCTGCCCTGCATCCCACAAAGTCAAGGCCTATTTTAGCAACTGCCTTCATGAGGAAAATCAATCGTAAAGACATGTGCTGTACGGTGAACCTTCTGCCATGCAAAATGAAAACATCAGTATCTTATTTCATATACAGTTAATGAAAAAACATATCTGGTGTGAGACAGTGTGTGAGACAGTACATGTGCAAACAGTTCTGTGCATTGTCATGAACTTTACATGTTTTAGTGGTTCTCATGTTTTAATTCAAAGGAGTTACAGACCTGTATAAAAGGTCCACATTCTGGACGGGAACCCCTTTTGGTGTTTTAAGCATTATATGTATTGCGACACTTTGAATGTGTGAATGCGAATTCACACATTCAATGAGTTCAGTGGAGCTCCCTCTGGTGTTGTCCACGAGGGGGTTTCTCACTCTTTTTTGTCCCCCTCACTCTTTTGAAGTAGTTTGACAGGTACATGTTCTCCCTTGGGAGTTTTACCGTCAGGACACATACTGTATAGCGCTTTGGAAGGTAACACGTTATTCCAACCTGTTCCTTTCAACTCCACCATGGGCCCTGGCTGGCCAGGGGGAGGCAGTATTAGAGACCAGGATTACTGCATGTTTTTTTGTGAGGGTACCTAGTATACCCTATAGAGGACGCGTGTGGAGAGCATGCAAGCTCACACAGAAAGAGAACACATCCCCGGTGCCCACAGAATCCCCGGCAGGAATCAAACCCGGGAGCTTCTATCTAGCTGTGAAGCGACAGTGCTATACCAACTGCGCCGCCATTCTCACAATAACCTGCTATAGTCTAATATAAACATTAAATAAACATTGTAATATACTGTGGTAATAATATATCAGTGTGCACATTGATCACACACACACCACAGAACTCCAGGAACAGTGTGTCTGTCACCGCTCCCCTTTTCCATTAGCCCTCTCTCGGGGTGAAATGACTATGCCGTGATAGGGAGTGAACACAGTGCACTATTCTAACAGCACTCACACACGCGCGCACACACACACACACACACACAGGAATGAGAGAATTACATACAAAACTACAGAGAAGAGCATTGGTCCGAACGACAACCTACCTCAAACCCTCACCCTAACCTCCCCCGGGGCAGCACACCTAAACCTAACCCCAACCCTCTCCCGACCCCCAACGCAACTCGGACCAAAGCGCCTTCAAACCAATGCTCCGTCGGACCATAGTACGCCTCCCAGAAGATATAGACACATAGAGAAGAGACATATTATGGTTGTTATAGCCACAAATATCCAGAAGGACACTATACTGGCAGGAGGCTGGATTTCTATAGTTGAGATAGAGAAAACACAACAGATGACTGAGAGCAGATACAAAAGAGGGGGAAATAAGAAGAAACAAACGAAGACAAAGAGAGGCTACTGTATATAAGATAAGGAAACGACAGAAAAATAAGGGGCGAGACACGAGGAGAGAGGTATACAAAAAGGATGACCGGGGAGGGAAAGAAAATACATGACACCACTGACATTTACCTTCCATATCCTCTGTAAACAATAGACCGAGAGGGATGGATGAAGAAAGAGAGAGAGAGAGAGAAAGAGAACGGGAGTGGATGAATATATCACGGTTCCTATAGCTGGGTATAGCCGTGTAAATATTGAATGTATATACGACCCCCCCCCCCACGTCACCTTTAACCCATTCTGACCTGAGATCAGATTCATACGAGGTTTCCGCCGGACACACACTGGTCTGATGAACCCATTCTGACCTGAGATCAGATTCTAAAAATGTCAGTCGCTCTTCGATTTTTCAAAAATAGCAGACCTACAAGCTCGTATCGCGCCACTCGGTGGCGCGATATGAGCTTGTAGATCTGCTATTTTTAAATAGCTAAAGCATAACATGATGCTGACACCAAAATGGGTGCCCGGTCAGAATGGGTTAACCTGTGATAGCCACCACTCCTCCACAGCTTTTGCACGCAACCCGCAGTCTGCAGATTTAACAACTCTGTCCTCCCGAGTTCTCAATGCAGCAGAAAATCTTAGAGGGAGGCGTCGCAGAGACCTGCACGGGAGTCGAATCAACTCGAAACCCTCACGTGGCACTGACTAAGTATATGGATTTGCTCTTTACTCGAGTATTTCCAATTTCCAATACTTTTACTTCTACTCCACTACTGTACATGGACAAGCACAATGCTCCTCTGACATTCATATCACATATTGGTATACATGTGTCCATTACGCTTTGGCAATGAGGCTGCAGATTCACTCCCACTCTTCCACCGCTGTATAGTCTGGAAACTCACCTCTGCAGACTCCGACTTAGCCCGCAGCACGGCCATAGCACTTGCCCTAGCCTCGACGACCTCGCAGGCTAAAACATATGAAATTTAGAGATATAGCACGTTGTGTATATTGCCAGGTCGTTATTGATCTGCCATCTACAGTGTTCATATGTACGGATATGCTACTGTTAGACGGATGATAAGTTGTTAGTTCACTCATGATTCATAGGAATATTTCTATGCATTTGGTTCCATTTGTATACACTCTCAGAGTTAAATTAACATTGATTTTACAATACAAATTGGGGGTCCCAGAGATAGAAATGCCATTAAATGGGGGTATATAGACTAATATGCATGTCAAACTGGGGGGTCCTTGAAATTAAACGGTTTGAGAATCACTGCTATAGAGCAAAGTACTCAAATGTTTTACTTGCAGTAAAAGTATCAATCTGCAATATAGAAATACTGTTACAAGTAAAAGTCTGGAATTGAAAAGTACAAAAGTATTGGTATCAAAATGTACTTAGAAGTGCCAAAAGTAGAAAGTATACTGCAGAATGTCCCGTTCACGAGTTCTCAAATGTATAAACAATCTTTTGAAAATAGCAGATCTACAAGCTCACAACGTGCATGTCGCCCCCTGCCACTTTTTTTTTGCTATTCTCTTTAGCATAACCTATGACTGTACTGTACAACATAATATTGTAATTGTATATTCGATCAATCAAACGAGTTCCCCCGTCACCTTTGAGGCTTTGACTCATACATTAAACGGACTGAAATTGCAGCTGCTGAACCCTTGCATTGACACATATCACCTTACTGTAGAGTAGTCTAGACTATAGTGTGTGCACTGCACAGATGCGAGCGATCATTCAGCATCAATGCACGGAGCATAATTATGGAAAGCTCACCTTTGATTCATACATTTAACCCATTTTGGACTGAGGTCGATTAAAAAAAAAAGGCTTCTAAATCATTTTTTCTGAAAAACCCATGTTTCTATGGCAGTGGTGCTCAACCTTTTTCATGTCCCCGGAATTATCTCTATTGGGCCACGGACCCCCATTTCAAAATATGTAGTTCAGGGACCCCCCCCCCCCAGAAGCTAATATTTTAGTTAAAAATGTTCGCTCTGAAATATATATTCAAAGATTTGTGCCACATTTTCACGACTTTTCAAAACTAAAAGCTATTTTTCAATAGCTGAAGTAGAACAGAATGCTTAAAACACTAAAAGGGGTTCTTCCGCCCAAAATGGATTAAGGGACTGAAATTGCAGCCGCCGAACCCTTGTCTTCTTATGCATCTGCAAATGATTTGATTTGTCCTAGTTTAGTCGGCCACCAGGGGACAAGGAGGAGACTGTGCAGTGCAGTGCGCACATCAAAGAGTTCCACATGACAGTCATCTGAGGTTTGGATATAATTCCCAGTGCTTCCCAGCCATAATGTGCACTAAAAATACACAGCGCTGCTTCTAACAGAGGTCTTGTTGACTGATCATGTGTGGCTTATTATCTAGCTGTGGTTGGTATGATATGTGTTGAGATCAACCACAGTCTTGGTTTAATGGTTTCTTCCTTTTGAAGGTGTTCAATGTTCACACAAAATGGCCTCAGGTGTCCTCGGATACATGTTATGTGAGTAACATGCTTACAGATCGAAACGTTGTCAGTATTTAAATAAAGAACGTCTTGCTAGTACCTATGGTGTGCGGGCTCCATCCAATTCACTTAAGTTTCTTTTAGCCCATAGCACCCAGCCTGTCGATGTGCGTATTCTACGTCTGCTCTAACATGCTTAGGCCTATATTCTCAATTTCTCATGCTCTCACATGCAGCACTTGATGCGTTTCAGTCTGGGCGGGGGGAGAGTGCTGGGCTCATAACAAGTAACAACCATTACGATCACACAGAATTATGTTTTCAGAGCGGAAAAATGACGATTTGAGGGTGAACACAACTGATATTTTTTTTGCTTTTTCTGCCTTTATTGATAGGTTGAACGTAATCTGACAGGAAATGGGGAGAGAGATGGGGGAGATGCGACAATTAACACATTCTGAACGGGCACCCATTTTGGTGTTAGCATCATGTTATGCTTTAGCTATTGAAAAATAGCAGATCTACAAGCTCATATCGCGCCACCGAGTGGCGCGATACGAGCTTGTAGGTCTGCTATTTTTGAAAAATCGAAGAGCGACTGACATTTTTAGAATCTGATCTCAGGTCAGAATGGGTTCATCAGACCAGTGTGTGTCCGGCGGAAACCTCGTATGAATCTGATCTCAGGTCAGAATGGGTTAAAGGCTGTCGGCATCAGGAGTCGAACCCGTGGCACGCCGTCAGGCTGGCTCAGCAGCCAAGGTGCCCAGACGGTTGAGCCATCTGTCCAGGCCCAACTGATGTTTTTGATTGTGTCATTGCTTTTATGGGTTAGCACATTTGATGTTTGCAGTTTGAATGTTTAATGGCAAGATTCTTGGCTCACAGGCTCACAATGAATAAATAAAAACATTTCGTTAAGCAGTTCTTCTAACTTTGTTGATGAGCAGCTCCCCTGCGAGCGTGCAAGTCATTGTTTTCTAATTAAGCTCAGCACTGTACACACAAATCTGTGCTCGGCTGCTCCGTTGTGTTGTCTGTCAGCGAGGAGCCTCACCGACTCCTGCAGGGAAACTACAAAGGCTTTAGGCCAAGACACGCACACGTGTGCACGCACAGTGACGCACACACACACACGCGCTTGTGTAGTATGTAGCCAGACGCGTCTAGGCTGCCCCTGTCTCCGCCGGTAGGTAGGGAGGTTATTTGTAGAATCGTCCTCAGGTCTAAATGGTTTAAAGCTAACCGTGTCCTCTCATCATGGGTTCTATATGTCTCTGTCTTCCATTGTTCCCAGTGGTTATCTGTGGAACCTTCCCTCTTTCTCACTCACCAATGGTGGAGAAAGAAAAGTAGTCTACTCGCATTTCTTACTTAAGTACAGTACCTAAATGTATGTATGTACTTAGTTACTGTCCAGCACTGTCACTCACCCAGCTCTGTCTCCTCTCCTCTCTCTGCCCCGAGCTCCACAGGTGGCCAGACAGCTGGACTGCATAAGCAGACTGCTCTGATGTAGACGAGCACCTGGACACACCGAGACGCAAGACAAGCCACAGGGACAACACAAACACAAAACACAGAACAAAGGGTTGATGACTGCGGTATGCCAGTGCAGTAAACAATGTACAAATCACGAGACGCACATGCGCACGCACGCACGCACACACGCACGCACGCACGCACACGCCTATCATAGTACATCACAACCAGGGGCACTATAGCCAATATTATGGAGATAGAGCCCTCAATTTAGACAGGGTCATTTGGAAAAGCTCGAGGTTTGCGGCACTGACAGCGTAAGACTGTGAGCAAAACATGTCAATCAAAGAATAGTTTTTGTCTGTGCTATAGACCTGCTTGGGAAACGATGCAAGACGGCCGGGCACGATGCAAGTTGGAAATGCATGCCCCCGCATGCACCATCTCTCTGTTTTCCATCTGTGAAACCCGCTACGGCGCTATCTCATATACTCAATATTGGAGGTCAGGGTGCTGTTTATAATAATAAAGACCTTGTATATGATTCCAAAAAGGGGGAAATAGGTCACATTTAGCACGTCTGGGAGCAATTATAGGGCAGCGGTCCCCAAACGTTTTGGGCCGTGCACCCCCCCCGTTACCTCTATAGCCGACACACCCCCCAATGCTATGAGTCTCGTTGTATTTGGATGATACAAAAAAATGAATATGATTGTGGCAAATACTCACAGAATGTCACTGCACTGAGAGACATGCATCTGCTGTTTACTCCCACAGCTGCTCTATGCGACCGATATCACCCATTTCATGTCACGTACCCCCTAGAGAGTGTCTGCGCACCACAACGGGTGCACACGCACCACAAGGGACGCGCGCACAACAGCATGGAGTTTCACGTTGTGGTTCCAATGGAGGATTCCTGCAGGGGCGAGAAGGAAAGGATGTCGATCACATCGTTGCATCATTATCTACCTCACATACACTGTAAATCCCTGGAACATGTGACGCGTTTAAACCTAAACACCATGTGTGTAATAATAAAATGCCAAATGTTTATGAATGATTGTAAAAACTAAACACGTTTATGTGTTTAAAAAGTGTTACGGGCGATTAAACATGTTCTTCTGTTCATAATCTAAACACTGTGACACGTTTAAAGAGTGTTACAAATATGTGTTTAAAACAGTTTGTAACCTAAACGCTTGGGTTTAGTGCGTATAAGAAGAATGCATCCCAATGAGCTGTGTGTGAAGTGCATGTGAATGCCGCATGCAGCCCCTCTGTAATTACACGTTACCCATATGTCTATTTGTGGGTCTCTCCACAGGGCATATGCACATCCATGTAAAAGTGTTTATCTGTGCGAATGAGAGCAATAGGTGTGCATACCTCTGTGTGTCCGTGGACATGTCTGTGCGTGCGTGCATATGTGAGCGCACGCATGCGTGGGTAGAGGTTCATTTAGCTCAGCAAGTGAAGAGCCCTTGATAAAGAGCAGCCTTATCCCTGTTTAATTACCTTCCACCTGCTTGTCACTGACCCACCCAGCCGCACGCACAAGGAAATGTGGCATATCAGGGCACACTCTGCACACACACACACACCTTTTATGCATGCGCCCGAAATCTGAATACGTTGCTCACTCACATTCACAATACCATACAGTTTATAAATGCTATAGCTCATTTACCATGCACGCACGCACGCACGCACACACACACTGTAACTCCCTCCGAGCACAGACAGACACAAGTGGTTTCCTATACTGATTTGTTTGAAGGCTTGTGTATTCTCCAAAAAAACTATAAACAAAACAATAAAACGACAACGTTACAATTAACATAAAACGACATGCACAGCATGTATATGGAAGCATTTGTACCAAAGTAAAATACAGACAGAAAACAAACGACAAATACCTCGTCGGCTGCGTGCAAAACAAAGAGGGAATCTCTTCAGTCTTCAGGTCCTTATAACCTTTACGTATAAACTTTAGAGTCCTCTTGTGATACTTATTATGACTTGAAACAGTCTCTTTGTGACCAGTGTACACGGAGCTGCTGCACCTTGCTGCTTCTATAGCTGCTTTGTTGTGGCTTGATTGCTTATAGAAATTAAAGTCCTGTGTACCAATTTACGTGAGAGCAGACCAAACGAGATACAGAACATGACTTTGACTCTTCAAAATAAAAGCAATATTTTAACACGAATGTGACTTAACTATGGACTTCTTAATTATGCACTTATACTTTTAGAAATATAATAAACAATCATGAACTTTAGCCTTCCTATGAACTTAGTCATAGAGAAATAAAGCAAGTTATATGGCAAGAGCACATGGACACAGCTCTCGCTTTGGGAGTACAGTAGCCATGGTTCATGACTCTCGTATTCATACGAGAGTCATGAAGTAACTGCATCCTGTTTTTGGCGCTCGCTGCATTTACAAGATTTCCGTATATATAAACATTCAGATTTCAAATATAAAGTACTCACAATTTGTCCCACGGGTGTTAGTTAGTAGCAGCTCCAGCTTTCAACTACGCGCCCCTATCGGTCGGGAGGAGGGTGGCACTCGGTGTGTTCGATATAGGTAGGCTGACCGCCCTGCCCAATACAGACTAATAGGCGAGTGCGCTCCCGGTGTGCAACTGTGGATTTCCCAAACGAACCCCGTTTGAAAAAAGTAGCCGGGGCGCTCGGACAAAAATGCTTTTCATTAAACAACGCGGGACGCAGCAATTCTAATCGCTGGCGCTGCTACTAACTAACACCCGTGGGACACTTTGTGAGCACTTTATATTTGAAATCTGAACGTTTATATATACGGAAATCTTGTAAATGCAGCGAGCGCCAAAAAACAGGGCAAAGTTTCTGCATGACTGTCATGATAATAATCATGGCAGTCATGTTTCAGGGCTAGGAGGAGTACAGAGACTGGATGGCCCTCAACAATGTCCGGTCCCCCCCCCCCCCCCCCCCATGGTGAAGGGTACCTTGTTGAGGGGTGGACTGTAACGAAATGAACCAGGCCTTCTACTCTCCAGGACAGGGCATGGAACGGCCATGCGCACAAGTGCACACACACACACAAACACACACACACACACACACACACACAAACACGTCACTCCTCATAGGCCTTCCAAGCCGAGTGCGTTGCTGATGGCGGAAGGAAAATAACGCTAATTTAATTAGTCCTAATAAAACGGCTGAGTGCAGCAATCAGAGGCCCATTACCGAGACGGCAAACCGCCACTAGAATTAAATGACTACACGGGGATGTGTATTAAAAGGCTAATAACATAATTACACACAACACAGCCTTGCTTGTCATCGCTAAAACAATGCCGGTGGAATGCTAATGGCCGTCACTGGCAGTGTTACGCGCGCTCTCTTTCTCTATTGCCTTATAGCCTTTTCTCCTTCTCCTTTATGGCCTCGAGATGTGCATCTTTCCTCCATCTCACTTCACTCCCTTATTTCTACCTGTGCTTTTGTCTCCCAAACCCTTTATGTCTATATGCTTTGTTTGTCTCGTCCAGGACTGCATCTCTCTCTCTCTCTCTCTCACTGCATTTAAAAGCTAATAATAATGATGAATACAGCCATCAGATACAGCAGCTTAATGTGGTCTAATATGGCCGTCGGTGACTGATACAACCCAGCGCCTCTCTCGGCATCGTAAGGTGGGTTATAGCGTCATTGTTCCCCCACACTGCGTGAAGTGAGAATACCACGAACCACCAGCATTTCAAATGCTCTACAATTAGCACATAATCTGAGTACCGGTATAATCGATCAAAACGAATCACAAGAAAAAAGCTTCTGAAATAATGTAATTCATTAAAGAAACTACTAACAAAACTACTGACAAAATGTGCTGTTTTGTCATGCAGCTAATAATGTTTTATGGTAATTTTGTGTTTTTACCACTGCTCGGGCTATAAGACTGTTATGATATCAGGATGACTGAACCGAGAAATGCAGAGCCACAAACAAGATTAAAAATCCAAAGATTTATTTAAGCCCAAGGCAGTAAGGGTAACAAAACAAAGTAGCTGGAAGCTCAGGAAGCTCAAACTCAAATTCACAACATTTCAAAAATACAAAATAAACTAGGAAGTCCAAAAGGCAAAACTGTAGAAAAGGCAGTAAATCATAAAGTCCAAAATGCAAACCTTTCAAGGAGAGACAGAACCAGGAACAATAGGGGTACAGCTCAGGGACGAAGACAAATGTTCTGACAGTGAGTGTTTGTCAGGAGTCCAGTTATATCCACAATTTTCCTGGGCCGTGTGTGCTCCAGTTCCTGTTGATTTCATTGGATATCATTGGTCATCTGACCAGTTTCATTGGCTTTCATTGGATCAAATCGACAGGAACTGGAGCACACACAGCCCAGGAGAAGTGTGGATAGGGAGCAGGTAATGGGCAAAGTGTTCACAGGTGGGCTGACGAGGGAGTTGGAGACAGGTGGAAAAGAAAGTGGGAGTGGCCAGGGCTGACAAAGACAGCTAGTAATTATCTCAATTATGTCAATATGGCCATATTGTTTGCGACCGGAGGTCGCGGTTAACTATGGAATCGTGTATTCCCCGTCAGTGTATCACTCAAAATCCCCATATAAAAGAAGGCCCCCATATAATTATGGTTCACGTGACATCATCAGGAGGATGGAGATCCCTGATGTCATAGTAAATATGCGACCTGCTGTCGCAATTAAGCCCATATATGGAGATCCCTGATGTCATCAATATTAGTATATGGATATAATGTCAGAACCTGTTCTGACATTCCATATGTTGATCCTTCCCCATCCATCCTTCCTCTTCGATGTCTCCCTTTTGACTCATTGTGCATTTAAACTCTAGACGGGCCTGCCCCAAAGTTAGTAGTGCAGCCGTGCCCGGCAGCCGGCGAAAAATAAGAGTTCTCAACAGGCACGAAAATTAAGACCCGGCCCTATTTGGGCCCTCATCAAACCCTGTACACTCAAGACACTGCCTCTGCTGCCCCACCCTTATGTCTCCATATATGGAGCTGACCTGTTCTGACATTACATAATGTTGATCTGACCTCATCAAACCCTGTACACTCAAGACACGCTCCATATATGGCCAGTGCACGTGACGCGACCTCGTCCTTTAGGTCACGTGCACTGGCCCATATACGGTCTCTCTAGGTTCTCGCCCTCAGGCGCCTTACTGGTGACAGTCTCATGATAACCACTGTGGTTGCCGCGACGCGATTCACACTTGCAAATGAACCAAGTTGGTACAACACCTGGATCTCCATATGTGGAGCTGACTATCATCACCTGGATCTCCTGAAGATCACAACACTGGATACATGGTTTGACATAGTAGATCTGCAAATATGGAGCCGGCCAGCAACTCTACACCTGACCTCACCGACACCAGATTAATAGTTTCTCAAACTGTGCCGTATTAAAGGGACATTTCACCCTTTTTGCAAAAAAATATATGTTAATGACGTTTAGAAGCTTTAGAACACTTTCCTGGAGATCTTTATGTGTGTAATGTGTGGTTTTAGATATTTTAGATTGTAGCAGTGAGCCTGTTGTCTCTGATGTCATGGACACTGGGCTCACTTCCTTCCTGGACTACATGTTGTCTCAGTAAGACAGCTCTCCCCCTATCCACAAGGAGGAGCAGTGCACCAAAGAATTATGGGAATTGTAATCCAGGAAGGTAGTGAGACCAGTGTCCATGACATCAGAGACAACAGGCTCACTGCTACAATCTAAAATAACTAAAACCACATATTACACACATAAATACCCCCAGGAAAGTGATCTAAAGCTTCTAAACATCATTAACATATATTTTTTTGCAAAAAGGGTGAAGTGTCCCTTTAAGAAGCTCTGTTGTTTCAGCGCGTCGCAATTGTCGCAATTGCTAGTTGCATCATTCTAGTTGACTATCGCTCGTCAGGTACAAAGCCCTGTGTATCCGATCTGATGCTGCTCACCCACTATACGGAGAGTACATCCTTCTCCCATCCGGCCTTCGCTTGCGAGCCCCCTGTGCCACAAAAAACAGGCACAAACATTCCTTTGTCCCGGTCTCTATTCACACACTGAATGCTGCTGTGCGTAGATCGAGGATATAACCTTATGATGAGCACTTTTACTTTTTACTGTATTATCTTGTGCCTATGTCTATGCACACGCACTTTTATGACCTATCGCATAGCACTTTAAACGCCTGCACTTTAATGGTTGTGTGCGCCTTTTACTCTGGTATCCGCTATGTGAACTGTTTGTTGTCTGTACTGTTTCATTCATTGTTTAATGTACTGTCTATGCTGCAACCCAATTTGCCCTTCGGGGACACTAAATAAACTTGAACCTTGAACCTTGTCACTACAGCCTGCACGGCCCAATAATATTTTAGGAATGACACGCAATATCCCATTCACGCGGCCGCTCGCCTCTTAACAGGGGCACAGAAGTATGACCACATCTGCTCGATTCTTGCCTCCCTATACACTGGCTCCCTGTGCGTTGCAGTTTAAGATTTTAATGTATATTCTTAAGTCTGTAAATGGGTTGGCACCAGTCTATATATCGGAACTTGTAGCTCACAAAGAATCAACAAGGGCCCTGAGGTCGACTGACCAGTCACTTCTGAAGTTCCCTCAATCAGAGATGAAATCCCGGGGGTGATAGGTCATTTTCCGTTGTAGCACCCACACTGTGGAATAAACGTCCACCTGTCAGAGCTGCTCAAACACTGCGTCTGAACTCCATGGCGTTCGAACATATATACTGATTAACCCATTCTGACCTTAGATCAGATTCATACGAGGTTCCCGCCGGACACACACTGGTCCTGATGAACCCATTCTGACCTGAGATCAGATTCTAAAAATGTCAGTCGCTCTTCGATTTTTCAAAAATAGCAGACCTACAAGCTCATATCGCGCCACTCGGTGGCGCGATATGAGCTTGTAGATCTGCTATTTTTAAATAGCTAAAGCATAACATGATGCTGACACCAAAATGGGTGCCCGTTCAGAATGGGTTAAGAGTTGCTGCATGCTTCCACTGCATTATGTCTTCATGTTACCCTGTTTATGTATTGTCGTTTAATGTTTATTTTGCCCGTGATATTTTAGTATCGTTTGTGAACAGCACTTTGTTTCAACTCTGTTGTGTAAAATGTGTTTCATGAATAAAGTGGATTGGATTGGATTCACAAGTGCTTCATGATTATGCCTGGTATACATGCTTTACCGTTTGACCATATTCACATCGCATGATGTTCCGTAACATAGGCTATAATTATGTACTGTATGTGAGAGAGATGTTTCACATTCCTCTCCTGCCTCCTCGTGCACTCTCTCTCTCTCCATCATGTTTCTCTCTAAAGACTCGCTCAGCTTCACCGTATACAGCTTCACCACTCCCTCCCTCTCCTCGTCTCCTCTCCTTCACCACTCCCTCCCTCTCCTGGTGTCCTTGAGCAGGAGAATGGAGAGGCAGTCAACAGGGAGGAGGATGAGATGCTGGTTGACACTCTGTAACTTCTCTTCTTTGTTAGCATCAAATCCATTCAGCGTGCGTGCGTGCGCGCGCGCAGGCGTGCACGCGTATGTGCGTGCACGTGCGTGTGCGTGTCCCGACTCCCTGTGCACGCGCAGGGATCATGCGTTCATGTCATCATAAAATTCAGTGAGCTGACTCAAGGCTGCCTGCTTATGAAAGTGGTGAACTAGCTGGCATATTTCTATGAACATAAATGAACATGAGAACAACAGCAGAGAGGAAAAGAGTGATTGATGTAAGGGGCCACAGTTGCTAGGCAATTTCAATAACCTTGATGGGTGGATGTGGGGCTATTACGGAGAATGCTCTACAGTCATTTGCGCCGCGCTTACAAAGTTATCTCGCCAATTTCTGCAACGGCAATTCGGAAATATTGCAAATATTAGTCTGCATGCAGACCAAATCATAGACACAGTCAATGACTGCGCCGGAGCAATTCAGTTGCTCTTCTGTAATCATGCGGTATACGATACACCCCGGCAAATCTCCAGTCTAGGACTTGGTATTAATCCATTCTGAACGGGCACCCATTTTGGTGTCAGCATCACGTCGTGCTTTAGCTATTTAAAAATAGCAGATCTACAAGCTCATATCGCGCCACCGAGTGGCGCGATACGAGCTTGTAGGTCTGCTATTTTTGAAAAATCGAAGAACGACTGACATTTTTTTAATCGGATCTCAGGTCAGAATGGGTTCATCAGACCAGTGTGTGTCCAGTGGAAACCTCATATGAATCTGATCTCAGGTCAGAATGGGTTAATGACAAACTCCCTTACCGTCACATGCACCACATTAACTATATTCAATGTTCCATATTTAACTCACCATGCCACTGATCATACTGTGCGTGCATGCATGCATGCGTGCATGTGTGCGTGTGTGTGTGCGTGTGTGTGTGCGTATATATTCCATCCATCTTCAGCCTTTTATCCAGAGTCTGCTGGCGGAGGCCCCAGGCCAGCCTCTATGGTTATGTCTGAGTCATATAGGTCTGTAGCCAATTTGAACTCATTTAGGTCGATTCTACTCTTTCTCACTTTCAAGATTAAAAAAAGAAAAATCTTCAAAAATAGCTGATGTAGAAGTTCGGGCTGCCATCTGCTACTTTTCGAATAGCGAACGCCGAAATCTAAAATGACACGGATGCCGCCTTCCCAGTTTTAATGGACATTTTTCATTGTCATTGTTCCAGCGTCTAATGCCATGCCAAATACATGAAATCATCCATCACAATTATTTGTTGAATAATCGACAACAAAAATTTCAGGATCTCGACAGGCCTGCTATACTGGATTCGTCTTCTCTCCTCAAGATGCCCTCTCCCCCCCCTTGCCCAGGCGGTGGCGTAACCGTCTGGGCACCCGACTGGTAATCCAGTCGCAGTGTGCCGCGGGTTCGACTCCCGAGCCCGACACGGCCTTTACTGCATGTCATCCCCCCATCTCTCTCCCGTTTCCTGTCAGCCTACTGTCTGTCCCTTCAAAAAAACCAATAAAAGGCGTAAGCCGCAAAAGAAATATCTAAAAAAAAAGGCTTGGGCATGCCTGCAATCTGCAGGCCCCTCACGACTGATTTATGGACATTACAGAGGCTTCCAAATATGAACACAAGTAATAATAATAATAATAATAAACCTTTATTTATATAGCACCTTTCAAAACGAGGTTACAAAGTGCTTTACAGAAAAACATATAAAATCAAATGCAGTGCACACCATAAACAACAGTTGACAATAATAAAAATAAAGAACAGGCAATGAACAGAAATGCAGTAGGACATAAGAATATAAAAAAACGTTTAGGTGTTAAAAGCAGCTTTATAAAAATTCGTTTTTAGGAGGGATTTGAAGCGGGGGACGGATTCTGCGAGCCTTATCTCGAGGGGGCGAGTTGGGGCTCTGAATGCAAAGGCCCGGTCACCTTTAGTTCTCAATTTGGAAGCTGGGACTACCAAGAGCGCCTTTTCTGAGGACCTTAACCCTCTAAGACCCAGCGTTGCTTTTTAGCAACAATTTTATTTAATTTAATTACTAAATTATTATAATTTTTTTCTGTTCTTTTTTCACCTAAACGTCATCAGTGATGTTCATTGCAATGCCATTTCAATGCCATTGCAGGTCATGATATTTGCATATAAATACCCCCCACAGAGGCTGAAATTCACACAAATAAAAAATGTCTGTAATATATGTTTTTTTTGTGATCATTAGAATGTCTATAACATGTTTTATTCATTATTGTGAAAGATATCCCCAAAATGTAAATTATTAATTTATTATATTATTATATAATTATTATAAACTTTTCATCAAACTTTATTTTTTTTATTTTTTTTAACATATTTTTTAGTCTTAGTCCTAGTAGTACAAAGTAGTAGTAAGGTTGAAATCTATTTTTTGCAAGTAGAAATTAATGCGGGTGTTAGAGGGATTAAGGTGCGCTGTGGGACATAGGGCTTGAGTACGTAGGTCAGATATGTAGGATGGGGCCAGATCAGAGATGGACTTAAAAGTTAATAATAGGATTTTAAAATCAATTCTAAAAGTGATTGGGAGCCAATGCAGGGATGCCAGGATTGGTGAGATGTGGTCGTATTTGTGTGTATTTGTGGCAGAGGAGACTGTGAGATGACCAGTTGGGATCTAATGAGATCAATTTTGCTGGAGAAAAATAGTAAAAAATGTTCGCACCTTTCAGGTTCAATTGTTTTGAAGAGGGTTCTGGAATTATGATAGTTTGTGGCAATAAGGGTGGAAAAGTAATTTGCTCTGGCCTCTTTAACTGAGTTATTATAAGATTTCATAAGATCTTTCATTATTTCAAAAAAACACTTGTAACTTTGTGGATTTCCATTTCCGAATGGCTTTCCTGATCTCTCTTTTAAGTGTGCGAGTGTGGTCATTGAGCCAGGGTGAGACGGTGGTGGGGGTGCTAGTACGGGTTTTGAATGGGGCGACAATGTCTAAGGTCGTCAGACAGATGTTGTTGAAATAATTGAGTTGATTGTCGGTGGAGAGGGAAAAGGCAGGAGGGGAGACAGAGGACCTAAACACAGAAATGAATTTGGCAGAGGTTGATGGGTTGATAGTACGAGAGCGACTGGGAGCCTGGAGTTTTTTGGGGGGTGGGGCTACCATCATATTAAAGGTAATAATGGAGTGATCCGTTACGGCTGACCATTCTGAGGCATTCGTTTCCAGGTCGATAATGCTCAGTCCAGAGGACAACACAAGGTCAAGCGTGTGGCCTTTTTTATGCGTAGGGCCGGATGGGTGAATCATAAAATCAAACGATTCTGTAAGGCTGCGAAATGACATGATTAAAAAAATAAAGTAAAATGAATGCCTGGAAATGGTTTAAAACGGCCAGTTTTGGCGATGCTGTCAGTGGTGTTCGGCGTTTGGGGTGCAGTAGTTTACATCTGTAGCCAAGATGTATAATAGCATCCTTAAGACGCTGGTACTTAAGCACCTTGGTATAAGGAATGCCTCTTCCATACTGTGGTCAAATGTACATGCCACTTCCAAAATGGTCACACACACACACACACACACACACACACACACACACACACATACAGTGCTACAACAATCGGCACTGGTTGCAAGTGTGTCTCCACATTATTACTTTCTCACTTCCGCGGTCTGTTCCTCACCTACGCACGCACAAACACACATACACACGCACGTGTATTCTCATGTTTCTCGCTTCCCCATTTTTAACCTGCCAATATTACCTTTGGGGCTGCTATACAACACACGCGCGCACGCACCCATGCATGCACGCACACACATACGCACGCACGCACGCACACACGCAGTCACGCACACACGCAGTCACGCACGCACGCACGCACACACACACAGTCTCTTCCCCACTCCCACAAAAACACTGAAAGCCCATACATGGGCTTTCCCATGTATGGGGATTTTGAGTGATATACACTGACGGGAAATACACATTTCCAGTACAGGACACACACACACACCTTATGTCTTACTCATGCACGTGCCGCGCGCACGCACGCACAAATGAATGTGTTCGCCTACAGTCTCTAGGCAGTCTTTTAGAGTCCTGGCCTATACTGTCAGAGCTCTCACAGGTCACATCTGTCCCGACATTGTTAAACACAGCTCTCTGTCTTGGAAAACACGGTTCCTGGAATGTCTCTCTTTAGCCGACCGTCACATTGATTTATGAAAGCTTCATCGTGCTCTGTTGAACTTGAACTTACTTCTCCTCTCTCCTCACCTCACCTCCGTCTTATAGTTATACTTCTTCTCTCTCCTCACCTCACCTCCGTCTTATAGTTATACTTCTCCTCTCTCCTCACCTCACCTCCGTCTCATAGTTATACTTCTCCTCTCTCCTCACCTCACCTCCGTCTTATAGTTATACTTCTCCTCTCTCCTCACCTCACCTCCGTCTTATAGTTATACTTCTTCTCTCTCCTCACCTCACCTCCGTCTTATAGTTATACTTCTCCTCTCTCCTCACCTCACCTCCGTCTCATAGTTATACTTCTCCTCTCTCCTCACCTCACCTCCGTCTCATAGTTATACTTCTCCTCTCTCCTCACCTCACCTCCGTCTCATAGTTATACTTCTCCTCTCTCCTCACCTCACCTCCGTCTCATAGTTATACTTCTCCTCTCTCCTCACCTCACCTCCGTCTTATAGTTATACTTCTCCTCTCTCCTCACCTCACCTCCGTCTTATAGTTATACTTCTCCTCTCTCCTCACCTCACCTCCGTCTCATAGTTATACTTCTCCTCTCTCCTCACCTCACCTCCGTCTCATAGTTATACTTCTCCTCTCTCCTCACCTCACCTCCGTCTCATAGTTATACTTCTCCTCTCTCCTCACCTCACCTCCGTCTCATAGTTATACTTCTCCTCTCTCCTCACCTCACCTCCGTCTTATAGTTATACTTCTCCTCCCTCCTCACCCCACCTCCGTCTTATAGTTATACTTCTCCTCTCTCCTCACCTCACCTCCGTCTCATAGTTATACTTCTCCTCCCTCCTCACCTCACCTCCGTCTTATAGTTATACTTCTCCTCTCTCCTCACCTCACCTCCGTCTTATAGTTATACTTCTCCTCCCTCCTCACCTCACCTCCGTCTTATAGTTATACTTCTCCTCTCTCCTCACCTCACCTCCGTCTCATAGTTATACTTCTCCTCTCTCCTCACCTCACCTCCGTCTCATAGTTATACTTCTCCTCTCTCCTCACCTCACCTCCGTCTTATAGTTATACTTCTCCTCTCTCCTCACCTCACCTCCGTCTTATAGTTATACTTCTCCTCCCTCCTCACCTCACCTCCGTCTTATAGTTATACTTCTCCTCTCTCCTCACCTCACCTCCGTCTTATAGTTATACTTCTCCTCTCTCCTCACCTCACCTCCGTCTTATAGTTATACTTCTCCTCCCTCCTCACCTCACCTCCGTCTTATAGTTATACTTCTCCTCTCTCCTCACCTCACCTCCGTCTTATAGTTATACTTCTCCTCTCTCCTCACCTCACCTCCGTCTTATAGTTATACTTCTCCTCTCTCCTCACCTCACCTCCGTCTTATAGTTATACTTCTCTCTCCTCTCCTCACCTCACCTCCGTCTCATAGTTATACTTCTCCTCTCTCCTCACCTCACCTCCGTCTCATAGTTATACTTCTCCTCTCTCCTCACCTCACCTCCGTCTTATAGTTATACTTCTCCTCTCTCCTCACCTCACCTCCGTCTTATAGTTATACTTCTCCTCTCTCCTCACCTCACCTCCGTCTTATAGTTATACTTCTCCTCTCTCCTCACCTCACCTCCGTCTCATAGTTATACTTCTCCTCTCTCCTCACCTCACCTCCGTCTCATAGTTATACTTCTCCTCTCTCCTCACCTCACCTCCGTCTTATAGTTATACTTCTCCCCTCTCCTCACCTCACCTCCGTCTTATAGTTATACTTCTCCTCCCTCCTCACCTCACCTCCGTCTTATAGTTATACTTCTCCTCTCTCCTCACCTCACCTCCGTCTCATAGTTATACTTCTCCTCTCTCCTCACCTCACCTCCGTCTCATAGTTATACTTCTCCTCTCTCCTCACCTCACCTCCGTCTCATAGTTATACTTCTCCTCTCTCCTCACCTCACCTCCGTCTTATAGTTATACTTCTCCTCCCTCCTCACCTCACCTCCGTCTTATAGTTATACTTCTCCTCCCTCCTCACCTCACCTCCGTCTTATAGTTATACTTCTCCTCCCTCCTCACCTCACCTCCGTCTTATAGTTATACTTCTCCTCTCTCCTCACCTCACCTCCGTCTTATAGTTATACTTCTCCTCTCTCCTCACCTCACCTCCGTCTTATAGTTATACTTCTCCTCCCTCCTCACCTCACCTCCGTCTTATAGTTATACTTCTCCTCTCTCCTCACCTCACCTCCGTCTTATAGTTATACTTCTCCTCCCTCCTCACCTCACCTCCGTCTTATAGTTATACTTCTCCTCTCTCCTCACCTCACCTCCGTCTTATAGTTATACTTCTCCTCTCTCCTCACCTCACCTCCGTCTTATAGTTATACTTCTCCTCTCTCCTCACCTCACCTCCGTCTTATAGTTATACTTCTCCTCTCTCCTCACCTCACCTCCGTCTCATAGTTATACTTCTCCTCTCTCCTCACCTCACCTCCGTCTTATAGTTATACTTCTCCTCTCTCCTCACCTCACCTCCGTCTTATAGTTATACTTCTCCTCTCTCCTCACCTCACCTCCGTCTTATAGTTATACTTCTCCTCTCTCCTCACCTCACCTCCGTCTTATAGTTATACTTCTCCTCTCTCCTCACCTCACCTCCGTCTTATAGTTATACTTCTCCTCTCTCCTCACCTCACCTCCGTCTTATAGTTATACTTCTCCTCTCTCCTCACCTCACCTCCGTCTTATAGTTATACTTCTCCTCTCTCCTCACCTCACCTCCGTCTCATAGTTATACTTCTCCTCTCTCCTCACCTCACCTCCGTCTTATAGTTATACTTCTCCTCTCTCCTCACCTCACCTCCGTCTTATAGTTATACTTCTCCTCTCTCCTCACCTCACCTCCGTCTCATAGTTATACTTCTCCTCTCTCCTCACCTCACCTCCGTCTCATAGTTATACTTCTCCTCTCTCCTCACCTCACCTCCGTCTTATAGTTATACTTCTCCTCTCTCCTCACCTCACCTCCGTCTTATAGTTATACTTCTCCTCTCTCCTCACCTCACCTCCGTCTTATAGTTATACTTCTCCTCTCTCCTCACCTCACCTCCGTCTCATAGTTATACTTCTCCTCTCTCCTCACCTCACCTCCGTCTTATAGTTATACTTCTCTCTCCTCACCTCACCTCCGTCTCATAGTTATACTTCTCCTCTCTCCTCACCTCACCTCCGTCTCATAGTTATACTTCTCCTCTCTCCTCACCTCACCTCCGTCTTATAGTTATACTTCTCCTCTCTCCTCACCTCACCTCCGTCTCATAGTTATACTTCTGCTCCCTCCTCACCTCACCTCCGTCTTATAGTTATACTTCTCCTCTCTCCTCACCTCACCTCCGTCTCATAGTTATACTTCTCCTCTCTCCTCACCTCACCTCCGTCTTATAGTTATACTTCTCCTCTCTCCTCACCTCACCTCCGTCTTATAGTTATACTTCTCCTCTCTCCTCACCTCACCTCCGTCTTATAGTTATACTTCTCCTCTCTCCTCACCTCACCTCCGTCTTATAGTTATACTTCTCCTCTCTCCTCACCTCACCTCCGTCTCATAGTTATACTTCTCCTCTCTCCTCACCTCACCTCCGTCTTATAGTTATACTTCTCCTCTCTCCTCACCTCACCTCCGTCTTATAGTTATACTTCTCCTCTCTCCTCACCTCACCTCCGTCTTATAGTTATACTTCTCCTCTCTCCTCACCTCACCTCCGTCTTATAGTTATACTTCTCCTCTCTCCTCACCTCACCTCCGTCTTATAGTTATACTTCTCCTCTCTCCTCACCTCACCTCCGTCTTATAGTTATACTTCTCCTCTCTCCTCACCTCACCTCCGTCTTATAGTTATACTTCTCCTCTCTCCTCACCTCACCTCCGTCTCATAGTTATACTTCTCCTCTCTCCTCACCTCACCTCCGTCTTATAGTTATACTTCTCCTCTCTCCTCACCTCACCTCCGTCTTATAGTTATACTTCTCCTCTCTCCTCACCTCACCTCCGTCTCATAGTTATACTTCTCCTCTCTCCTCACCTCACCTCCGTCTCATAGTTATACTTCTCCTCTCTCCTCACCTCACCTCCGTCTTATAGTTATACTTCTCCTCTCTCCTCACCTCACCTCCGTCTTATAGTTATACTTCTCCTCTCTCCTAACCTCACCTCCGTCTTATAGTTATACTTCTCCTCTCTCCTCACCTCACCTCCGTCTCATAGTTATACTTCTCCTCTCTCCTCACCTCACCTCCGTCTCATAGTTATACTTCTCCTCTCTCCTCACCTCACCTCCGTCTTATAGTTATACTTCTCTCTCCTCACCTCACCTCCGTCTCATAGTTATACTTCTCCTCTCTCCTCACCTCACCTCCGTCTCATAGTTATACTTCTCCTCTCTCCTCACCTCACCTCCGTCTTATAGTTATACTTCTCCTCTCTCCTCACCTCACCTCCGTCTCATAGTTATACTTCTGCTCCCTCCTCACCTCACCTCCGTCTTATAGTTATACTTCTCCTCTCTCCTCACCTCACCTCCGTCTCATAGTTATACTTCTCCTCTCTCCTCACCTCACCTCCGTCTTATAGTTATACTTCTCCTCTCTCCTCACCTCACCTCCGTCTTATAGTTATACTTCTCCCCTCTCCTCACCTCACCTCCGTCTTATAGTTATACTTCTCCTCTCTCCTCACCTCACCTCCGTCTTATAGTTATACTTCTCCCCTCTCCTCACCTCACCTCCGTCTTATAGTTATACTTCTCCCCTCTCCTCACCTCACCTCCGTCTCATAGTTATACTTCTCCTCTCTCCTCACCTCACCTCCGTCTTATAGTTATACTTCTCCTCTCTCCTCACCTCACCTCCGTCTTATAGTTATACTTCTCCTCTCTCCTCACCTCACCTCCGTCTTATAGTTATACTTCTCCCCTCTCCTCACCTCACCTCCGTCTTATAGTTATACTTCTCCCCTCTCCTCACCTCACCTCCGTCTTATAGTTATACTTCTCCTCTCTCCTCACCTCACCTCCGTCTTATAGTTATACTTCTCCTCTCTCCTCACCTCACCTCCGTCTTATAGTTATACTTCTCCTCTCTCCTCACCTCACCTCCGTCTCATAGTTATACTTCTCCTCTCTCCTCACCTCACCTCCGTCTTATAGTTATACTTCTCCCCTCTCCTCACCTCACCTCCGTCTTATAGTTATACTTCTCCTCCCTCCTCACCTCACCTCCGTCTTATAGTTATACTTCTCCTCTCTCCTCACCTCACCTCCGTCTCATAGTTATACTTCTCCTCTCTCCTCACCTCACCTCCGTCTCATAGTTATACTTCTCCTCTCTCCTCACCTCACCTCCGTCTTATAGTTATACTTCTCCTCCCTCCTCACCTCACCTCCGTCTCATAGTTATACTTCTCCTCCCTCCTCACCTCACCTCCGTCTCATAGTTATACTTCTCCTCTCTCCTCACCTCACCTCCGTCTTATAGTTATACTTCTCCTCTCTCCTCACCTCACCTCCGTCTCATAGTTATACTTCTCCTCTCTCCTCACCTCACCTCCGTCTTATAGTTATACTTCTCCTCCCTCCTCACCTCACCTCCGTCTTATAGTTATACTTCTCCTCCCTCCTCACCTCACCTCCGTCTCATAGTTATACTTCTCCTCTCTCCTCACCTCACCTCCGTCTTATAGTTATACTTCTCCTCTCTCCTCACCCCACCTCCGTCTTATAGTTATACTTCTCCTCTCTCCTCACCTCACCTCCGTCTTATAGTTATACTTCTCCCCTCTCCTCACCTCACCTCCGTCTTATAGTTATACTTCTCCTCTCTCCTCACCTCACCTCCGTCTTATAGTTATACTTCTCCTCTCTCCTCACCTCACCTCCGTCTTATAGTTATACTTCTCCTCTCTCCTCACCTCACCTCCGTCTTATAGTTATACCGCGCGTTTCTCGTCCCTCTCTTTCTTTTCTCACTCTCACTTTGTCTTTGCTCGACTCTCAGCTGACCACCGCACTCCGTCTTTCTCTTTAACCCTCCATTGCCAATGCAGTCTTCTTCCAATGCCTCTATATCACGACTGTGCTTTACTTTAGGGGTGCCCGCCCCTTCCTTGCCTCTGCTGTCCCAGTTGGTTATTAATGGTTTTAATTTACAGAGAGGAAGGGCCTTGGTGCCCACAGAGGCATCCCCTCTGCCCCTGGTCTCGCGTGTGTGTGTGTGTGTGTGTGTGTGTGTGTGCGACTGTGCGTGCTTGCTTGTGTGCGTGCGTGCGTGCGTGAGAGAGAGAGAGCTAGACCCCCTGCCCAACTCTGCGTAGCCGCCAGGCAGCCATAATGCTTTGTCTTCTTTAACTGCACAGTTCCTTCAAGGTATCACCCCCCCCCCCCCCTCTCTCTCTCTCTCTCTCTCCCTCCCTCCCTCTATCTCTCCCTCTCTCTGTCTCAAAATCTCACCCTTTTATTTTTAAATGCCCTTTTTTTTCTCATCTCTCTCACTTTATTTCATCTTCTGGGACAAATCATCAATCATCAGCATCAATTCTACCCATCTCTATCTCCTTCCCTGTTTCTTTCAACATACTTTAATTATCACCCTTCCTTATATGCAACTTGAAAATATACTGAAGCTATAGCACATGTATCAGATTCCCTTAAACTCTTTCCCAATGCTGACTTATTACATTGCAATGTTATTCATTGCAGTTAATCACAGGATTTTGTTTGTATCAAAAACTATTCTGACAGGTCCAACATAACCTCAAGAAGTCCACAGCCATGTTCAATATTTGCAGTAGCGATAACAGTCTCATCATCATCACGACAATACGAGATTCCAGTGGTAATTTTGATCGCAAAGTCAGTCAGTCAGTCAGTCAGTCAGTCAGTCAGTCAGTCAGTCTTAAGGCATGTCTCTCTCTTGTCTTTCTTTCCAGCCACCAGAATACTGCACTACACCAAACTATACATTTATGCTCGGTTCGATTCGGTTGTAGGTCCATCACATTGAGCTTCCAATTCAATATTATTCCATTTGTGGCACAATTCCCTCTTCCTTAAACAACAATGATTTGCTTCAGATTCCTGAGTACGTATGCTTGTTTTATATACGAAGCCCCATAATGGATTCAGGAGGAGGATGATGTGCATGTTGTGCAAGTGGAGATTATTGCATTGAGCAGCGTTTGCTTGTGTCGAGTCGAGGGCTGTAATAAGATACTCCAGCAGTCTGTGCTGTTGATGAATACTATATTGTCACCTTACACTACTGTCAAAGTGTCATTCTGTGTTACACTACTGTCAAAGTGTCATTCTGTGCCTCTCATGCTTATTTATTTGTTTCGTTTTTAACCCATTTAGGCCTGACTTGAAAAAAAAAATGTCTTTTTAAAATGTTTTTTTTTCTTTTTCTGAAAAACCTCATGTTTCTATATCAGTGGTTCTCAATATTTCATGTCAAGGACCCCAAAAATTATATGTAATATGCTGCCGACCCCCATCTGAAAATATGTTGTTCCAGGAGGCAGGGACCCCTCGGAAGTAAAGATTTGAGTTAAAAACAGAAACTCTGAAACAATATATATTCAAAGATTTGAGGAACATTTCCACGATTTTTCAAAAATAGCAGACCTACAAGCTCATAACGCACCACAGAGTGTCGCGCTATGAGCTTGTAGATCTGCTATTTTTTTCAATTTTCTTGATGCCTACCACCGGAAAACAAGCTAATCCACGCACCCTGTATAGTCGCTATACCCATATCAATGTTTTTGATACTTGCAAATGAGCAAGTTGACACAATGGACACTGTGGTGCATAAAAGCTATCAAATGCGCAGCTATAGTTAATGATTAGTTAAAAGTAAGACTCTCCTCAAAATAATAGCACATTTTGCTCTCTTGATATACAAACATGTGGAAGAGTCAAGACAACGGTGAAAAGAAGAGGTGGAGGATACATGCTGGATAGTCTGCTGCGCGAGGTTACTCCGTCGTGGGAAATAAATACATAATACAAGTACGATATATAATACAAGATAATATTTGTAGAAGAGGCAAACTAATATTGTTTATGCCGTCTAAATTATTTGTATAACATTTGTGTAATAAGGTCTGTTTTCCGTTGATCGTTATCTCTTTTAGTATAATAGTATTAGTTTACTATAGTTAGATTAATACACGATAATCAACACTATACACTTTAATTTAGAACACACCCAAATCAAATCATACAACGTACGCGTTCAATCATTCAATCAAAGCAAATTACATATTAGTTTGCCTCTTCTACAAAAATAAAACTTACAATTTACTCTCTTGCATTTATTATTATTTCCCACCAATCTAGCGTCTCGGAGGACAGTCTGGTGAGACCGTGGGGGCAAGATGGGCAGTGTCGGTAGGCCAATCAGAGGCAGGCGGGACGTTAACGCATGTATGCCAAGGAAGCTTTGAGAAGGAACAGAACGTGACTGGGCTGCACCATGACATGGACACTTTCATGGGAGCCAAACTCACACCGGACGGACGTGCAATGAATACATGGCAGTGAATGTAGCCGGCTGGACCAGCTCATAACAAACATTATTTATGAACAATTGAGACCTTTTGTAAAGTAATCACTTCTGGAAAATTATACATGTAACACATTATTGTCTGCTGTGTTGCTTTTCGATGTGTACACTGTGTAATTGTTATAGAGGTACGGTATCTAAAGAGCACAAAGTACCTTTCTGAAGTATCGCGAGACTTCCCTCCGTTTCCTGTCTGGCAGCCAAATATCGCGATACTTTGGAACAAGAAACGATATACCTGCTGCTGTCTAGATCCAGAGATAAAATTATATACTGTGCACTCTGTGCACATCGAAAAGTAAGTGATTAGAAAACAACCTGTGATATGTCTGTTATTTTCCAGAAGTGATTACTTTACAAAAGGTCTCAATTGTTCATAAATAATGTTTGTTCCATAGATCGACACCACGGCTGCCAATGCAACGTGGTCCAATCCTTAATCACATACGGACAAAACATCTATGTCGATTATATTTAACTTGCGGAGGTATAACGTGCCTTGTCCACGGGCAACGGATCTTTCAAACGTATGGCATTGCAAATACGTTTGATAATCGCTACTCTGCGCAATATTGTTTTGGAAATGCCGCAAATTGCATTGCAGTGAACGAGAGCAAATCACAACTTCCCCTGGGGGTGGGCGGAGTCACAGCTTGACGCTCTGAATACGCGCCGTGGTGTCAGTGTATATAGCCATGTATTCATTGCACTTCCGGTGTGAGTTTGGCTCCCATGAAAGTGTCATGGCGCAGCCCAGTCACGTGACCACTTCTCCTCCTTCTCAAAGCTTCCTTGGTCTATGCTCGTACGTAGAATAGATATAGAGCACCGTCTGACGTCACTTTCAGTAGAGGGCGTCAGTCCCCATGGTTCATGTATTTTTTTTAGTTGCATTGAAATCGCCATAGGAGGATTTTTAGATTGCTTCATATAAGAACTGTGTTTGAAAAATGAACATGTCATCCCGGCCGCTTCACTCATATGGATATGAAGAATCAACTGACTGAGAGAAAACGCTAATGTTACTGCTACTGAATTAGTTACATTTTCGCTAGAAGCAGACTGTATCATATATGAGTGACTGACTGTTGCAAACAATACAGAGACACCTCCCTGACAATAACGCCGAGACAGCTTGTTTATTTTTGGACCACAACGTTTATACGTAGTAGACGATATTAAGATCACCCCATGTTATTCTCCATAGAGAAATTACTTCCGCGAACCAGGGGGAATCGAAGGGATGAGCGAGTTACGTCAGGACTTCGGTGCTCTATACGCGTTTATATAAACAGCTTCAAGTCCATACTACTTCAGTGTTGCATAACAGTGACATCACTGACCTCTCCTTCTTGGTATCTTTACCACAGCCTTGTTTCAACGCGTGTGTTACTGTGTTTATAGCCTGAGCTAACGTGTTAGGTTTCTGGTCTAGAGGGGCGGGTCGCGGCTGAGATTTGCGCACGCCCTGATTGGATCTCATCGATCTGTCCGTCACCCCCCCGGCCCCTCCTCTCCCCCCTAGTGCAGCGCTACGTCACATCATTTGGAGCGACGCCCACACGGAAGGGTTGACTCCCACTTTTAGACCAGAGCGGCCAATGCGTTCCTCCAGGCTTTACATTTTTGCACCAACAAAAATGAAAGCCTGGCACCGAGGCTACTGTGTTTATGATTAGCCCATGAAGCTGCCTGTCAGCAGCACAACAAGGCTCAGCTGGGGCCTATTTGGTCACATTCCGTCGCGCTAATGAAACACTAGATGGGATTATTATGTCATGTCAGCATTCAAGTACAGCTATCAGAAGATGTAACCCAGGTAAAGTAATCTGTCACTCTGCAAGTTTAACTAAACTAACTGTCCATCGTCATTTCTGACAGCCTGCACTTAGACAGACATTACAGACACATACAGATTGATTGAAAGTGAGACATACAAATTACTCACCCCCATGTGTGTGTGTGTGTGTGTGTATGTGTGCGCTCACAAGCATGCCTAGTGCATACTGTATGTTTGCGTGTGGTGTGACAGGGTGCTATTTTTATCAGCCGACGCTGTACTGTAGGTACAGTAGCATTCTCCTGGAGGCAGAGAACAAACGGTAAGAGCAATACAGGCATGGAGGGGATGGGGGCATACCCCGGTGCTTTGATTAGTAGATACGCACGCACGCACGCACGCACGCACGCACGCACGCACGCACGCACGCACGCACGCACGCACGCACGCACGCTTGATCTGTGATTCCCACGATATGCAATTCTGCGACCTGGCAGTAGGGCAGGCCTGTGCGTGCGTCCGTCCGTGCGTGAGTGCGCACACAAATGGAATTGCCCTGCCCCTTTGTGACTGAAAATAATCCGTTTTCATATACGTTTCTCTCCTCACATCAAACATGCTGCCTCGATCAGAAACAACTGCAAGTCCTATATAGCATTTGGAATGGCTTCATGAATGTTCCCATACTTCAAAATAATTCTAGTGCTCTCTCACCTCTCTCTCACCTGCACCTTTCCAATTACTTTTTTACTTCTACCCCACTGTATCGCGGAGGCAAATTTTGTACTTTTACACCACACAAATTATTATTTTTAGAAATGTACGTTACTTTGTAGAATTTAGTACACACACACACACACACTCACTCACTCACACACTCACACACTCACACACTCACACACTCACACACTCACACACACACACACACACACACACACACACACACACACACACACACACACACACACACACACACACACACACACACACACACACACACACACGCGCACACACACACACGCTATGAACCCATCCTTTTTAATGAGGGCAGACAAAGGATACTGTATATCAGATATACGGTATGTATAGGAAGCACTGTGCTGCCCATGTGCCTTTTATTTTCCTTTCTGGGTGTGTGTACAGTATGTGTGTGTACAGTATGTGTGTGTACAGTATGTGTGTGTGCTTTATTGCATTGTCTGCCTCGTTATTTGTGCGGATAGCCCACAAGCTCTGTGATTGTGTTTGGAAGAATGAGATGCCAGGATGGTGTGTGTGTGTGTGTGTGTGTGTGTGTGTGTGTGTGTGTGTGTGTGTGTGTGTGAAAAATTGACAAAGAAAGATAGGAAAGAAGAGGGAGAGAGAGACAGCGCATGTGAGAAGGGGGGGGGGGGGGGGGCAAACATTGAGACCAAATTAGAGGCTATGGTTCTGCTAAATGTCAGTGTGCGTTCGTGTGCATGTGTGTGTGTGTGTGTGTGTGTGTGTGTGTGGGGGGGGGGGGGGGGGGGAGTTTTACTCCTTGGTAGAGGCGCAAGCCCACAGATTTACTCCTCTTAGCCCTACTGTGTTCGCACGCACGCACGCACGCACGCACGCACGCACGCACACCATCCTCATTAGCAGCAGGACATACGCCATTTCCTGTGCCGCTCTGTCCCAACGTGTGGAGAACGGAGGGTGGACTGTTACTATTAAACCTCCCTCATGTCTGTCCAGTGGTACCTCTGCGGTACTGTACACACTAGCAGAACCTCCTCTGTTCAGTGGTACTGTAGTACACACTAGAACCTCCTCTGTCCAGTGGTACTGTACACACTAGAACCTCCTCTGTCCAGTGGTACTGTACACACTAGAACCTCCTCTGTTCAGTGGTACTGTACACACTAGAACCTCCTCTGTCCAGTGGTACTGTACACACTAGAACCTCCTCTGTCCAGTGGTACTGTACACACTAGAACCTCCTCTGTTCAGTGGTACTGTACACACTAGAACCTCCTCTGTCCAGTGGTACTGTACACACTAGAACCTCCTCTGTCCAGTGGTACTGTACACACTAGAACCTCCTCTGTCCAGTGGTACTGTACACACTAGAACCTCCTCTGTTCAGTGGTACTGTACACACTAGAACCTCCTCTGTCCAGTGGTACTGTACACACTAGAACCTCCTCTGTTCAGTGGTACTGTACACAATAGCAGAACCTCCTCTGTCCAGTGGTACTGTACACAATAGCAGAACCTCCTCTGTTCAGTGGTACTGTACACACTAGAACCTCCTCTGTCCAGTGGTACTGTACACAATAGCAGAACCTCCTCTGTTCAGTGGTACTGTACACACTAGAACCTCCTCTGTCCAGTGGTACTGTACACACTAGAACCTCCTCTGTCCAGTGGTACTGTACACAATAGCAGAACCTCCTCTGTTCAGTGGTACTGTACACACTAGAACCTCCTCTGTTCAGTGGTACTGTACACACTAGAACCTCCTCTGTCCAGTGGTACTGTACACACTAGCAGAACCTCCTCTGTCCAGTGGTACTGTACACACTAGAACCTCCTCTGTCTGTCCAGTGGTACTGTACACACTAGCAGAACCTCCTCTGTCCAGTGGTACTGTACACACTAGAACCTCCTCTGTCCAGTGGTACTGTACACACTAGAACCTCCTCTGTCTGTCCAGTGGTACTGTACACACTAGAACCTCCTCTGTCCAGTGGTACTGTACACACTAGAACCTCCTCTGTCCAGTGGTACTGTACACACTAGAACCTCCTCTGTCTGTCCAGTGGTACTGTACACACTAGCAGAAACATGAGACGTTGTTTCTGTTGATTCCGTCGACTACACTGATGAAAATCTTTCGTCGACAATCCTTTTCACCGAGGAAAACGAAATAAAAACAAAATGAAATCTACAAGCTATATGATGACTAAAACTAAGACTATAGATATACTGACAAATACTAAAATGTTACAGAGGGATTATAGTGGAGAATATATCCAGAAGAATTCAGAAAGACGGTAGACCTATATGTAACCCTAACACAAAACCTAACCAAACCCATCTAACCTTGACCAATACATAGTCTATAATTACAGGGGCAGTATCTTTGTGCCCAAATGTGTCCCACTCCCACTCCCAAAGCTTTGATGTGGCCGATAGGGCGTGAGCATGCACGCACGCACGCACGCAGAAACCCTTTTTACTTGATGGAGTCTGCTTGTGCAGAAAGAACCCCTGGGAGAGAGATGGAGCTGCCCTGTCACACAGTCAGGGTCATAGCAAGCCTGCTTAGACACACTTATACACGCACGCATGCACGCGCACACACACACACACACACACGCACTGTATACTGTGTGGTGGGGGCCACTGGGGGGCTCAGAGTGTGTCCACTAAGGAAAGTATAGGCTTTCTAATATCACAAGCCGCCTTTGTATTGGCGAGTAGGTAAAATGTTCTTTATATTTTCGACAAGAGACCCATAATATGGGTCTGATTAACCCATTCTGACCTGAGATCAGATTCTAGAAAAAAAAGTCGTTCTTCGATTTTTCAAAAAATAGCAGACCTACAAGCTCGTATCGCGCCACTCGGTGGCGCGATATGAGCTTGTAGATCTGCTATTTTTCAATAGCTAAAGCATAACATGATGCTGACACCAAAATGGGTGCCCGCCCAGAATGGGTTAAGGCTATATTATAGCCTTAATGCAACGGCAGCAAAGGGCATTAGGGCTATGGACCAGAGCTAAGGGCATTAGGGCTATGGACCAGAGCTACGGGCATTAGGGCTATGGACCAGAGCTAAAGGCATTAGGGCTATGGATCAGAGCTAAGTCCAGGGTGTCAAAATCATCAGCAGCGTCTTTGTTAGTTCCAGAACATTGACTATGGTGAACAATAGTCATTAATGGTCACAACAATATAGTGCTTGAATGGCCTTTTTAGTTTTTTTCTTTTCTTTTTACATTGCATCTTCGCTATCTCTGCTCTGCTTACTCCAATTAGTTCCTGTTTTCCCTCACTGTTATTCACCCCATGCTCTCTCCCTTTATATCCCTTCATGCCTCCTTTGTATTTCATCTGTACTCACTTCCATCTCGCCTCTCCTCCTCGAGCAATTGTTGGCAAGAAGACGGTTGAAATACAGTATGTTGGTTTAGCCCTCCGCTCCTTGAGTGACATTTGGCCTGCAAGGCTGTGAGAGATACGTGGAGGGAGAAGATGGATAGGAGGAGTGAAAGAAAGGATAGATAACAGAGGACGGCATGCAGCTTACTTTCCTTTATTATTTGCCTTGGTTCTTTTGTGGCTCCCCTTCGCTGAACCTCCCCCTCCCTTCCCTCCATCCCTCTCTTCTGTAGAGCTATGGCCTTTTCATTTCAATTCAATTCAAATGAGCTTTATTGGCATGAGAAAACATGTTTACACTTGGAAACAATTGGAATTAGCCGTTCGCTAAGTTCCACTAAGGATTACTAAGTTACTAAGGATCCTGGTCACTCTTTCAATGCTGGTCAAAATGGTTAAGCATTGTCAATAAATATATTTGCTGTAGCATGTGTGGACCTCAGAAAGAGGGTTTGTTTTCTTACCTTATGAGCAAACTAGTCCATTCCATGAATTATTTCGCTCCATTGTGAAGTTTAATAGTCAAAATTAGAAGCGGGGTCACAACCCAGGGCACGGAAGGACACGACGGACACAGGCAGTTGTTCTCTAGTAGGCTGTTTATTCCTCTTAAGCCAGGGAATTGGTCAAGAAATAAACTATCTCAGTCATCAACAGGAGCCAAAACTAAGCTGTAACAAGTCACAGACAGAGTGTCCTCAATGTTAATCCTATACTCCTATAACATGAACTAAACAGTCACCGTGTGACATTAAACATCCAACTATCACAGGCAGGAATGTGGAGTTTTGTGTGGCTCTGTCTGTCTGGACCCAGCCTCTCACTGCAACAGAGAACACAAGCACATTAGCTTCCTTATATACACAGCAGCTGTCCTTCATTTAATTGACACAATCTGCTGCAGGTGCGCCTGTGAGCTGGCAAAGCCAGCCCTGTCACCCCACTCACAGACACCTTGATCCAGACCCGCCCCCTGCCACAGTCACTCTTTAGCACATAAGTGAACATAAAAAAAAGCTGATTCTGACATTTTATGACATCAGGAAAACTCATTTTTTTTGTGCAATTGAGCTCAGAAAATCTAAAATGCTGGGTCTGTGGGAGTGGTGATGCGGGTCTGTGGGAGTGGTGGTGTGTAGGCCTACAACCTATCAGTGGTGGAAAAAGTGGGAGGCATACTATCATCCGACAGAGCATTGCTCCTTCGAGGTGCGCTGCGGGTCGGGAGAGGGTTGCGGTTAGGTTTAGGTGTCTGCCCCGGGGGAAGTTATAGGGTGAGGGTGAGGTAGGTTGTCGTTCGGACCAATGCTCCGTCGGATGAAAGTACTGCACTCGGAAAAAGTACTATTTTTTTCAACTTAAGTATAAAGTATAAATACTGCAATGTAGATGTACAAGTACAGCAGAAGTCCTGTATTAAAAATGTAGCCTACTTGAGTAAAAGCGCAAAAGTATCAGCATCAAAATGTACTTAAAGTACTAAAAGTAAAAGTACTCATATTGCAGAATGTGGGAACTTTCAGAAGTTCAAAATGTGCACAAAATCCGATGAAAATAGATCTGCTATTTTCAAATGGCCGAAATGTATAGGGTTGAAGTGGTTAAAAACCCAATCTGTGCCAGGAACGTCAGGTTACGTTTTAAACAGCAGGTACTACCTGTGCCAAGACGTAAAGTTACATTATTTAATCAGACCAGTGTGTGTCCAGTGGAAACCTCGTATGAATCTGATCTCACGTCAGCATGGGATAAAACATTTTTGTTTTATCTCTGGCACCTGGGCACAGCGTTTCTTTATTTTATTTTATATATATATTTTTTGTCCCACGATTTTGTAACCCATTTTTCACCCCTGTGTCAATCATCCTGTGATGTGATCCTGGGCTCTACACACCCTCCGCCAACCTAGGGAGAGCAACGGACTTAACTCATGCTTCCTTCATGCTTGAGTGTCCAAGTTGCTCCATTACACCTGGCAGGGGGGAGTTTCCCTGGTTGGACGTAGCGCGTGGAAGGAGCACGTTATTCCAACCAGTTCCTTTCCCCTCCATCAGGCGCCCCGGCTGGCCAGGGGGAGGCAGTTTAGAGACCAGGATTACTGCATGTTTTTGTGAGGGTACCTACCCTAGGGGACACGGGGAGAACATGCAAACTACACACAGAAAGGCCCTTTCGCCAACCCCGCCTTCCCCAGCGTTTCTATTGTAATAGGTGGCATGGATTGTGTCGTATGTTTTCAAATCAAAATTAAAATCTCCAAAGAAACTAGTAACTAAAGTTTTCAAAAAAATTGTAGTTCAGTAAAAGTACAATATTTGCCTCTGAAATGTAGTGGAGTAGAAGTAAAAGTAGTGAAAATTTAACATACTCAAGTAAAGTACAAATACCTCAAAATGTTACTTAAAACTCAATGTCTGCCAATTAGGACTTCATTAACTGCTTTTTTTTAAAGTGCAATACCACTCATTTTCAACATTTTACTGTCATTATATACCTTAGAGCTGTTAACATCTGTAACATTATGAAGTACATCTCAGTGACATCACAAAGATGTACTTCATAATGTTACTGATTCTTTTCAGACCTCCAGTTCTAGGCAACACAGAATGGGGGGGGACTTGTTTTTTATTATTGTAAATGTACTTATATAGTTATACTTTCCACTACTGTAACCTATATATATGAAGGCTGGAGTATCGCCACCTCACACTTTCCGGTGATAGATTTGCTGAGTATGGCACCTCATACAACCTCCAGCCGTCAAAGCAGGGCAAGGGCACGCCATAAGACACCTGATGCTGCAGACAACCTTATTAACATGAAAAGAAAACCTCAGAAAGGGGGAAAAAGAACACATATACGGAGCTGTTGTCTTCGCTTGTCATCTTCCTCCCTCCCTCTCTTCATTGGACACATAGAAAATACACCTTTTGACTACACCGTGATTGCTTTTTTTCCTTTCCTTTCAATCTTCATGACTCAGTTCATCCTCACCCCCGAGTCTGTTTTCACCAATCTTCTTGTTCTGTTGACAATTTTTCCAGCCTTCTTTCCATTATCCTGTTTGTTTTGTATGGCATTCTCTCTCTCTCTCTCTCTCCCTCCCTCTCTCTCTCTCTGCTTTGCCTAGGTCAAGGTTTATGAAGGGTGGAACATCTGTTGTCTCATCAAAAATACTCTCGGCCTCTGCGGAGCATAGCTCTCTTTTCTTCGCCTCTCTGTCTTCTATGCCTCTCCCTTTCAAATAACAAACACATCCTCCTTCCTTTCTTTAACGGCAGAATAGGAGACGGATGAAAAACACTTCCTCCGTGACCTTGAGGATGAAAAGACGGCAGCATATATACCACTGTGTGCTCTTTGTGGGGGATACAATTAAATTAAACTCAATTCGACATTCAGTTCAACTCAATTTAATTTGAGTTTCTTTGTTGGCACAGAATGTACAATATAGCCTTGAAACAGCAGTAAAACCAGAGAGAATGAAATGACCAAAAATATTTTATAGGGAAGATTATTTTACAAGTATGCTTCTTTAATGGCCTATAATATTAAAATACTAAAATACTGAGATGCTGAACATTAAAAACGAAATGCAAAGAGGCAAGGAAGAGGCAAACATAAAATACAATAAAAGAAGCGTATAAGGAACATCATTAGCAGTAAAACATGTTTAGGGGAAAAGCTTTCTTAAAAAGGTGGGTCTTAAGTCCATTCTTAACCCATTCTGAACGGGCACCCATTTTGGTGTCAGCATCATGTTATGCTTTAGCTATTGAAAAATAGCAGATCTACAAGCTCATATCGCGCCACCGAGTGGCGCGATACGAGCTTGTAGGTCTGCTATTTTTGAAAAATCGAAGAGCGACTGACATTTCTAGAATCTGATCTCAGGTCAGAATGGGTTAATCAGACCAGTGTGTGTCCAGTGGAAACCTCGTATGAATCTGATCTCAGGTCAGAATGGCTTAAAAGAGTCAGTGGACTGTGGTGCTCTCAGGTGAACAGGGAGAGAGTTCCACAGACATGGGGCCGTGTGGCAGAAGGCCCACAGCCCCATGTCTGCCACATGTCCATGTCTCCCACAGACCTACCGTCATATTCTCTATTCTGTGATTTTCTTTTACATTTACAGGTATATTCATCTGTGTTCCTCACACCTATTATGAGCACACATTCATGTATTTGTATGTGTGTTAAAGTATCTCCCGTGTTCAATAGAGCCTTTACTCACGTCCATGCTCTCTGGCATCTATACGTATTTGTATACGTGTGAGCGAATATGTGCATGCGTGCGTGCGTGCGTGCGTGCTTTGAAGGTTGAGCCTTGGGCTCCAATGAAAAGACCCCGTTGGTAAATAAGAGATGATCCTGTTCACGCGTGCTCATCCGTGCGCACATGTACGCATTATTCTATTCTTCCATGTGTGTTTTTGTGTTAAGGGTCAGCACACAGTTTGACCTTTCCTCATTAATCTCCTCTGGAGAGGAAACAAGCTCCATCCATCAAACCCTAGCCCCGTCCTGGTGGGAGACACTTCCACACACCTGTCTGACAGACCTCCTTCCTCCTCCTCCTCCTCCTCCTCCTCCATACACCTGGCCATAAAACAAAACAAACAAACAAAAAAAAAACACTCAAGTTGTCTTCTGACAAATCTTCATTTCTGTAGTGTAAACCTTTGCCGCCAGCTTAAAGGTATATTCAGTGATTTCACTCAATTCAAATATCACTTATTTTTTTGTTTTGTTGTGATAATCCTCTCTACTATAGAGTGTACTGACCATATAAGGAGTTCCTCCCTGTCCCCAGTTAACCCCTGGGGGTCAAAAAACCTTGGGTTTCGTTTTTGGCTCTCTATCCTGATTGGATGAAAGGCTTAGGTCCCAGCCAAAAACGAAACCTAAGGTTTTTTGAGTGAAATCACTGAATATACCTTTAACTCTTATATTGTTTTATTGCTTTATTTACTCTTTATTGCATTGTTTAATGCGTTTTTCTATTTTTGCTGTGTTGTGAAACACTTGCAATATAAAGTTTATTATTATTATTATTATTATTAAATAAAAACTACCACTATATGAAGCCCAGCATGTCACATCTGGCCTATACAGACCACCCTCCCCCCCCCCCCCCCCCCCCCCCCCCCCTCTCTCTCTCTCTCTCTCTCTCCTCTCCCGCCAATCCTTCAACTCTCTGCCAACAGAGCGTGTTCATCTCCACCTTCTTCTGCCAACATCGTCCCGATCGAGACGTGCGCCAAAATACCGTAAGGTGTGTCCAAAAAGCACACGCTGCCATCAACATTCTGCCTCTGTGTATATGCCCTGGCATCGACAGTAGTGATTTAACAAGACTAAAAGCCTGGCTAGAGGCCGTGCTGCTGCTCCTTACACCAAAGCGGACCACCGCGGTGGTTTACATCCTGAGTGCACCTCACTCTCAGCAGTGGGCCAAAAAAAGAAAAGGAAAAAAGTTCAGTATATAGGGTTCAACCTGCAATCTGCCAACTAGATTATGAAATATGTTTGTGATATACACTGTACATATGTGACCAAGCCCAGCAAAAAGTGCCTCAACTAAAGTACAGAATGTAAGCTTTCATATGATGTATCATTCAATGAAATTGGACAATAATTGAAGGAGATATGACCATCTAAAACTTGTTGAAACAGATGAGATACCCCAAAGTATAGAATTAGCCATGCAAAGAATCCTGAAATTTTAGCACCACTTGAATGGGTGTGACAATAGATACTTGTCTTTGACTGATAAATGTATATACATTTAATTTGCCCAAATGAATAATCTGTTGGAACGAAAACCTTCTTCAACATTCAAACTGTGTTAATATGAAAAGAACGAAAATCACATAAAAAAAAAAAAAAAGTTTTATTTCGACCATTTCGACCATTTCATTCTGGCGAGTTGAGGCACTTTCTGCTGGGCTTGGTCACATATAGTAAGCTTCACTCATTTGTTACAATACTATGTTTAATCAAGTAAGGTTTACTGAAATGTTCAATGTTATAGTTTTATAGTTGGCACTAGTGTTATCGTACTCCAGTCTGGTCTCACGCGCGTCCACAATTTAATTTGCTCGGTCTCGTCTCGCCCACACAATGGGACCAAGGGACATACCCCACCAAATAATATGTTAATATAACTTTGGTCTCCGTGCTCTTCTATTAAAACATTTACTGTAGTGTAGATTGTGTCTAGGTTGGACACGGCCTTTGACACAGTTCTGTCTCTGGAGCGAGCAGGCACGCTATATAGGCTCAGTGCTACAATGTTCTGCACTTACGCAGGAGGCACTTTACATAGATTACACACGCACACACACACACACACGCACGCACACACACGCACGCACGCACACATACACACACACACACGCGCGCGCGCGGCAGGGGAAACCATGCAAGGCACCAACCTGCTCATCGGGAGCAATTTGTGGTTCGATCAGAGTCTTGCTCAACGACACTTCGACACTAACTCTAGGCGAGCAGAGGATTGAAAGTGGTCGCTCTACCACTGTAACACCACCCACATCTGTGTGTGTGTGTGTGTGTGTGTGTGTGTGCGTGTGTGCGTGCGTGCGTGCGTGCGAATGCTTCATCTCTCTTTCTCGCTGTGCTTTGTGTCCAGGCCTTGGTTTTCTCCCATTGACATGACTTTTAGAGAAAGGAAGGAGCGTGGCGGGCGGGGGGGGACAGGACAGAAGATGGAGGAATGAAAGAACATCTCCTGCGCGGTCGTGACGAGGGATTGGCTGAGCTCACCACCGAAACCATGGCAACCAATCAGCATTACCTTGAACCAGACAAAAGGTGTGCGATTAGGTAAAGTCGGCTGGCGGGGAATGTGGAGTGTTTGCCTGCTTCAATAGAGGATTCTCTGACGCAGGTGACTTTAATTAGTTATTGACACATTCCACATGTGACATTTCCCTCTCTCAATACATATACCGTATAGTACAGTGTGTGTACTGTATGTATTGTGGCGACGCCGGGCACGCATTGGACAGGAGCAGGGTCACCGACATGTCCGTGGCAGAGAATTTTAGATTTTCTGTTTTACACGCAATTATAAATAATGTTCTCATTTTGATCATAACACCCACTTACTGAATGTCAGGTCTCCAGGTTTTCTTCAGAATAAGTATGACAATTATTTATTATGATAATCTGGCACATTAGGACTCCAACTAGTACTAGTGGTTCTCAAATGTTTTCTTTGCGAATATACCCATAACCGTATATACAAATGGACCCGTGTCCATTTGGTTCCATTTGAACACTCTCAGAGTTACAGACCTGTTGTGGTCATTCAGGGCTATCAATTTATGTTATTCATTTTGTATGTCAAAAATGGAATGATGACAAAATTGTCCACCACAAGCCAACATGGCGATGACCCCTTGGACAGGAGGGACTTCCCAGCATGCCTCGTGGTGGGCACGCCAGTTGCGGTTATCGTCTCATTATCATTTATGTATGTTTATTATGGGAATGTGTCGGGGGGATGTATATGTGTTAACCCATTCTGAACGGGCACCCGTTTTGGTGTCGGCATCGTGTTATGCTTTATCTATTGAAAAATAGCAGATCTACAAGCTCATAGCGCGCCACCGAGTGGCGCGCTACGAGCTTGTAGGTCTGCTATTTTTGAAAAATCGACTGACATTTTTTAGAATCTGATCTCGGGTCAGAATGGGTTAATCAGACCAGTGTGTGTCCAGTGGAAACCTCGTATGAATCTGATCTCAGGTCAGAATGGGTTAAGTGTGTTATCACTTTGTTTCATGTGGAACAAAACCCTGACGTGGAATGTTTTCCAGGGAGTAGAACGCTGCACGGCGCCCCGTGCATTGTGTAAAGTGACTGTAGATGGTTGGAACATTAGTTATAAATAAAAGATGTTCCTATTGAAAGTTGTTGTATATAATGGCTCTTCCTTCAATGCAGAAAAGCCACCAGTCATTACAGTATATGCAAATACATACTGTACTGTACTTACCTAGCTTTCTACATTCATCCCTCCCTACCTAGGCGACATATTCATTCCTTCCATGCCTTCCTTCTCGGATCTTGCCCTGTCATCTTTTTTTGTATATTTTTTTTGCTTTTTTTTCAAATATCCTTGGCTTTTTGTCCACTATTATTGTAAGAAAGTGATAGAGGGAAGAAAAGAGATGCAAGTGAAGGGACATGAAAAATGACATAAACATGCATGACCATGAAATGAAATGCTTTGTGGGAAAAGGAATGCATATGCGGCATAACGTGCACGGGTAACACCCCATTTCTAATGGTATTATTAACCCATTCTGACCTGAGATCAGATTCATACGAGGTATCCACATGGACACACACTGGTGGTCTGATTAAACCCATTCTGACCTGAGATCAGATTCTAAAAATGTCAGTCGTTCTTCGATTTTTTACAAAAATAGCAGACCTACAAGCTCGTATCGCGCCACTCGGTGGCGCGATATGAGCTTGTAGATCTGCTATTTTTCAATAGCTAAAGCATGACATGATGCCGACACCAAAATGGGTGCCCGGTCAGAATGGGTTAAAGAGAGTATTATAGAAACTGAGATATTGCTTGTTTAGACTGAACCCAGTTTTGGAAATAGATTATAGAATAATGTGTTAGTGTAGCAAAGGGGCTCGATCTGAGCCTTTGCAAGAGGGGATTCCTCTTTGGGCTAGCGGATAAGATGTTTGACTTTAAAGTCCCTTCCTGCGTGGGAGACCTGGCCTTTGTATTCAGATTACTTCGATTAACAGTGGCTACGTTTACATGAGCAGTTAAATCCCCTTTTCATTCCGAACAGAATTTCAATCCTATTAAACGTTATGTAAACACCTACAAAAACTTACATCCGAATGAAAACGCTCGATGCGATCTAAAAACCATTCCGATGTCACTGGCCGGATTACTCCGATGTTCAATGCAATTGAAAGAAAATTGGACTCATGTATACACTAATTCGGATGTAAGTTCATTCTGGTCTTTCTGAGCATGCTCCAATGCGCTCATATCCAAGGCGCGCCGAGGAGTTTGCACATAGAGGGCGTTATTACGTTCCTTTTTTCAGATCCGAAATCCACAAAAAAAACGTGGAGCAGCAGCAGATGACGATAACCCTGATCTGTGTGTATGTGTGTGTGTGTGTATGTGTGTGTGTGTGTGTTTAGACAAATGGAGTCATGGATCTGGGTTTTCCTCTGCTGTACTGTACACCCCTGGCAGCGCATGGTGGAAAAGCCATTCTAAATATCAAACCTCTATACGGAGAAAGGTCAATCAAGACGAATAAAAGGTTAAACGAATTGACAGTTCTCTCTGCTCCGTTCTTTCACTGTCATCTGTGTGTCTGGGAGACGACTGTCTCGTCTGGGAGACGACGAGCTGTACTGTAGCAGAATACAGTGAGAGATAAAGTAGGCGAGAAGACCGCGCTATCTCAATATAAGGCCCCAGACCTCCACCCTTTAACACATTGCGTGCTGACGAGTTCAGGAGGATTGGAACACAGGGGTGCTGAAGGAGATCAGTGAAAGGAGGACCCTTTTCCAAGGCCACAGCAAACGTTGTGTTGTAGCGAGAATCACACCGCATCCTACTATAAATCTGTCTGTCTGTCTGTCTGTCTGTCTGCGTATCTGTCTGCGTGTATGTCTGTGTACCAGACAGACACCACCCCAAAAGGCTCTGGTCAGGCTCTGCCAGTGGGCCTAATCAGCCTAAATCCCCTCACCTGTGCAGTTTCCAGCCTCTGCCTCAGCCAATTGATTGCCATGGCAGCCCCACACCTGCAAATTGATTACTTAAAGGCCTATTCATAGTCTGGATTTTCGGTGATGAGGTGACCACCGCTCCGGTGGTGAGCTGATCGCCGGAGCTGAAATAACATTGAGCGGTGGTGAGTAAAAACAGAGAGATGGGCTGGAGCGGTGGCGGTGGTTTGCTCTTCACCGTGGCTCGTGACGTCATGTTGTAGTTCGGTGGTCACCTAACCACCGTAAATCCAGACTATGTATGAGCCTTAACCACTCCACTTTTCACAGTCAGTTTGCAGTTTTACACACAGGCAAGACAGACAAATACAGAGAACACAGACAGATAGTTAAAACAAGTGACAGTGGGTATTATTATAGGTTCCCAAATTGCATCGCTCTCAAGTAGGCCGGTGGCCAACAGACAGAAAGCTTAATTTGTCCACTCCATTTAAAAAAATATATTTTACCATCTTCCATTCTTGACCTTTATGTAACACCTGCTTTTGTAGGAAAGTTTTTTTTTAACAGAAAGTTGAGATATGGACCGTTTTATGTCACAGACATTGCCTGGCAGATATAAAAATGAACACAAAAAGGAAAGGAAAGGAAAAAAGTACACATTGATCCCATCCACCCTTCGTCAGTAATTGGCTTTTTAATTCAGCTTGCGCCCACCAAACATGGTGAGAGAGAATACATAATGTATGAAACATGAGTTGTTCAGGTCCATAAAAAAATAAGGCCTATAGCGACATATAAATACTATATACCGTATATGAAAGAACAGACTCTCTGCTTTCATAAGAAAAGAATATTACATTGACCCATCTACCATTCGTCAGTAATTGAAAGTTTAATTCAGCTTGATCTTTACCAAATCTGTAAAACACACACACTCCGACAGAAAAGTCATTTTGACCCTATTATACTGAAACTATACAGTACATAACTCAAACAATAGAATAGGTTCTCTACTGTAGCCACCATATACAGCCTGGTTGGTTTGCGTGACAATGTCCATGAGAAACGTATCCATCAGGATCAGGAACAACTGCACACATGCAGTCAGCATCCAGAGCTGCTAATCCTGGACCAGAACACCATCTACAGTATAGATACATGATATAATACACATTACCATGAAATACATTGTTTTTATTTGTATGGTCCTGTATACATCTGCTGCTATTCTCACTTTTCTACTCTATAACTGTGATGGGATGATGACAATAAACCTGATTGATGATGAAGATGATGATACGATACTACTTTACTGAATTTTGTCTTGTGACCCAGCATGCAGAACACATGCACATTTGACATGACACCATGATTCTCAGAATTTAAGACCTCCATATATGGAGCTGGCATGTTCTGACATAGCAATGCTGCGCCTGCAACGATGCACAGACACGTATACTGTAAATAGATGGATAAATATGCGTCTTTGCATTGATTCATCTGGCTTATTTGTTTACCTGATGATGATGATGATGATGATTGATCCATTCTGAACAGTGGAGGGACTTCGTTGTAGCCTGTAGCTGTACAGCCGAGTTACAGGGATGGGGTGTGAAAGAAGGAAAGCAGCAATGATCATCTGTTTGCAACACGTTGTCTAACACCCCCCCCCTGCGTATATAAACCGTTTAGGACGCAGAAAAGGTTCGTTAGAAGTTACAACCAGGTCGATGACGTCCCCGGCGCGTTCATCACGGTCTTATCACTGCAATTGTGATGAATAAAAAGTGTTACAATCACTATAGTCTGGTTGCCTCCACACCAACACAGTCATGATCCGTACAATGAGACAATAATGGAGTCCCGGGCCAGTGCTTTCCACCCACAATCCGTGAAGTTGTGATTCGTTTTGTTAGTTGTCTTGTTTGTTCGTATAGTATGAAGAAGGAAAGGAGACATGAATCCGACCGTCAATTCTGTCCATGTGTGTTGCACTGTAATGTTATTCAAGGCTGTTATAGGCAGCGCTCATGGGAGCCGCCATTATGTTCCGACACACTACACACGAGACCCCCCTCCCCTCCCCTCCCCTGAAACAAACAGTAGGGGAGGAGGGAGAAACATCCGCCATTACGGATACTAGTCTAAACACAAAGCGCCCGTCCCGTCCTGTTTTCAGGAGGGGAGGGGGAGAGGCAATGTTTTTTTATCACGTGACCGCAGTGTTGTGGCATGGATCGGGGCTGCTTGATCTATTGGCCGGGTAGGTAGAAAGGTGAAGAAATCAATTAAATAATGCGTTAAACGTAAATCTACGTGTCTCGCATCGGACTGTCGTGGATTCGAACCACGTAAAATCACGTGTCCCACATTCCGTGTGTTAACTGATGATGAAGGCACTTCATCATCAGTTAATCCCTCAGATTTATGACAGTGAGGCGCACACACACGCACACGCGCACACACACACACACACACACACCCGCGCGATAAGGTCGACAAATGGGTATAATTAGCCTGACCGATCGATAAGGCCTTAAATGAAACATACTTATCATTGTAACCTCCACGCTGCCCCGGTCAGACTACATGAATCGCCGCGGTCCTGCTCGATTGCTGACAACACAGCCGAAATGTATCACAGTGTGTTACTCCATTTCTGGAGCCCAGCAGAGGACTGGAATGCTATTAGGCAAGGTACACAGGGAGCACTTAACACTGACAGAGACGGAGAGACTGGGGATGTCTGAGAGGATGGTGTGGAAGAACTATAATGTGTATGTGTGTGTATGTGCGTGCGCAACTGCACATCGCACATGCTTCTTTGCTCGCTGGCCAATGTGTGCAGCATTTAGGACAAGATGAGTGAGTGTGAGACTGTGAGTGTGAGTGTGAGTGTGAGTGTGAGTGTGAGTGTGAGTGTGCAGTGTGCAGTGTGTGTGTGTGTGTGTGTGTGTGTGTGTGTGTGTGTGTGTGTGTGTGTGTGTACGTGCGTGGTCCACTATAGTACATGCATAATGTAATATAATGACATTTCTGCATGATAGTGGACTGCATTATTTCCGCATGAAAGTATTTCTACAGTACGGTACATAGTACAGTGAAGAGAATTTACTAGTAATGCCTGTGAGGTCGTTCGATTGCTCATGCCTTCAGTCTGTCTGTAGGGGGAACCGCAGCAACGTAACGTTCTCCATTCAATACAAAGCCTTGACTGAGAGAACACGTCAGCGTATTGTTTCATATTCTCCCCTGTTTCAGGGGTATAATACAATACATACACTTTAACGTCATTGCTGTTTAGTGTACTTGCTTCCTTGCGGACCTCGCTGGTCTTGCAGCCTGCAAGAACGCGTGTTCTTGCAGGAAAAAGTACTCACATTCTTTTTTATAGTGTCAATATCAGTAATATCATCAGTATTTTTATGTATCAATATATACTTCATCATAGAAATACTCTGTTACAAGTAAAAGTTCTTGTCAAATCTTTGAATATATTCTTTCAGGGCGAACATTTTTAACTCAAATCTTTGCTTCTGGGAGGTCCCTGGAACAACATCTTATCAGATGGGGGTCAGCGGCCAATTACATAGTCCTTGACATGTAAATGTTTGAGAACAACTGACATAGAAACATAGGTTTTTCAGAAAGCTGTTAGGATTCAGAATACATTTGTAGAATTGTCCTCAGGACTAAATGGGTTAAAGTTTTCAAACGATCATTTGAAAACAGCAGATCTCCAAAGCTCACAATGCGTCCATCACGACACATTGTGAGCATCAATTTTCAAATGACTAAAATGCATACTGTAGGGCTAAGGTGGTTTATGCATGCATGTGTTGTAATAATAAGTCAGCCTAAAGTTTTCAAATAAATGTCATCGAGTAAAAGCACAATATTTGCTTCTGAGATGTAGTGTAGAAGTAAAAGTATTGGAAATTGGAAATATTCAAGTAAAGGCCTACCTCAAAATTGTTAATGTACTTACTTCCACCACTGTGAACACACAAAACACAAACACTATAGCACATGAACACGCACGCACGCACGCACGCACGCACGCACGCACGCACGCAGTATGCTTGTTCAAATCAAAACCCTCATATGAGGAAACAAACTGGCCATATGCCTTAACTGGTGTCATATACATTAATGTGTTGACGGCAGGTCAGTGTCTTCAATTATGCATGTCTCAGTCTAAGACCCAATGACTTATTAAAGGGCCGCTACAATCCGCTGCAAGCTTACATCAGCAGATGCATGCAGCCGTCGTGTCCCAGCAGAGCATCAAAACCCACTCGCTGAAGATCTGCGTCAAAAAATACTGACGACGTTGCATGCTGCCTGCATGGACACATTGCAGCAAGCGCAGCCCGTCCGATGCCTGGGTTTTTTGGGTCCGATCGACCTTGACCCATTTGACTAATATTATTATGCTCAATAAATATAATCAATTTGATAAACGTGGATTTGATTGAAGCTTTTCAAAAATATAAAATTCTGAAATAGACGATACTCACAGGCAGGCATATATAGGTGTCTGTGTGTATATAGTATAGACAGAATATTAGTCTACTAACCTGAGAGAGAGAGAGACACACACACACACTCACACACACACACACACACACACACACACAGTGTGAGTGTGAGTGTGCACGTGCATACCGGTTGCATGCGGTTCATCCTGCACTCCCCCACCAACATGACAGTCAGCGAGGGGGAAACTATTTTCTCATTGGCTTCCCACATGCATGTTTGTTTGGTCGTATTCCAGTTGTTCATGTCGCAACTATAATCGGGGGCGTTTCGAGAACACTTAAGGGCGTTTTATTTAAACGGCGGTCGGTTACAGCCATGATACTTATATCAAAGCTCAGACGAAATACATTACGCTGTAGGATCGGCAGTATGGGATCACTTGATGAATGCTGACGTGGGCGTACGGCAAAACCCACGCTCCAATTTAAGGCAGAATAATATACAACTCGGTTGATAAACGAGGCCCAATCTCTGGGGGGGAACCCTGAGATCAAACTGTGAACCTCACGGTTCCCGTCCGGTCCGCTCTACCCCCATGGGCCACCGCCGCCGGGCATTGGGCCTGCATGGCGGAGACAAACAGAACCGTGAGGGAAGGCATTAACCCGTTCTGAACGGGCACCCACTTTGGTGTTGGCATCATGTCGCGCTTTAGCTATTGCAAAATAGCAGATCTACAAGCTCATATCGCGCCACCGAGTGGCGCGATACGAGCTTGTAGGTCTGCTATTTTTGAAAAAAAATCGAAGAACGACTGACATTTTTAGAATCTGATCTCAGGTCAGAATGGGTTCGTCAGACCGGCGTGTGTCCGGTGGAAACCTTCGTATGAATCTGATCTCAGGTCAGAATGGGTTAAGGAAGGAAGGAAGGAGGGCTGCGTTGGTTGTCAGGAGCTGCTGCTTTCTCTAGTCTCTTCTATAAAGATGTTCGGATGGAACAAAGGCGACGCGTGTGCTGATGTGTGGACCAAGGCCACTGGAGAGGCTGCCTGAGCGCACGTGCACGCACGCACGTGTGTGTGTGTGCGTGTGTGTGTGTGCAAGAGAGAGAGAGAGAGAGAGAGAGGGAGTGATTTCTGAGAACAGGGTCCTCTCTATTTGGGGTCTTTTCATTGGAGCCCACGGCTCAACCTTCAACTACACAAGAGAAGCACAAAGCCAGCAGGACTGAATAGGACACACACACACACACACACACACACACACACACACACACACACACACACACGCACACACACTCACCATACCTCTGACAGTCTGCCTACGTATACGCCTCCTCCCTCCCTCCCTTTGTACTGCCTTTCGCCAATTTCCTCCAGTTCGTCTTCGATGATTCAAAAAGGAGAAGGTCGCTGCCTGGAGATGGGGTTGGTGCTGGGCATGTTGATTCAACACCTACCTATACTGTATACCCACTTTCATCTATGTACCCTACTACTGTATATACCCATGCACCTGCCTATACCTCTAAAAAACATGAACAAGCCTGCGGAACATATTTCTATTACGATCTTCTGAGTGCAAATGTGGGTTGGGGTTATCAGACACACACACACAACAAAAACCCCATAACATATTCATACCATTTCGATGCACACTAACAATGTGAAATGGCCCCCAGGACAGAAGAATGAAAGGCTTTCACGGCGCGGCCATAATCGGCTGTCAGTCAGCCTATCGCGTCAATCAGCCTATAGCTTCCTGTTCCTCATTCATGACACAGCTCTGCTGGTCATTACGACACACTTCCATATACTCCAATCAGAGCTCACGCTCTTATAACAGAACGGTTCCGTTAACCCATGCAGGACGGGGAACCCCTTTTGGTGTTTTAACCCATTCTGACCTGAGATCAGATTCATACGAGGTTTCCACTGGACACACACTGGTCTGATTAAACCCATTCTGACCTGAGATCAGATTTAAAAAATGTCAGTCGTTCTTCGATTTTTCAAAAATAGCAGACCTACAAGCTCGTATCGCGCCACTCGGTGGCGCGATATGAGCTTGTAGATCTGCTATTTTTCAATAGCTAAAGCATAACATGATGCCGACACCAAAATGGGTGCCCGGTCAGAATGGGTTAAGCATTATGTTTTACTTTATTGAAAAATAGCAGATCTATACAAGCTCAATAGCAGATCTATTCGAGCTATACGATCTTGTAGCTTGTATTGAGCTACAAGCTCAAGCTTGTATTGCTATGTTTGAAAAAACTTGAAAATGTGGCGCACATCTTTGAATATATCTTTCAGAGCGGACGTTTTTCAACTAAAATCTTTGCTTCTGCAGGGGGTCCCTGCATGGAACAACATATTTTAATATGGGGGTCCGCAGCAAAATACAGATAATTCGGGGGGGGGGGGGGGGGGGGGGGGGGTCCTTGACATGAAGCACGTGAGCACCACTGACAAAGAAACAATTTTCAGAAGCCACGTATAAATGAGTTAAATATGGCTTTGCATTCACTATAGCTGCCTCCTCCACCCCAGCCTCCACCTTTTGATCAGAGTCTGGCATAGGCTCAAATACATTCGATTTTATGTCTGATTCAAGCTAAATGCCAATGTCAATGTATTAATGAACAAGAAATGCACTCTGTCTAGCTGCCAACTTGTGCTTTGCACACAAGTTGGCCATGAATGGCCTACTTGTGCGTGATAAGTTGTGGGGTCTGCTAGTTATTGAAACAACTGATATAGTTAATATTTATACTATAAACTTAAATTGGTTACATCATCCACATACGTCTTTTAAACATGTTTTTACATAAACACACATACTGTAGTTACGTTATCAGCCAATCCCTGATTGGCCGAGCAATGGCACCAACACAAGGAGGAGGCGATCCAAAGGATCAAAGGGACCTGCACCGACATAGGCAGCAAGCTGCCAACTCGCACTCCGATTGGCCGAGCGACGCATCGACATACACACGCAGTGCCCCGATAGGTCGAGGGTGTCACCGACATACGCAGCCGAAAACAGTATACTTGCGCACGCTCTGCTTGCGGAAGTAATTACTTGTGCGAGCAGAGCACGCAAGTATTGTGGTCGTGCTGGTACGAATGTGCGTATGTATGCTCAGATATACTGATGTTGATGGTGATGTAATTAAGATATGTATCAATGCCGGGTTATAACTGGCTTTTGATGGTGACGTAATAAAGACAGGTTTCAGATTACATACATGTATACATACAGACATTACCTTTAAATCACCCGACACTGAAACATATCCTAATTACATCACCATCGACAGCCAGTTATAACCCGACATTGAAACATATCTTAATTACGTCACCATCAACATCAGTATATATACTTCCGAGCATATGCATAAAACAGTATCATTTAGCTGGGGACCCCCTGGAACTCCCTCAAGGACCCCTGGGGGTTCCCGGAACCCCACTTTGGGAACCACTGCTTTTAAACGCCATGTTTAGCTGCATTCCATTTGTTGCAATACATGAGTGTTTCTGTGTGAAATGTAAGGAGGAGGGTACCTGCTAATCGGCTGGGAAATGTTCCTGTTTTATGACCCTTCATGAAAACCGCCTTCAATCTATCACGTTCGCCTCAAGGCAGAGCTGTCTCCATGGCACCATTGGCATCAAACGACATCAAACAACACCAGCGGGCCTCGCCGTGACAGCTTCACAACCACACATTATGTCTCGAGAGGGGTCCATTAAATGCTCTGTATAGTAGGTACTACAGTGGCGATATAGCTACTAATAATGTCAAAAGACAAGCGTATGCAATGTTGCATAATATATAAACAAACAGTGCACTTATAAATGAATACTGGGAAGTGTTTTATGCCTTTGTGTATCACCCCTATAGGCCATATGAGCCTGAGACACACATCTATATTTTCACTAACTTACAGGATGGCTACAGGTTTAACTCAGGCCTATACAGCTCAGCTCATCTGCATAACAAGAAGAACAAGAAGAACGAGAAGATACTCGGTTGGGGGTATTTATTATTAATGTTTTCTAAACTACAAAGCAAATGGTCTACTCTGCATTGTGTCCAATTCCCACTGTAGATTTACATGCAAGTGTCCACCAAATGGCCATTCAATGATTTGGGTTCAGGGTTGCGATGCTTCGATGAAAAGGCCTATACAGTAGGTGTTGCCGATGTTTTCACATGAAAATCCATTGTGTATATATACCATATATCTTTCACAAAGCTCGTAAATGTCTACTCTATTTTAGTATATGTCTGCTCCCAAGTGAAGACCAACGTCGGAATCATGAAAGCCTTTAATCGTTAGGTGTATCAGATGATGAATTCCACCTGTTTAAGTCATAATTATGCATCGTTTGCAGTGTTACACACCCCGGATGGATGTCCAATGTGAAACAAACTTCACCGTGGTGCTAAAGCACTCCGTACTAAAACTGCAGTGCTCGGCAAAAAGAACAGATCTACATCATATGTTCGCATTGCACCACCTTTACATTTTCGTGGGCAAAAAATGTAGGAAAAAAAAAGAAGAATCTTCATCACATGGTAGGACTTATAGGCTATTGTGTGTGGTATTCATGTGATCAATCAGTTTCATAATTGCTATAGATTAATTATTTCTGTGCTACCTACGATTATACTCGTACTTATACTATACGGCATCAGCCATCTACGAACATGTTCGTACCCCCCCCCCCGTATCATCCATATATTATATGAAAGCGGCTGTCGTCAATTTACCTTTTAGCATTGCTCCGGTTTGCTATGGAGCGCCTCCGTCCCCACCAGATATGGGACTTTTTACTGTAGCTCCATTGAGCCTCCATTTTAATATGATTTTAGAAAGCCCTGTAACTCGAAAGCTTCGAGCGCTGCCCATGGTGAGCCGTCGCGCAACCCCGACGATCGTAAATCATTTGTGCACTTTGTCTCGCATCGCGCCGGACATGTAACCGTTTATGACGAGAGCTATTAAGCGCTAATATGAGCTGATCTACTGATCACTGTGCTCACAACAACAGCCCCCACCTCACTGATAACCCGGAAATGAAACAGAGGAGCGTAGAGTGAGAGTGGACAAATGGTTAGGTGTACTTATGCTACCACCTGGCGGGCATCTGAAGAATTAATAACTACAGTGAAAGAGGCGTGTCTGTGGTTTCCTGTAACATTAAGGCGTGACAGTCTATCGTAGCATAAATGAAATCTCAGAGTGCATGCGTATCTGTCCTTCATGTATTTTCAAGATGGTCTGACCGATTCAAAAGATAGGTCGTGTTCTCAACCTGGAGGAGTCGCCAGGTGCTTTTCTGAAAGTACTCAAAAAGGGTAAAATGTGAAAAAGTAAAACAAAAAAAAGTCACGTTCATAATGTTCAGTTTCTTTTTTTTTTAAGATATTTTTTTGCGGCTTACGCCTTTTATTGATTTTTGAAGGGACAGACAGTAGGCTGACAGGAAACGGGAGAGAGATGGGGGGATGACATGCGGTAAAGGCCGTGTCGGGTCCGGGAGTCGAACCCGCGGCACACTGCGACTGGATTACCAGTCCGGTGCCCAGACCGTTACGCTACGGCCTGGGCCATAATGTTCAGTTTTAAAATAGATTATACAGTAGTACTGTACACAGAGATGAAGCTACACAGCTGGAAATCAGATTTCAAAATAAAACAAGAGCTGTGGTTCTGCTCTAAGCTCTCTGTGAGGGTTGTGTTATTATTGTATGTTCAAAGGGAAAGCATTAGCTCTATCCACGCACGCACGCACGCACGCACGCACAGACTCACACACCGCACGCACACCCTTGTTTTCTTTCTCCATGTGTACCAATGCCTCGCTCCACATAGTGTGTGTGCTCGCTGCTGTTTTCCACCAATCTTCGATCCTCCACAGTGTGTGTTTCCATGGACCCCATGACACGCACACACACACACACACACACACTTTTACATAACCTGCAGTGTGTGTGTGTGTGTGTGTGTGTGTGTGTGTGTGTGTGTGTGTGTGTGTGTGTCTGAGTTCAAGGCGGTGTGCTTTTGTGTATAGTGTGTGCATGCACGTGCTTGTATATTCCGGAATTTAACATTTGATTAATTTACTAATTAAATTGATGTCATGGTTATATCAATTTTATAGAAAATTTAAAAATTCGATCGACTAGTATAGTAAAGTGTTCAATGTATACAGTTAGTGCAAAGTAAACAGTGTGAAGTCAGTGCATCAGAAGAGATACAGACAGACTCATGAGATCATTACGTTATTGGCATGATCCTGAACAAAATTCATTAACAAAAAAGAGGGTCACAGTGCGACTTCACCAGGGAGAAATACAATTTGGGCGACTTGCTCCTGAAGATAAACAAATTCACCTGAGAGGTACGAACCCTGCACAAATCAAATCAAATCAAATCAAACTTTATTTATATAGCACATTTAAAACAACAGAAGGTGACCAAAGTGCTGTGCGGGTTAAAACAAACAGAACATCAACAGCGCCCATCAGCACACAGACAAGTAAGGACATCATGATAAAACTCATATTCTATAAGACAGTCAAGTGCAATTAAAAGCGAAGGAAAATAGGTGAGTTTTCAATAAGGATCTGAACACCTCAACGGACTGGGCAGATCGGACAGGAGGTTGTTCCAGAGCGCGGGGGGGCGGCTATGAGTCAAAGGCACGGTCGCCCCTGCTCCGGTTTGTTGTTTCAAGTTACAGTTAGTAGTGACTGATCAGCATACCTCAGAGCCCTGGCTGCAAAAGCTTGGTGAGGTATATCGGGGCTAGCCCGTTTAGGGATTTATAGGCAAATAAAAGGACCTTTAAAAATGACTAAACTTGACAGGGAGCTAATGAAGCGGGTCCAAAACAGGACTAATATGTTTGTGCCAGTGAGACGGTGCGCTGCTGAGTTCTGGACCAGCGGCAGGCGCCGATGACTGATCTAGGCTGATGTACAGGGAATTGCAGTAGTCTAATCTTGAGGAAATTAAGGCAGAATGCTCATTTCTAATTCTTGGCGAGGGAGATAGGGCTTGACTTTGGCGAGTAATCTGAGTTGAAAGTATAGCTTTAACAACGGAACTGATATGTTTGTCCATTTTAAATGAGCTGTGAAAGACTACGCCGAGGTTTTTTGGCGGTGGAGCAGATGTTGGGGGGGGTGAGGATATCCGGGGTAATAAGGGGTGTGTCAGTGTTATGGTCGAAGATGATGAGTGGTTGAATGGAAATGGATTGAATCTGGTTTTATGGGTAGGTAGATTTGGACGTCATCGGCATAGCAATGGAAGGATATTTTGTGGCTGGTGAAAATAGACCAGAGGGGAAGCATGAAGAAGGGGAAATAGCAGCGGGCCTAGGACAGATCCCTGGGGGACCCCGCACGTGAGGGGAGCTATGGGTGAAGAGAAATCCCCCAGTTGAACAGCAAAAGACCTCTCGGATACCGACCTGGTGCTCGCGGCGAGAAAGGAGAATCCTGTGATCAACAGTGTCGAAAGCCGCTGAAAGATACAGGAGCACAAATATGGCAGCTGGGCAACGGAATCTGCAGTTCAAATTAGACCATTAAAGACCTTTAGGAGAGCCGTCTTGGTGCATATCTTGCTGTGACTAGCTGACCATGACCTTTGACACTTCAATTATCTCTTCAAGGCAATCAACTGATCATTCCCACAAGACTCATGCATGTCTGCCAGTGCATTCTCCATTGTAACCTATGAAGACCCTAACAGAACATAAAATGAGTTGTCTTTTAGTTCTACTGGATCTCTTCTCCACTATCCCTCCCTAACATTTTAGTCTAGTTTTCATCTGTTGACGAAATTGTCAACATATTATTTAGTTATAGTCATCGTAGCTTAGTTCTCATTTAGTTTTCATCAGTGAAAAAAGGCAGTCGAACATTTCTCGTCATAGTTTAGTCTACAAATTAAATCAACACTGATTGCTAGTATCAGCTGATTATGATTGTTAACTTTAAGCCTGAAGTAGGCCTACTGTAGCATCGTACAGAACTACAACTACCACAATTACAGCTGCCATCTCCACCCCAAGCATGCTTTAATATGCCTCTGCTATTTGCAGCTATTATATTAGGCGGAGAATCTTCCACAAAGAACTGAGCCTAAATTGCATTAATGTTCTAGGGGAAAGCAATAATCAACCAGACTCGTAATACTTTTGTTATTTACATAACTGGAATGCATAACGTTTGCGATGACTTGCAATGCATGTATACAGTATATCAATATACTATTGATATTGTGATATCAGACTATAGGTATGGTCTGGCATTTTGGATATCCTAATATTGGGAGATGGCACAATGTTGTGTTTCACTGGTTTTAATCATGTGAGCCTCATTTTATGCTTTCAGAAATTTACAAACAAAATGCAGAAAATAGCCACTATAGTGTACAAGCTGACATGTGTGAGCTAGATCTGCAATTATTGCATTTGTTCCCTATTGCTTTTTTAAATAAAATGTTCATTATAGTCACTTATTATTATCATCACAATATCGATATTGAGGAATTTGGAATGAAGACAATTGATTTGGTCCATATAACCCTATATACACTCAGTAAGCTCAGAGCCCTGATGTTTCCATTCCCCTGTCGACGTGTGCATCACTGCACCCCGCCGAGGCGCCATAGCGTCTTCCTCTTATTCTCCTCTTAACTCGTGCCATGTTTCCGCTGCCTTACATCTCTCCCTGCTCTTCCCATACGCCCTCTGCTGCCAATCATTTGCTAGTCATTATGCAGATTTATTTCCACCAAAACACGTCAGGACTCACATTCGGACGATTCCAACTATATACACTCCGTCCTTACAACCATTCTTCCTCCGTTCTTCCCCCTCTATCCCTCCTATTATGTGCTTAAAAAGTGCATAACCTCCACTTCTTGTCCTGTCTCTCTCTCTCTCTCTCTCTCTCTCTCTCTCTCTGTCTCCATCACTCGCTCCAGCATCATTAGAATCTGACCTGATGGGGAGGAGTGGTGTGCGGGGTTGAGAGGTGCGTGTGTGTGTGTGTGTGTGTGTGTGTGTGTGTGTGTGTGTGTGTGTGTGTGTGTGTGTGTGTGTGTGTCCACACTCATGCTTCCTTGCATGCTTGTATCTGTGTGTATCAGCGTGTGTCTGTGTTCTTGCATGTACGTACAGTACGTCCATATGCTTCACATCCTTCTCACAATGTGTGTGTGCGTGCGTGCGTGCGTGCCTGTGCATGTGTGTGTGTGTGTGTGTGTTTGTGTGTGTGTGTACCGTGTGTGAACTGTACTGTGCTTTTAGAGGGCAAACAGTGGATAAAATGGCATGGAGGGAGGTGGTGGGTTGTGTATGTAGTATGACAGGCATACATTAACTTTCCACTTCACAATCTTCAACCTTGAAGTGAACAGAGCCTGCAGTCTGGACCATGCCAAAGCAACGTATCCACACGCATGTGTGTGTGTGCGTGTGTGTGTGCGTGTGTGGGGGGAGGACGAGCAACTTCTATAAAAGCTATATGCATCTAAACTTTCATTAGTAAGATGTCACCAATTAAACATTATTCTCAGGAGGGCACAATAGAGAGCTAATTATCAAGGGTCAGACACACTCTCACACACTCACTCACTCACTCACTCACTCAATTCATTTTTCATTGGAATGATTCACATGGAATATGAGGCACATGAAGTAAATGTCTGGAGAGTACATTTGGCGAATGCCTGGACCAATAGGACAGTATATAGCCCTGCTCAAAGGCAGTTGTGCATACAAAACTGATGCACACGCAGACAATAACACTCACAAACGAGCTGTTGAAATAGCAGAGCTCAAATGGAGGTGCTTCCGGAGAAAGTTGCAGAACTCAGCACCAGCATGTTTAAGGAGACAGCAATAGTTCATTAGAGGAAGGTAGTTTCCAAAGAAAGGTTGCCTTATACCAAATTGGATCCCATTATGAAACGTAATGAGATGGATGGTGTGACACACACACACACACACACACACACACACACACACACACACACACACACACACACACACACACACACACACACACACACACACACACACACACACACACACACACACACACACACACACACACACACACACACACACACGTGTGACAGTGAATCCTGCTCACCGATGCGAGGATTCACGTGGCCTGTAGATTGTATAGAGCACATTTCACAAAATGAAAAATAACGCTTTGTATGCCTGTACATACATTATTCATGTCAGGTGCGATGTCAATGGTTATGGAGATGCGGATAATGCTGTGTTTTTATTAATTAAAGGACCAAGCAGTCCTGAAAGGACGTGGTCCTTTATTGTTATTGTTAGTTTTCTTTCTTCTCCTTCTGCCAAAAGTAGCATGCAGTTCTGGCTGAACCGTTTTCGTGAAATTTGGAAATAATAGAGGTGAGGTGAGGATGCGAAGCCCACAACCACCAAAGGGTGGCGCTATAGCACTCAATTGAAAATGCAAACTTTAACCACGCACGGCTCATAAACCGCTTGACCGTCGGCATTGAATCTTCGATACACACATCCTCATGCCGAACAAGTTTTGTGCTCTTACTTTTGACCTCTGACCTTTAGATCCTATAGCCATTTTGAATTATGTGAAAATCAGTTAAAATGCATCTCCTCCCAGGATCCTTGGTCAAAATCACAAAAAGAAAAAAATAAGGTTTTATATGAGCCAATGAAAATCTTTATGAGCCAATGAAAATCGCCATTTCCAAAAGCTGCCTGATGGCCTCAAAAAGTCTCCCTCAAATATCTCCTCTGGTCCAGAAGGATATCCGTTTGGTCTAGTGGTTTAGATGTTGGACTTTCACGCGGG